>NC_056743.1:436115018-436465018 GCF_019279795.1 Protopterus annectens
TTACCAAATAAAAATGGACAAACGCTCGAGGAGGTATCTATGCTTCTGGCTGGGAGCCAGTCATTTCCAATTCAGAGCACTGGGACTCGCCTCAGCACCCAGGGTGTTCACCAAATGCATGACAGTGGTTGAGGATCCTCTCAGACTACAAGGATTTCGAGTTTTTCCATACCTCGATCACGGGCTCTTCACCGCTGCCACCAGGTGTCAGATAGAATAGGCAAGAGATTACACTCCGTATCTCTAGGCATCACAGTAAATTACAAAAGGTCAAATTTGTCACCGTTGCAGCAACTAGAATTCATGGGAGCCCTGTTGGACACAGTTGCAGGAATTGCTTACTTCCACTGAAAGGCTACAAAGGATCAGATCTCAGGTCAGCCAAATTATCCAGCCAGATTAGTCCTACAAGCATTAGGCTCAATGGCAGCATCAGTCACTCTTGTCCTCTTAGCAAGGTATCACATGCAAATCTTACAATGGTTACTTGCCTGCCATTGGTCTCTGATACATCAGCCACTGTCTTACCTAATCGTGATTACCAATCACTGCAAACAGGATCTTTGGTGGTGGCTTCATTCTAATGAGATTCTCTTGGGATGACCTTTTGTTCTACCGTAACCCCAAGCCATAGTGACCACGGATGCTTCCCAGATGGGGTGGAGGCTTTATCTGCGAAAGACAGTCCAAAACACACGGTCCCAACTAGAGGCCAACTTGCACATCAGTGTTCTAGAGATGAGGGCAGTGCTGTTACTCTGTTAACATTGTAAGCATTACAAGATGCCCTTCCTCTGGGAACAATAGCATTTCAAACGGACAACATGTCGGTAGTTTGGTATATCAACAAACAAGGGGGAACCAAATCTTACCTATTAAGTCGAGAAGCCCTCAGAATTTGGCAATGGGTGATTACTTCCAACCGCTTTCTCACAGCTTTGCATAATCTGGGGAGCTCCAGTGTGATAGCGAACAAACTGAGCAGAACCATCCTCATGCCTCACAAGTGGTCTCTCAATCCTGCAGTGGCAAGAGAGATTTTTCGGCACTGGGGCGAGCCTTGCTTCGATCTGTGTCCCCCCCAAAACAACAAGTGCAGCAGTTACTTTGCCCTAATCCCCCCGGGGAGTCACCAAGAGACGCTGTTCTCCACAACTCGCCCCCCAGTCTCCTCTGTGCCTTTCCACCAACTCCTTTGATATCCCAGTTTCTAAAGAATGCCAAGAGGTTGGAAAACTCAGTAATCCTCATTGCCCCCTTCTGGTCTCGACATGTTTGGTTCTCCTTCCTTTGGCCTTATCTTCTTTGGGAACCATGGATACTGGACCCAGCTCTGGATCTGCTGTCCCATCCGGATGGCTTGGTTCATCTGAACCTTCATCATCTTAAGTTCATAGCTTGGCTTCTTCAATTCCCATGATTGCTGGACGTGCATCTCTCTCCTCCCCTGTCCATCAAATCATTGTAGCCCATCACATATCTTCAGCTAGGAAAACTGTACCAAAGTAAATGGGAAAATTTGTCAATTGGGTCCTTATGAACAAATCTGACCCTTGTACGACTACAGTTCATAAAGTTTTGGACTTCTTAGCTACTCTGTATCTGGTTCTTACACTTCAACAATTAAAGTTCATCTAACGACAATCCCGAGATTCCAAATAGGTTCATAGGTTCACTCTGGAACAAGCTACCCATCTATATCAAACAAAGCTCCTCATTAGCACTCTTCAAGAAAAATCCTGATGAGTGGATGGGAAATAGAAAATTTACCTCTGGGATCACTTCTTGGGTGGCGAAAGCCAAGGAACCTTTTTGGCTAGGCTTATTTAGGCCCTTGGGCCGATAGAGTAGTACCTACCTTCTTCTTCTTTCGGCTTTTCCCGGTTAGGGGTCGCCACAGCGGATCATTGGCAGTAGAGTTTTTACAGTGTTGAGTTGCCAGCCCGGCTCCCAAGCTTCCACAGAAGACACACACACACACACACACACACACACACACACACACACACACACACACACACACACACACACACACACACACACCTAGGGCCAATTTAGAGTGTCCAATCCACCTACAGCATGTCTTTGGGATGTGGGAGGAAACCAGAGCATCCGGAGGAAACCCACGCGACCACAGGGAGGACATGCAGACTCCGCACAGAAGGCACCCCACCAGCCGAGAATCGAACCGGAGAACCTCTTGCTGTGAGGCGACAACACTAACCGCTGCACCGCCATGGCCACCCCAGCCTAATACCTGCCTATGAACCTATAATCAGCTACCTGCGACTTAAAGTTCATGTCATGGAAAACTTTATTTTTAGTGGCTAGCACATCTACAAAATGGGTATCTGAACTCCAGGCTTTATCCTTCAGACCACCCTATATAATTTTTTCACAAGGACAGGGTTTCACTCAGGACTAATCCTTTCTTTTTTACCAAAGGTAGTCTCAGAATGTAATATCAGTCAGACACTTCAGCTTCCAGTCTTTTTCCCTAATTTTTCTAACAAAGGGGAATGCTCCCTACATTTATTAGGCGTTCACTGGCAGTTATGTTTTACCTTCACAGAACAAAAGACTTTAGAAAATCTGATTGTTTGTGTCCTTTTCTTCCCTTTCTTTAGGCAATCCAGTTTCAAAGGTTACTTTGGCGAAATGGATTAGAGACTGTATTACATTTATTTGTCAATCGAAAGGGCTCCATCCTTAACTCCCTGTCAAAGTCCATTAATTTAGAGCAGTGGCAACTTCTGCAGTTTCTCATGCCAGACCTTCTTTAGATGATATTTGTGCAGCTGCTACTTGGGCTTTGCCTCATACCTTTATCACTCATTACAAACTTGAACAGGTCTCCAGGGGACGGGCATCATTCGGTTCAAAGGTGCTCAGGAATTTTCTTCTCGGAGACCTCCCAAGATTCCGGTAGCTGGGGACTCTGTTCCACAGTCAAGGATTACGTGAAGATTGACAACATTAGATAAAGAAGTTATATCTTATCGTAACGTTCCATCTGTGTTATCGATCTTCACTAATCCTTGACACCTCCCTCCTCTGTCCCCCAACCAGAGACTCTTAGTGGATCAGATTATTTCAGGACTGGCCTCTTATTATGGACACATCTGGTCTCTTCTTGCTAGTTATGTCTGCCACTAATTTAGGCAAACTTGATCTGAGGTAATTTTGAGAGGAGCATTATGGGTAAAAGCCTGGCTCGAGAGTTTGGGAGGCGCGAGATAAAATAAATGGCCAAGCCAGTTCCAAGGCTCGGAACTGAGCCCACAGTCAAGGATTAGTGAAGATTGACAACACAGATGGAACGTTATGGTAAGACATAACTTCTTTTTCCTTGGACTTGAACTGGAGTTTAAGGATGGGAGATGAAGACAAGCAACACTGAAATTAGTGAATAAATATTAGATTATAAAGCATCAATCACATTTGTGAAGTAAGACTTTACAAGAAAAAGGAAAAGATTGGACTTTTGTTGACTTTGTTAAACTTGTTGGGGAATGAAAAGCATGTACTCCAATTCAGGTCATGAATGTTTTGAAGGACACTGAACGGAAAGGAAAAAAAATAACTGCAATTAAAAAATATGTTAAAAGTATTTGTAAAAACTTTTCATGATATGGTATATAGTAAAGCGTTATTAGTTACTATATGTGATAAAGATTCTAAAGTAAACACGTGCCTTTTTTATTTTTCAGTTTTAAGAAATGTCGGCATTATAATGTAAAAAGAAAAGAAAGCCTGGATATATATCTGTTTGTTTAAGTTAATATGCTGTAATCTTGAGTTTTTGAGGTTGGGGATGGGGTATAGACGTGCTCATATTTTAATACATGTAGAACTGATATGTTGTATCGTACTTTGCATAGCTGAATGTCTGGATTAAGGCCCTTGGCTTAACTCACTCAAGCATTTAACACCATTTTTGTATACTTCCAGTTCACACCCATAGCTTCTAATGGCATCCAGACCTTTTTGGGGCCCAGCTTCTTAAACTGTCTTACTTATTAGCTAATAAGACAATTTTGTAAGGTGCAAAGAGTTACTAACAAAATAACACTAAGATCATTAATTGAAAATGTCCTGCAGTAGAGAAATGAGTCAGATTGCTGCTTATTCATGTTTACATGTTTATTTTCATATTTTCAGAGCTGAGAGCCCTACATGTTATCGAGGGGTATGGTGTGAAATGCAGTGGTGGGAAACATGAAAATTCATTGTCAGTGTCCATTTATATCACATTGTGCCTGAGATATTAATAGCTGTTCATAGTTATAAAAATAAATAATATTTCCATATGCATTTAATATTTCAAAAATCAAATGGCTTACAAAGTGTTGCAAGCCATCAAATGAAACCTGATATGTTCTTTGATATTTGCACTGTACATAGCATATCTTTAGAGAGATTTAGTTGGTTAATAAAACCGTTAAGCATATGTTTTCATATCTTTGTAAATATCTCAATAAAATGCACTCACAGAGGAATTTCTTGTTATGTGAAACCTTATGTTTGGTTAACAAAACTGTTCTAACAATATATGTGTATAGTTTTCAAGATATGACAATTTGTGAACGTTTAATAGAAATATAATTTGGAGTTTGAGTGCATGCATTATGCTATATTATAAGCCAGGTTCAATAAAGCCTACACTAAGTATATGTACATGATATGTATTCCAAGAACTTTCTTACCATATTTTTTGTACTTTATAGTCGCACAGAAAGATTACAGTAAGTGTACATGTAATGTATACTTTGTGGTAACTTTTATGAATCCTTGCCAATATTTAAAGCTGTAAGAAAACTAAAATTAGGAGGAAGAAGGTGCGAGCTATGTCTGTTTTGTCTGTTCACTCAGAACAACTGTGTACACTTAGTGTATACTTAGTTTAGTCGTTATTGAATCCTGTGTTTTTTTTTTTGAAAGACTGTGACTGCACTGACTACTATCACTGTAAGAATACTTCTGAGTGATAACATTACTGTTTGTATAATTTTAGTAGCTTTTATTTCATAGGTTCATAGGTTTATACTAGGCTATCTGCCCTAAGGCATTTATAAGCCTAGCCCAAATTTTTGTGGCTTACGCCACCCCTTATATGAAACAATACTGTGCCCATTAGTTTGTTGTGCCTCTGTCCAGCAGTGACACAGAGATGATTCCCGGGGTAAACCTACGAACTCCCATCCACAGGTCAAGATTTCTCTTGAGCAGAGCCAGCGAGGTGCTCTGCCTCACATGGACCCGGATTTTATTCCACAGCATAGGGAGTCTCTGAGTGATAAATCTATCCCTCCAGCACGTCCTATTTATATCCGTGCTAAGGTTTAAGTCGCTTGCTCTAGTGGTTTTGGTGGATTTGGATTTTTTGAGGTGGAGCATGTCCATTAATTCCGGGTTGGACATGGCCTTGTATGTCAGGCACATGTCACCTCTGAGCAGACGGTATGCGACTGAATAGAGCTGGAGTTTCTTCAATCTGGCAGCATATGACAGATTTTGGAGTCCCTTTATCCTTTTGGTGAGGAACTTTTGGGGTCTCTCCAATTGCTGCAGATGTCGGGTGAGATACATCCCGAATGGGGCATTGTACTCGATCATTGTACTCGATCATTGGTCTGATAAGTGAAGAGTACAGGGGAACAATGACCTCACTAGATCTGGATGTGAATCCCTTCATGATCAGGTGGGCAATGTAGAAGGTCTTTCTAACCACTTTAGCAACGTGAGTGTCAAAAGAAAGGCCACTGTCAACCTGGGTCCCCAGGTCCCTGATAGCCTCTTCTGTGCTTAGTGGATTGCCACCTATATGGTAGCTTGGGGTTACTTTGTTTTTCCCGAAGGGTATGACTATACATTTTTTGGCGTTTAACTTAAGGCCATGGCTCTGGCACCAGCTATCTGTTTCCGTGAGTCCCTTCTGAAGGATATCCGTGTCCGATGCACTTTCCACTATGGCGCCCAGTTTGCAGTCGTCTGCAAACTTTGTAAGCCAAAGTCCTCCCATGTTGGCCTGTACTTCTGAGAAGTAGATGCCGAACAATAGGGGGCCAAGGACCGAGCCCTGTGGGACACCACTTGTGACCGGCTTGGAGTCTGACATAGCGCCAGCAACTCTAACCCTGTGGGTTCTGTCCTTAAGCCAGTTTGCAACCCATCTTGTGACATATGGGTTTACATTTAAGCTGGTAAGTTTTTCTACAATACCCGAGTGGGGTATTGTGTCACAAGCCTTTGCAAGGTCAAGGTAGGCTGTATGGACTGCCTTTCCCTCATCAATGGCCTTGGTGACTGTTGCAAAGAAGTCGACCAAGTTCAAAAGGCATGATCTTCCCTTGACGAAGCCAAACTGGGTCGGGTCCAATGTCTGCAAGTCCCCTATATCTTTGTTTATGAGCTCCATTATGATCCTCTCCATAGCTTTGCAGACTAGACTTGTTAAGCTTATGGGGCGGTAATTACCAGGGTCCGTAGAGGCACCGCCTTTGTGGAGTGGGACCACAGTTGCCGTACGCCACTCCTTGGGCACGTATCCTGTGGTAAGGCTGAGATTAAACAGCTGCCTTATGTGCGGGTTTAATTCCTCATTTAGCTCGTGTAGCACACAGCCGGGACACCATCCGGTCCCATTGATGCTGTGTTTTTAGCTTTAGAGAGAGCAGCTTTCATCTGCGCATTTGAGATGTCTGGGAGGCTACACTCCGCTGGGATAGTTATCTCTCCTTTAGGGGGGGAGAGGGGGGTGAAGTTTGCACTGAACCTGTCTGCCAGTATGTTGGCAATGTCTGTGGGTTCAGTGATTTTTGTATCATTTTGGACTAATTCTGAGCATATCTGGGAGTTTCCACCCAGGTTCCTAACATAGCTGAAAAAGGCCTTATGATTGTCCTTTGAATCCATGGCAATTTACAAAATTTTTAATTTGTTTATACTATGCTTTTAAGTTTATTTTTCAAAAAGTGCTCTGGAATGCAAGATATGTGTAGACTGTTAAGTTTGACCTTCCACACCACATAGATGTTAATGAGTTAATTTAATAATTACTTTTTTGTGTAAGCAAATAAATAGGAGAACACTGAGTGTAATGACAAGTTTTCTTTTAGCAGTTTGAGTTGTCTGTAGCTTAGGGCAGATATGCATTTTATTCATAGATTTCCACGGAGACAAGCTGACTGTTATGCAGTAAACACCAGGGCACTTTTTAAGCCTAAAGGTTAATGTTTTCTGAAAACATATAAGCTGTTTTTCACATCTGGGAGGGGAATAATGGTAAGATAGGAAAAGACAGCAATTGAAGGACTTCCAGGATGGCTGCATACCGAGTAACAGCTTAAATTCAGCTCCCAAAGTGTGAAAACAGAAACTCAGAAATGACAGCCAGTGAACTTGTCCTTTTGGGTAAATTTCAGTAACTGAGTAGTAAGTGCACTTCTAGGATGCCAGCAAAAAGAAATCCAGAGAACTTGAAAGAAAATCATTTGCAAAACATGAGGAGAAAACACTGACTGGGAAGAATTCTGCAGCTGTTTAACAAAAAGAAGTGCAACCTCCAGCTTTGGTACAAAACGTGACTTCTTGTAATCTAGAGGAAAAAATAAGTGAAATGTACTCAGAGCTGATTAAAATAAATGAAACAGTGAAGGAGTATATACACTCAAATAACAAAAGACTGGAAAAAATGGAAGAAGTTTTAAACAGCTATTCAGATGAGGTGATAAAACTGCAAAAATCAAAGGTAGAAATGAAGAAAAGGCTGCTCAAGAAGAAATGTTTAAAAAAATAATTGACTTGGGGGGCTTAGCATTTTGGGAAATCCTGAGATTTTTTGCTCTACTAGAGAAGCTGGAAGGAACAGACTGTATTCATTTTATGAAAACACAAATAAGCAGCTTGTCTGGTATTCCACAGCTGGAGTAATTAATTGAAAGGGCACATTGTGTATATGCTCCAAACCTGGCTATGAGAAAGCAACCTGGACCTTTATAGTAAAATTGCAATCCTACCAGCCGCAAGAGTTGATTCTGACAAAACTGTGGTAGAAGAACAAAGTATTAAACATGGGAGACAGCAGAGTGTTTGTGGAGAATGATTGATTATTCATTATACACCAGGCAGAAGAGGAGTACATTTATTCCACTATTCAGGGAATGTTGAGAAGCAGGATTGAGATTCAAACTGCTGTACCCAGCTATCTTCAAAATATTCTTTCCAGGAGAGTCACAATCATTTTTTATGCAGAAGATGCTAAGGAAAGAATACAGAGGTTTGTCCAACAAAAAGTGAAGTATACTTCTTGTTATTCTGGTAATAAAGCCCATGGTAATAAAGCCCATAGAATGATTGTACCAGTGAAACATTTTCCAGTGTTTCAAGGGAAAATGCTTTAGAGACAGATAAAAGCACATCAGTTGACCAGAAGAACTGGGACTATGTTGGAAATGAAACAGAGAGTGGGTTTAAGAGATGGAGATGAACAGGAAGAAAACCAGCAACTTGGAAATTGACAAATACATGTGGGATTACAAAGTATTATTTAAAATTGTGAAACAGTACAGAACAAGAGAACCTGTAAACATAGCCGGCGTGCACCCGTCAAACCCGTGACCACGGGGAGCCCCCGATTTTCTCCCCACATACGAGGGCCCCCATATGAAGCAGCCACAGGTTTCAACATCGCTTCCACTCCTTGCTTGTCTCCTTGTTCATTCGGCAGTGCCGTCACGCGATTCCGCCTTTTTTTCCCTGAAATAACTTGCTTCCTTGATGGCTGCAGCCAATCAGATCCCTTGCTTTACTTGTTAGCTGCTCTCAATCAGGTCCGCTTCAGTGAAGCAAGGGGACCTGATTGGCTGTAGCAAGTCTAATACAAATAGACTTTTAAATGTCTGCTGTTTCCCATTCTTTTTAGATGCAGCAGCACATTTCTCATATATATGTGACACCTGCTGATGTGAAGTATTTTTCCTGAAGAAGAAAAATTTGAATTTAGGACATATTTGAGAATATACATAGAGCAAGGTAATATCCACTGCATGTGCCATCCGTTCTGTTATGCATGCTAACCTTGGGAATCATTCTTTTTATTTTATGGTTTTGGGCATTGCAGACAAGTTAAACTAGGAGTGCACTTTGTTTTTACAAGTCCATCACAATTTGGGGGTCCTTTCAGTAATTTTACTGCTCAGAATGGGTCATTTCATAGACGTTTACTAGTGGAGGCAAAACGCATATAATTTAAACCAGAGGTGAGTAAACGCAAAGCAGTACCAAACACACACATGCACAGAAAAACACCAGTACTCACAGTCTGAGCTCCCGTCAGCTGTTGCAAATAATCCTGTATGCCGCTCATATAGCTTAGGGAGCTGATATCTATAATATCCAGGCATCCTGGTTTAAACGAGTATTGCTTAAGAGTTTCAACTGCCATCTGACAGTAAGGACAAGTGGGCTTGGAGAAAACAACAACTTTATCTTCCTTGATTTTGGCATTTACAAACTCAGCCATATTGTTGCCTTTTTCCCCGTTTCTGTCTCTAACTGACTCCTACTGCAGCTACTGTTGATTACTGCATACCTTACCCTCCTACAACTTAACCATGCCTAACAGCCTTCTATTGATTGTGGGCGGGTCTTTTTTGGGTTGCCACCTTTTCAAATGCCCAAAGTTGGACATTTTTGGGACACACATCAGATTTTACAGGCTGACACATACCCGCGGTCAGTACAAAGGATAGAACTTAACTTTTTTGCCTAAATACAAGCTTATTCTTGTAGCAGTTTAGTTGCTTATTCTGTTTCTTGTAACATTTAGGTATTTTAGATACAGAAATAACTATTTTATGCAACTATTACATAAAATATGGGACATAATTATGTCCTACAATCTCAGGACATTTGCCATTTTTAATATTTTTTTGTCAGTACACAACTGTCCAAAGAGGGACTGTCCCTCGCAAAGAGGGACAGGTGGTAACCCTAGGCTTTTCCCATCTGAATCGCCCTAAGGAGTGCTCCTGGAAATGGGTGGCTAGAACGTGTAGTTACATTTTGGATCTTAACACAAACAAACAAAAAAATAATCTTCAAGGAGATAACACTTTCATATTATCCAATGGCATTTAGAAACACAATTCACAGTCTCATACCTGAAAACATGAGGAAAGTTGCTATGAACTTTGTTCCTAGTTTGAATAGATTGCATTTTGGGGAACACAAGCCATTCTGTTAGCCCTTTTAACATGCATTATAATCTATTGATATTAAGAGTAGACAGATGTAGGGGAACACAAGCATTTCTAGCATCCCTTTTAGCATGCATTATAATTTATGGATATTCACAGTAGGCAGATGTAGAAGGAAGGACATCTGAAAAGATAAGCTTGGGCATGTGTTAGCAGACTGGGAAGAAGGACCAAATGATGGAGTTGCACGGTTTAGAGTGTTTCAAGGGATAACACATTTAGTTTTAAAGGATTTTCTATTAACTGCAGAAAAGGTAAGTTGCTGGGTTTGTTTTTAACTTTATTTTTTGCTGGGGGGTGGGGCGAGAAAACATAGGGAGAGGATTATATAACTTTTTTTTCTGCAGAGTTGTTGCACTAAGATGATTTGTGTGTGTGGGGGGCGAGAGGCTGTGGTTTTAACAGTTTTATTTTATCTTTATCCAGAATTTTTCTGCTAAGAGGCTGAGGAAGGAAGGCTAGTTTGTAATTAATGTCCAGATTCAATGTAGTTTTTTTATCTAGTCTTGCATAAGAATATTCAATATAGCATTTTGTTTTGTGTACAATTGTGCTGAAATATTGGTAGTTGGGGGATAGTGGCTGTGAGAATGCTGCAGAATATACAGATGTTTTAATTTATACCAATGCAAACCCTGTTCTGCTAGTATGTTTTGTGTATACTGGCAATGTTTACAACTATGCCTGATGCTACACCTTTGTTCTATGATAATTTTTTGCTCTGTCCAGAATTATTGTGCTGAGAGGTTGGGAGGGGAGTTAGTGGCTGTGAGAATGTTGCAGAATGTACAGCTGCTGTTTTAATGTATACTAATGCAAACCCTGTTATACTAGTATTGTGTACACTGGCAGCGTTTACAACTAAATGTGGGGTCACACAACGTATGCTACTGCAAAATCTTATTCCAGCATCATTATTAGTTCATAAGCCCAGTATTTTAAATTCTTAATGTTCAGTCTTACTGTAGTGCTGTCCATCATGTGTGGGTGTCTATGTCCTGTCTGCGAGTCTGTGTAACTGTCTGCCTTGTGTCTCTGCCCTGTGTGAGGGAGTCTGTGTGGGTGTCTTTGTGTACTTCTACGGGACTGGCTACCTTGATGCTTTACAGAGGCTTGCCATAATGTAACATTACTTCCAAATGCCAGTCAGTGTGCGTGTGTGTGCGTGTGTGTGTGCGTGTGTGTGTGTGTGTGTGTGTGTGTGTGTGTGTGTGTGTATTTAAATACCAGTCAGTGTGTGTGTGTGTGTGTGTGTGTGTGTGTGTGTGTGTGTGTGTGTGTGTGTGTGTGTGTGTGTGTGTGACTGGCTACCTTGCTGTGGTACAGGGGCTTGTCGTAATGTAACATTAGTATTAAATGCCAGACTGTGTGTGAAACTCTGTGTGTGGCTACCTTGCTGTGGTACAGTGGCTTGTCATAATTTATTGATACTAAATTTTATTTATTTAACATTTGTTGACTGGGAAAGACCGACTAGGACAGAGCCTATTTTTGGCAGAGGCCCAGGGAGAAGTGCTGCAGAAGCATGTTTTGGAATGTGGGAGGAAACCACACGAACACAGGGAGGACATGCAGACTCCACACAGAAGGCAACCCAGCTGAGAATCGAACCAGAGAACCTCTTGCTGGGGGGGGGGGGGGGCAAAGTTAACTGCTGCACTACTGTGCAGTCCCGCGGGGTCAGTGTGTGTGTGTACCATTGTGGCTACCTTACTGTGCTACAGGGGCTTGTCATAATGTAACATTGGTACTAAATGCCAGCCAGTGTGTACCTTGACATTTCAAGTCTTTTTAATGGTCTGAATGTAATAACATTACACAGTGATTGTTAAATGGTGCTGCATGAGCTTGATAGGGAAGGAGGCGTGATGGCATAATGGTCACAATTTTTATATTCTCCTGGGTAGGACCCCCAACTTGAATCTTGCTGGGGGCCCCCAAAATACTAGCACCAGCCCTGCCTGGAAATATTGGACTACTTTGAAATTGCAAAACTTGTAGGGGACTGCAAAGCATATGCCATACTTAATCATTATTGTTTGGAAGAAAATGGGGGAGGAAAGATTTAACCATAAATAAAACAAAATTTTGTTAACAGTGGTGTTTTATAACAGATGACAGAACCTGCATGCTATACAGTAAAGCTTTATCAGTTTTTTTCAAGTGTAATATGGATACTGAACTAAGCAGGTGCCCCTGTTTTTCCTTCTTTATTTTTCCTTGTTCGGCTTTAAAAACATAAGCATTGCAGTGTAAAAAGTTTTGATGGGAAGCAAATAAAAAAAGAGCACTGAATATTACAAAAACATTTCCTCTAGCAAATAAATGAGTGCTTGTAGTAGGGGCAACTATCCGGTTCTCATGTTTCTATGGAGACAATCTGATAAGAGGCAATGAAAATGATACTTTTTTTCTTTTAATGGCTAGAAGATAATGTTTTCTGAAAGCATTCGTGTTTTTCTAATCTGGGAGAGGAATAAAGATGAGACAAAAACAGCACTTAGTGAAAGTAGGTGCATGGACTGTACCATGCGTCTTAGCATGAATAACCTTCTCCAAAGGTTAATCTAAGTTTAAGTGTGTGGCTGTTAGTCTACGACAATTGTTTCTCTTGAGGAGAGGGTAAACATCAGTATTTGAAGATGTACGTAGCTTTGTGTGCTAGTATTAAGTTAAAAGGTTTTAGCGGTGTTCTGTTTTTGAGGGTTTTCTCTAAAACAAAAAAGTTTGTGATATGAGACATAGGTTCAAATGGATATAATAAGAAATAATTGCATAAAAGATCAACCTGCCAAACATTAGTGTAGGCATGTAACACAGAAGCTGAAACTGGACATTTAAAAAAAAAAACTATTACACATAACGGGTGGGAATAATAATATAATGACATGTTCTGTATTATCTTTGAATGTGAATGTTCTCACATATATAAAGAAAGAGTAGTGAACTATATTAAAATGCAGAGTGCAAATAGCTATACTACAGGAGACATATTTGGAAAGAAATTAGCATGTGAATTTGATAAAGAAAAGACTTCAGTATGGTTATTCAGGGGAATATCTGGAACAAAGGAAAAGAGGAATACTTATATTAACTGTGAGAGGAGCTCCAATAGTAGTAGAAGAGGGAAAAAAGATAATGGAAGATTTGTAGATGTTCTTCATGTTTCACTGTTGCACTCATCACACTTGGGTTTTCTGCCTGCAAGTAGCCCTCAGTCGGCCCGAATACCAGTCTTGGGATTTCTGTGTTGGATGCTGTCACTTCTTCAAGGACGTCAGGGGTATAAAACATGCAGCCGACGCCATTACATCACCTTTTCTTGCTGCATGGGGGCCCAAAGCAGTTCGCAAGTGTCGGTCGGCCACAACCTGAAATTTTCATGTTTCAAGCCTGAAGTCTTCTTAAGCTAAGTACCCCATTGGGGATCCTTTTTTTTTCTTGCTCTAACCGATGTCAGAAAAAGTTAACAATTGTCTTGCTTGTGGAAAGCAAATACCTCACAGAGATTTTCATTCTTACTACGTCACCTGTTTAGGCCCAGACCACGACGTTCCTCGCTGTCGGTTTTGTGCCTTAACTCCCGAACTATTCGTCATTGGGCTATCTTTATCACTAAATTCTTTCGCTCTCATTCTCCATATTCCGAAATGGCTTCGATAGGCCATCCGACTACCGATCTTCCAAAAAAAAGTCAGGATAAAGACAGAGACAGACCGCATAAGCCAGTACTCAATGAGGCGCCTTTGCAGCCCCTGATACCCGCTTCTACAGATTCGCAGGCCTCTGCTGAGACCCTTTCGGAGGCCGGTATGCCGCGAGTTTTTTCTTCGACTGTGGAACCTGCGGATGTCTCTACCTTGGATGGGTCCAGAGCCGCTGTGCAGGCACCAGATTCTGAGGATGTTTTCCAACCTTCCGATGTTCGTATTAAACTGACACCTTCGTTTTTGACTAAAACTACCGAGTTTCTCAGGCCCAGAGTTCGTACTACGCCTAGAAAACCAATGAACAAAGTGAATGCTCAAGCTCCCATGCCACGGAAACAAATGCTTAGAATGGCTGAAGCCCTTATAACTTTAATTAGGGAAAGCCAGCCTTCCCCCTCTATAAGACAAAGGATTGATTTTCCTTCTGATTCTACAGACCATGAGTCCGATTACTCTGATCCCTCTGATTACCAGGACATTCTCTTATCTACCTATGAGGATTCAGATGCAGAGGATTCCATTCCCTGTGCCTCCCCTCCAGAGGACTTTTCTTTGGTGAAACCTTGCATACCTTAAGAGAGCATTTCCGCTGGGAATGCCAGGGCTACCCACAGTTCAGAAAGAGAGTCCGAGAATTTTTAGACTTGCCTCAGCACAAGCCTTTAGCTATACCCCCTGTCCTGGATATTGTAGATGATGTCTTCATGGAGTCCAGTCTTACTCCTGATTCTTTACCACCAGCTCCTAGAAAGCCTGACAGGTACTACAGAGTACCTGACTCACACAAATATCTCTTTAAGAATCCCACTGCGGATCCAGAGACCATTTCCCAGGGACCTAAAGGTATTAAGGCCACTACAGCTAAAAACCCCAGCCCTTCGGACAGGGATTCCAAAGCTTTAGACAGATGGGGTAAAAAGGTATACACCTCTGCAACTCTTGCCATAAGGGCTTTAAATTGCCAGTTTCACAGTATCAGCAGCATATCATGGAACTCATTAAACGGAAAATATTGTTGCTTCCAGATTGTGCAGAGAATAAAGATTTACAAGAGTTAATGCATTCTGCAAACCAAGTTAGTAAACATACTTTGCAGGATGGTTTTGATGCCTTAGAAGCATCTTGTAGGACTGCTGTTACTGAGTCTGTACTGAGAAGGCATGCTTGACTGAAGGAACAAATCTTGCCAGACCATGTCAAAGCTAAATTGCTAGATGCTTCATTAAACCAGGAACGCTGGTTTGGCACAAAAGCAGAAGTAGTTCTTAAAAAGATGGAGGAAAAAGCCAAATCTATGCAAACTGTTACAGATTTCTTGCAGGTACAGCCTCCTAGATTCAGTAGGCATTGGCCTTCTAAAAACTGGTCCTTTTCAGTCCCTCCCAGGCCTTCTTAGTCCAAACCCAGGGGCAACAGACCACCAAGACTACAGTCTCAGGGTATGCAGAGATCTAAGCAATGGAGTGCTCCCACCTCTAAAACCTGGAGAGGTAAGCCACCCCCTTATGGAAAAAGTTTGCAATGACCTGTCTGTCATTCTTCTCAGCCGTGCCCAAGTACTTGCACCCCTAGGAGGAAAACTCACCCTGCATGCTAAAAAATGGGATATCCATTACCCAGGACCAATGGGTCCTAAGCATTGTATTCCAGGGATACAGATTCTACTTCCACTCACTGCCAGACCTTCTTCCAAACCAGTGGGCAGAGGCTCAAAAACAAGTACTTTCTCTTCTCAGTATCAGGGTTATTCAACCTATTGCTATCCAGACTGTTCCTGGTGCCCAGAAAAGAGAGCCCATGGTGCCCTATCCTGCATCTGTCCATTCTCAACACCTCCCT
Organism: Protopterus annectens; assembly: GCF_019279795.1. Lineage (NCBI taxonomy): Eukaryota > Metazoa > Chordata > Ceratodontiformes > Protopteridae > Protopterus > Protopterus annectens. The sequence continues at coordinate 436,130,827 of NC_056743.1, forward strand.
GGTGGTCCCAAAATTCAAAAGGCAGATAACATATGCTAGCCAAGGACTCCTGGATAGTCACCCTAGACTTAAAAGAAGCTTATCTGCACATCCCCATAAGGGAATCTTGGAGGAAATATCTACATTTCAGGGCAGGCTGTATGCACATCCCCATAAGGGAATCTTGCAGGAAATATCTACGTTTCAGGGCAGGCTGTATGCACCATCAGTTCTCTGCACTTCCCTTTGGCTTATCTACTGCGCTCAGGGTATTCAGAAAGTGCCTGGCTCCAGCCATTGCATACTGCAGGCAGAGAAATATTCAAATTTATCCATACTTGGATGATATCCTGATTTAGCGAATAGTTGGGAACTGCTACTTCAGCACCTGGCATTTGTAAAGCAACTTTTATCTTCTCTGGGGTACACCATCAACGAAAAGAAATCACATCTGGTGCCTAGCCAAAAGATTGTATTCCTGGGAGCAAGCTTTAACACATCTTCCCAGATGGCATTCCTCACTCCAGAAAAGCAGGTTCATTTGACAAGCTACTTCAAACTAATGGCCTCCAGGACCCAGCTATCTGCAAGAAAAATACTGCAAGCCCTGTGGTTCATGGCCTCATACATTCTACTAATTCAATATGCAAGACTGCATATGAGGAAACTTCAATGGTATTTAAAGTGTCTGGTGTCAACACTCGCAGGTCTTGGAAACACTGATTCTTATCATTCCTTGTCTAAGGGCAGAGTTCCTTTGGTGGGCAGAGGCTTGCAACCACAACAAGGGACTTCCTTTCACTCAACCCTCGGCGCTCAAACCCTGCCAACGGGCGCATCAGACTATGCATGGGGCGGCTCACATGGCAGACAAAGGCATTCTAGCAAATGGAGCCCAGGACAAATTCACCTGCATATCAATCAAAAAGAAATGTGAGCTGCACAGAATGCTCTGACAGCCTTCAAATACCTTTTCCTTCCAGGGCAACTCTTAATAAAGACAGACATCACCACAGTTATGTGGAACATAAACAAGCAGGGGGGAACTCCTTCCTACCCACTCTGCAGGTTAGCCATGACCCTGTGGAACACAGCCTTGAGCAGCCAAGTGCACCTGCAAGTTCACTTCCTGCCAGGCAAACAAAATACACTGGCAGATGACTTATGCAGAAAGCTACTGGACCCACACAAGTGGAAACTGGAACCCAACTCATTCAAACTTCTGATCAACAGGTGAGAGACACCAGAGGTGGACATCCACCCCAAAACCATCAACTGAGCAAACTTTGCATCAGAAATCTCCACATCCAAGCATGGCGAGCGGATGCCCTATCCTTTACATGGGAAAAATTTATTAATCTGTGCCTTTCCCCCTATGCCCCTCCTCCCAAAAGTACTACTGAAGATCAAGCAGGACAGACCAAGGACAATCCTTATTGCACCAGACTGGCCATGCCAGCACTGGTACCTACTCCTACACAGTCTGAGAGCAGTGCCACCCTGGCACCTACATCAGACCCCCTTCCTGCTGTCCCAGCAGGAGGGACAGATTTTGCATCCTCAGGTGCAAACACTGAACCTTGCAGCCTGGCTTCTTCCCCAAACACAACACCAGCAACCTTCAGCAAACAGGTGCTTGACGTCATCCTTGAGGCCAGAAGGCCTAATGCTAGGAAATCCTATTCAGAAAAGTGGAAAATATATGTTCTTGGAGCCAGTCTCTAGGAAAGGGCAGAGCAGTGCCATCCTTACCTCAAATTCTAGATTACCTAGCAGAGCTGCCTCCACAAAGGCCTTCCTTCTCATCAATTAAGATTCATGCCTCGGCCATCTCAGCTCATTACAATATGGAGCCACCTATCTTTTCTCACCCTCTGATCAAACAGTTCCTGAGAGGAGCTAACAGTTTAAGACCCCCCCCCCGAGGAGAGCTCCCACCTCTGCCTTGGACCTTTTCTTTGTACTAGAGAAGCTCACGCTTCCCCCTTTTGAACCTGCTGCTACAGCAGAGTTAAAATTCCTGTCTTGGAAAACAATCTTACTTCTAGCCATCACTTCAGCAAGAAGAGTGTCTGAGCTTCAGGCACTAATGGCTGTGGAACCCTTCATTATTTTCCAGGCTGACAGGGTCTCCATCTGGACTAACCCATCATTTATGCCCATGGTGGTGTCCAGTGTGGCCTTTTACCAACCTTTTTCCCTAATCCTCAGAATAAAGGGAAGAGGATCCTGCACTCCTTGGACGTGCACAGACAGCTCAGGTTGTACCTTGACAGGACTAAGCCTTTCAAAGAATCTGACCAGCTGCTAGTCAGCTTTGCTACAGGGGCAGAGGGCAAGGCCATTTCAAAGCAAAGCATTTCAAAATGGATAGCACACTGCATCCATTTCTGCCACAAACACCATGGAAAAACCTACACCACTGGGGATCAGAACTCATTCCACTAGGACTACCTCAACTTCTACAGCATTTCTCATGGGCGTCCCTACAGGGACATCCTGGAAGCTGCAACCTGGAGTTAGGTACACACTTTCACCATGCATTATCACTTACCTGCCCTTTCTAAATCCAGAGCTGGATTTGCCAAAGCAGTCTTAAAAGGCGTGCTAGTGAGCCCTAATACTTCTTGACCGCCTCCACCCTTACTCAGCTTTGGGAATCAACCAAAGTGTGATGACTGCAACAGTGAAACACGAAGAACATAGTACAGTTGTGAACATTTACCATAAATGTAGATGTTCGAGTGTATTCACTGTTGCAGTCCTGGTCATCCTCCCTCCAGCCCCCTGACTTTTCTAGACTTTCTGCCTATCCTCTTTTTCCCCATCTCTTATGGCTATGGTATTTACTTTTTACTGGAGGTGTTCCACACCGTGTAATTGCTTCCTATTTTGGGAGCTCCTGACATCTTGGGCAAGAAAAACTGATGTAATGGCGTCGTCCGCATGTTTTATACCCCTGATGTCCTGACATCATGGAAGAGGCGACATCATCTGACACAGAAATCCCAAGACTCTGGAATTCAGGCCGACTGAGGGCTACCTGCAGGCAGATAACCAAAGTGTGTTGACTGCAACAGTGAATACACTTGAACATTTACATTTATGGTAAGTGTACAGAACTGTACTTTCTAAGGGGCTACTGGCAAGGGAGGAGGATTATAGTGCCATATATTTATATTCCACCTAAATCTGCTTACGAACATTCTGGGAGAAATAATCCTCTTTCAGGAAGGAATATTACTTATAAGTGGGGACTAGAATTTTATTTGCAACAGTGAGAATGTATCTGGGGAGCCCAGAAGATAAAATATAACAAAATAGGGCAGATCTTTGAAGAAATGTATGAAAATATTTGGCATGGAAGATGTGCATTCAGTTTTAGGAATTTGGTGTGAATTTGCATATTATTCCCCAGAGTATAAAAACTGGGGTAGGCAAGACAGAAATTATATTTCACAAGAATATGTGCATTTAATTGAAAGTTGTGATATCCAGTAACTATTTCAGATCATGCTTAAATAATGACTAAAATAAAAATGCAGGGTAATGAAATAAAAATGGGACAGTTGCATGTTCCCACTGATCTTTTAAAAAGAGAAGAGTTTAAGGAATGGGTAGTGGAAATTATTTGAGCATTATTAGGGAAGATAGAAATTTATTCTGAAAATATTGCTATGGAGTGGGATAACATTAAAGTGGAGTTTAAAAATAGGATGGAATTAAAAGAAAGAGATATGGTTAAGAAGTAACAAGAATTATTTAGAGAGGTTGACAAAGGTTAAGTGTTGCAGAATAGGGGAAATCCCACAGAACAAGAAGGGGATTAACTGCAAAATGTTAATCAGAAAATAAGGGATTACCTCGGTAATATGCATGAATTTAGAAAGACTACTGTTAAGCAACAGTTTCTTGATAATAACTATAGAGCACAAAAAACATTTAGCATGTCTCAGGCAACAGAAGGCAGAAAGGATTGTTTGCAAGCTTAGAGATCCTATAACAAGGAAGATAACCAGAGATCCCGTAGAGGATTTAGAAGTATTTCGGAAATTTTTTGAAAATCTGTATAAAGCAGAGAACTATAGAAATCAAGAAAAGGTACAAATGGAACTGTTTATTAAACAATTAAATATGACAAGGTTATAGGTAGAGGAGGCTCAGTTACTAATGGTTGGGGTTGGAGGAGATGAGATAACAATGATGATGTATAACCAATCTACAGGAAAGTCCACATGAGTAGATGATATTCCTGTGGAGGTTTGGAAGATAGGAGGTTAAAACTGATAAAGATCTGGAAGATTTTGTTTAACAGTATGTTAAAAGGAGGAGAAGCACTGTAGGTTCATCCCTTGATAGGTGATTACTAGGCTAGTGGTACAAGAGCCTTTACAAGCCTAGCCAATAATATCCAGGATATGACAGTATTATATCTTAACTCCCCAGATGTCAGGTGGGGTAGTATCAGGATAGTGAGTCTTTGGATTTTGGAGCCCTGAGTCATTTTACATATGGCCTCTGTCTTGGTAATGGCTGTAATACTTGACGTTAGTAAAGACCCATCACATGCAGCTTCGTATAGGCCTATTTCAGTTCTAAACCATGATTATAAAGCATTTATGTCTATAATGGCAAAAAGAATGGCAAAGGTGATGCCAAAATTATTATTTATTTTATTATTTAGTTATCTTACATTTGGCCCTGGGATAAAAGCTGCACTTAATGTAGACAAAATACAAGATAGTTACAGAAAAGACATTTACAATACATTAAGAAGATACAGTATAGAAAATACAGTGTGCATATAGACTAACCTAGGCAAAGAAGATGCAATTTTTTACAGTCATTTTAAAGTAGCTCTAAATATATGCAATCAATTGATGGATATTAATTAGTGTGGTTTTGTGGAGGGGAGGCAAACATTTGAAAACTTTAATAGAACAATGATGATCCAGAGGGAAGCAGAATGTAAGAAAATCCCACTGCTGTTGGTGGGTCTTGATACAGAGAAAGCATTCATCAGAGTAAGGTGGGATTTTGTGAGTAGGGCAATGGAAACATTTGCATTCTGTGATAAAAAATGCTGCTTAATCATATCTGTCTGTCTTTATTTGGGATCAGAAGTGAAAATTAAAGTGGGTGAGTTCCACTCTGGTAAGTTCTGTTTGAAAAGAGGAACCAGACAGAAGTGTCCTCTTTTCCCCTTTGTTTGCATTACATTTAGAACCATTGGCAAAGAAAATAATGGACTCGGAAATTCAAGGATGTAATTGGTATAATAGTCAAGAAAAGCTGGTTTTATTTACTGATGATGATATTTTATACCTTATAAAACCAGAAAAGGGCATTTCAGTGTTGTTACATTTTGAGACAGTTTCAAGTATACAAAGTTAGTGATAAAACAAAGACAATAGCTGTAATGTATGTATCTACACATGAATTGATTCAGCAATACCCATATATATGGGACATGATAAAAATGAAGTAGTTAGGAGTATGAATTAAAAGGATTATGTTATGGCAACTAAGGATATGTGGGAAGAGACTAAATAAAAGATAATACAGAAACTGAGAAAGCGGAAGTTCTGTTTTATGGATATAGATAAGATACAAGCAGTCAAAATGTTTTTAGTCCCTTTAGCTTTATACACAAGTCAGGCATATTTTATCAGCCAGAGGTGAAGTTGGAGATCAGAATTAATAAAGAGTTGAAGGATTTTATCTGGGAGGGGAAGACTGCAGGAGTCAAGTGGGATAAGCTGATCCTTCCAATAGAAAAGGTGGTTTGGGATTACCTGATTTAAAGGAGTATTTCAGAGCTACACAGTTAAGGCTCCTGCACAAAGCACAAACAGAAAACTAATTCAGTGTGGAAAGGGATGATGAAGAAACAAAAGGGACGCTCTAGAAACAAGGTGAGGCTGGGATCTTGGATGCAGATCCTTAAGGAGAATAACCATAGTCATACAGAACATTGTATTCATAAAGTAGTATAAAGTATTTTAAGAACGAAGCCAACATGGGAATGGAGAAAGGAAATTAGGCTGATAGAAATGACTGCAATTAGGGATACAGACAATAGGCGAGTGGGGGCTGGAATTTATTGGAGAAAACTGGCAAAGGAATCAATGTATTGGGACTAAATAATTAAGAGGGAAAGGTAATAGAATCCAAAAGAGTTCAAAAATGTATTTAGACTTTAGGCTAGAGACTGCCTTCCTTATCAAGGATTGATATCAGAGTGTAGGCAAAGAGAAATAAATAGGGGGATCCTATGTAAAAAAACAGCACTGTTAAGTTTTAATAGAATCTAAAACAGAAGCTGCTGTTAAGAGACAATTAATAGCACATGTAAAACATTGAAAGATTACTATAAGAATCAATCAGCGGAGATTTGAAAGGACTGGGAAGAAAGATTGAATGAGCAATTCACAAAGAAACAATGGGGAGATATATGTATGATTCCCAAATATGCAACATCTAGATAATGTAGGATCTTTGGAAGTGATACCCTAAGTAGACTCCAAATAATTTTTCTTTAGGTAGATAGCAAATGCTGGAGGTGTGATAGGAAATAGAGGTAATTGGAAACATATTTTTGGGGAATGTAATGAGTTGGCAGATTTCAAAAATTCCCTGAAGACTACTCTATCAGAAATACTGGTTGAGCAAATTGGCATAACTAAAAAAAATGTTTGAGCTATGATAGAGAATCGGAATTGAGTCTAATCATGGTGGCTGCACACAAAACAGTTACTAGAAAGTGGAATTCAAAGTCAAAACCAACTGTGCTAGACAGTGAATGTAGTAACAGAGATAAAACAACTGGAAATCTGATATTAAGAAAAGGGTAGGAACAAATTACATAGAAAGAAATGGGAATTGTAGGAACAATACATGCAAAATAATGTTTTTGAAGAGGAATGAGGTTTAAAAGAAGGCAGGAGTTCAATGAACTATGTATAATGTTTGACATTGACTGGATAGATGAGTGATGTATAATGTTTGCAACTAAAAATGTCAATATGGTTTGTTTTCATTTATATAAATGTATAATTGCCTATGTCATAAGTGATCATCTTAATAAAGATGCCCTATAGGATCTGTGGTTATTTTTCTTGTCATAGGCTTACTAGTTTTGGCAAAATCTCTTACTACTTTCTGTTGCCTAAGTATTTGTGCTAGAAGTTTTTGTGCTGTGGAGTTATTAAAAAGTAGTTGAATCTTATTAAACTTGTGCATATTGTCCAAATACTCCCTTACACTTTTTTGGTCTTTGAAATTCTGTTTTGCAGTGTTTTAACTTTTGTCAGCCCTCTAAATAATTCCTATTATTTCTTAATCATATATTTTTCTTTTATTTTTACTTTATTTTAAACTGTATATTATTTTATCCGACTGACTAGCTGCCTCACCTGAGGAAATGTTTGTCTTCCCTAATAAATGTTGAATAATTTACATTACCTATTCCTTAAATTCATGTGTTTTTAACAAGTAGGTGGGAAAGTGTCAGTGTCTCAGTTTTATTTCATTACCTTGCATTTTTATCTTAGTTTTTACTGGTGCACGGTTGTTGAAGTTTTCTATTAAGTGCACATTTTCTTTCTAGTGTAGTCCAGTTATTTTACCTTGGGGTATAATAAGTAAACTCTCTCCAAGATGTCCTTCAAGGATGCAACTGCAGTCCTGACATATGGGTTGTCCTGCCTCAGGCAGCCCTTCGGTCGGCCGGATTCCAAAGTCTGGGTCCGGCGTCGGCTGATGTCGCCCTTTGCCCGACGTCAGAGCGCCTGGGGTATAAAAGCGGCAGCCGACACCATCTTCTTCAGTCTTTCTTGCCGCGCGGCGCCCGAAGCAGAAGCAGTTCGCAAGTGTCGGTCGACCAGCTCCTGTGTTTTCAGCTACTGAAGTCTTCAAGAAAGCTAAGTACCCCGTTGGGGACCTTTTCTTGCCTCAGCCGATGTCAGATAAAACTGTAAAAGTTAATAATTGTTTAACTTGTGGGAAACAAATACCTCATAAGGATTTCCACTGTTACTGCTTACCCTGCCTAGGCCCAGAACACAACGTCTCGGCCTGTACAGCTTGTGCTTCTTTCAATAAACGCACTCTTAGGCGTCGGACAGAGTTTGCACAGGATTATTTTGGGGAAGATTTCTGTTATATCATGCCGTCGGAGCTTCCGACAGCACATTTACCTAAAAAACGGAAGGATAAGGACCGACACCCGCGGTCCGCGGTCTCTGCCAACACCACGCTTAGGCCTACTGCGAGTGTCTCGGTCTCTTCTGAGCCAGTTTCACAACCGCTACAGACCGACGACACCACCCCACCGGTTACTTCGGTACCGGAGGCCAGCTCGGTGCCGGTTTCTGTTCTCCCCTCTGAGACCATAGCCCAGGATATTTCTAACACCATTTCAGTGGATAAGACTACTCCAGCACGCGGGGCTGCCAGGCCTCCAGTGTCTATGTCCATTAAGGCCTACACACGTGCTAAGGCTGCCAAACAGGCTAAGTCTCTCCCTCCAAGATCTGTTTCTCTGGGATCCACTTCTGGTTCTCAAATTTTAAGTTTAGCTGAGGACCTTATTTCTTTAATTAGGGGTTCTCAGCCACATCCAGATAGAGGCTCTCAGCCGCCTTCTGTCAAGAGGCCTAGGGTTGAGCAGGTAGATCCCCAGTCCTCTGATGAGGCCTCAGGTGATTCTGCACATTCAGACTACCAGGAGGAGGCCTTCCCGGCCTACGAGGATTCTGATGCGGAGGAATCCATTCCCTCTGCTTCTCCTCCTGAGGAGTTTTCCTTTGGGGAAATGCTTCATTCCATGAGGGACCACTTCAAATGGCAAGGCCAAGAATACTCAGATTCTAGGAAAAGGTTAAGGGAATTTTTAAAGCTACCTCAGCATAGACCCTTAGCTATTCCTCCAGTTTTAAATGTTTTAGATGATGTGTACTTAGAATCTAGTGTTTCCCTGACTCCTCCCCTGCTCCTGTCAAGCCAGACAGGTACTACAGGGTCCCAGACACACATCAATTTCTGTACAAGGGCCATACTGCTGACCCTGAAACTATTTCTCAGGGGCCTAAAGGGGTTTCCTCCACTACTGCTAAGAATCCACTTCCTTCGGAAAGAGATTCTAGGGCTTTAGAAAGGTGGGGCAAGAAAGTATATACATCTTCCACCCTTTCTATGCCAGCATTAAATTGTCAATTTCATATGATTCAGTATCAGGAATACATGTTGGATGACTTGCAAAAGAAATTGGCTTCCCTGAACCATTGGATAGAAAGGGGTTACAGGAATTGGTTCATAATACTCAGCAGGTTAGCAACCATTTCCTTCAGTGTGGATATGATGCATTGGAAGCTTCATGTAGAGCAGCAATGACAGGTGCGGTCATACGCAGACATGCTTGGTTAAAGGAACAAACATTGCCAGACCATGTGAAAATTAAGCTTTTGGACGCACCACTAGAGAAACATAAGCTATTTGGTGCTACTGCACATGAGGTTTTAAAGAAAATAGAGGAAAAGGCAAAATCAGTGCAAACAGTCAAAGATTTCCTCCAGGTACAGCCTCCAAGATTCAGCAGGAATTGGCCTTCTAAGCATTGGTCCTTTCCAGACAAATTTCAAAGAGGCAAAAACAGACGTGGCAGAGGTAGAGGGCAAACTCGAGGCTCCTACAGAGGACGTCAGTGGCAGCCTCCGAACCAGATAGGTGGGGCAGGACCTTCCACTGCTCCGCAGGGACAATCTCAATGACTTGACTTTGACTCCACCATCCAGGGCTCAATTAGAAGCACCTTTGGGCGGAAAATTATCTTTATTCTCACAAAATTGGCACAATATTACAAAGGACAAATGGATACTGGACATAATAGACAAGGGATACAGATTCCATTTTCATACACTACCAACAAGACATGGCAGGCCAAACCTGCCACCAAATCAAAGGGCACAGGCACTCAAACAAATAACAAACCTACTTCAAATAAGAGCAATAGAAAAGGTTCCTTCTGCAGAACAAGGCCAAGGATTTTATTCAAGACTGTTCCTTGTTCCAAGAAAAGAAAACCAATGGAGACCCATTCTGGACTTGTCCACACTGAATACTTACCTTATTGTACCAAAATTCAAAATGCTGACTTTACAGCAACTCCTTTCCATGCTGGGCAAGGGGTCTTGGCTGGTAACTCTGGACCTCAAGTTGGCATACCTGCATGTCCCAATCAGACAAAGTTGCAGAAGATACCTCAGATTTCTTGCAGGCTCAGAACATTATCAATTCTCAGTATTGCCCTTTGGCTTATCTACTGCGCCCAGAGTGTTCACGAAATGCCTGGCATCAGTAATTATACATTGCAGACTTCAGGTGATACAAATATACCCTTACCTGGACGACTGCCTTATACAAGTGGACAGCCGACAAGCCTTGTTAAAAAACTTGGACTATGTCATTCACCTACTGCAGGCCTTGGGATACACAGTCAATATTCAGAAATCAAGTCTCATACCATCCCAACAAATACCTTTCCTGGGTGCCACACTGGACACAAACACCCAGATGGCGTTTCTGACAAAAGAAAAACAAAAACAATTACCAGAATACTTCAGAAAATTGGCAACACACACCCAGATGACTGCAAGGAAAATCCTGCAGGCCCTGGGTTTCATGGCATCTTGCATTCTTCTGATTCCACACGCAAGGCTGCATATGAGGAAACTACAATGGTATCTAAAAAGTCTATGGTCTCAACACAGCCACAGCCTGGAAGCATTGATCCCACTCATTCCATGCCTTCAAAAGGAATTTCTGTGGTGGGCTCAAGCAAGCCAGATAAACAAATGTCTGCCTTTCAGCAAGCCTCATATACAAGTCAAACCATAACAACAGACGCCTCAGACCATGGATGGGGGGCGCACATGGAGGGCAGATGCATTCAAGGACAATGGACACAAAAAGAAAAGCACCTGCACATCAACCAAAAAGAAATGCTGGCAGTGATACATGCAATCAAGGCCTTCGAAAAGTTCATGCATCAGGGCCATCTACTAATAAAGACAGACAATACCACAGTTATGTGGTACATAAACAAGCAAGGAGGTACCCATTCCTACCCTCTTTGCAGACTGGCAATGAATCTCTGGGATATTTCCCTACAGTTGAAAATAGAGCTACAATCCCAGTTTGTACCAGGGAAGGACAATGTTCTGGTGGACAGCCTAAGCAGAAACATCATGGATCCACACAAATGGATGTTGCATCCAGACATTTTCTTACAAATAACTCAAGCATGGGGAAGGCCGGATATAGATCTTTTTGCCTCCCACCTCAATCACCATCTGAAAAAGTTTTGCACAAGGACATACCATCCTCAAGCATGGAAGGTGGACGCTCTCTCCTTCAGTTGGAACTCTCTAACACTATATGCCTTCCCACCTCTTCCTTTGATGACCAAGGTGTTACTAAAGATCAAGACAGAGCAACCGAAAGTCATACTGATAGCTCCAGACTGGCCAAGACAACACTGGTACCCACTGCTACGGAGCTTGACACACACCAATCCGTGGCTCCTTCCTCAATGGCCACTTCTTCTGACACAACACAATTACAGGACACTACACCCCAGCTTGAAAACATTGAAGCTGACAGCTTGGAAGATTCCATGACTATTCCTCAGGATACACTTTCCAAAAGGGTAAAAGATATCATCCTGGAGGCGTGCAGACCTTCCACTAGAAAAACATACTCAGCAAAATGGAAGAGATTTCTTATCTGGAACAGCAAAAAGGGTCAAGACCCATCAGTGATGAGCATTCCACAGATCCTAGAATATTTGGCTGAAATGCTTCACAATGGCCTTTCATATTTTTCCATAAAAATACATGCTTCAGCAATATCTGCCAAATATAACACTGATCCGCCTGTATTTTCTCACCCATTGCTAAGACAGTTTCTAAGAGGTATAAAGAACATCAACCCTCCAAGGAAACCACCAGTGTCTGCATGGGACCTCAACTTCATGCTGGAAAAATTAACTCTTCCTCCCTTTGAACCAGCAGCATCTTCAGAGTTGCAATTTCTGTCTTGGAAGACAGCTTTCCCTCTGGCAGTAACCTCAGCAAGAAGAGTCTCTGAGCTACAGGCCCTTATGGCAATACAACCATTTCTCATTTTTCATCAGGACAGAGTTTCTTTGAGAACCAATCTGTCATTCATGCCAAAGGTGGTATCCAGGGTGTCCCTGAATCAAGCTATTCACCTGCCTACCTTATTTCCCAATCCTCAAAATAAAGGAGAGAGACTTCTGCACACCTTGGACATACACAGACAGTTGTGCTACTACTTGGACAGAACAAAGTCTTTCAGAAAATCTGACCAGCTTTTTGTAGCTTTCGCTGCTGGATTGCAGGGAAAAGCAATTTCCAAACAGACAATTTCTAAATGGATTGGAAATTGCATTCGATTCTGCTACTCTTTTCATGGAAAAACTGTGCCAGCTGACATCAGGCCACATTCCACCAGAGCTACAGCCACCTCCACAGCCTTTTTAAGAGGAGTGGCAACAAAGGACATTTTAGAAGCTGCTACATGGAGCTCCGTGCATACATTTTCCAAACATTACAACCTGCCTTTATATTCCAGATCCAGAGCAGGGTTTGCTTCTGCAGTCCTGCAGGGCATTTTAGCTACACCATCTTTGTCTTAGTGCCTACCACCCCAGGTTGGCTATGGTATTCAACCCATATGTCAGGACTGCAGTTGCATCCTTGAAGGACATAGTACAGTTTTGTACCTACCATAAATGTAGATGTCCGATAGGTATGCAACTGCAGTCAGGTTTTCCCTCCCACCTACCCCTCTGTGGTATTCTTTTGGGTTTCTACCCCTCATTTTAGCTACCTGGGGTAATCTTTTATGGTGTATTTGTTTTTATGTTGTTGTACTTGTCTGGAATTTTTTCTCTATTTTCAAAATTTAGCCTTCCTTAGAGGGCACCTGGCATCTGGGGCAAGAAACACTGAAGAAGATGGCATCGGCTGACGCTTTTATACCCCAGGCGCTCTGACGTCGGGGAAAGGGCGACATCAGCCGACGCCGGACCCAGACTTTGGAATCCATCCGACCGAAGGGCTGCCTGAGGCAGGACAACCCATATGTCAGGACTGTAGTTGCATACCTATCGGACATCTACATTTATGGTAGGTACAAAACTGTACTTTTCTTCTACTGAATTCACATTTTTCATACCAGATATGTTAATTAATTTCTTCAGAAGTACGTCTATAGATTCATAGGTTACTAGGCTGATGACCACCAAGCCTAGCCGTGCAACCCAACCTAGTTTTGTCTCTGAGTTCCTTGAATCCTTATATGGTGGGTATGTTAGTAAAGAGGAAGCTAAGGGATATATGTAAGGGATATGTTAGTCTGGGATTAATTTACTTCTTGTCGACCTCACCCCATCAGAAACATGAGACCCAGACCGGGGGGGGGGGGGATTTCCCATCCAGTAATTAAGGTCACTTTTGAATAGGGTCAGGGATGAACTCTGCTTCATGTAGATGGGTAGCTTGTTCAGGTCTTTGTAGCAAGAGTTTCTGGTGCTGTTTGTCTTGTGGATGTGCAGGAGATCCATCCCCCCTTTTCTTATTTTTCCTTCTAGGTCATCCTAATAAATCCTCACCATTGTAAATCAAGTTCCAGTTCCCACATGGAATTAATATTTCTTCCTGAAAGCTGATTATTTCTTCCATTTTTTTAGCTTCATAGTAGGTTTTGATGGAATATAAATATATGTGAATGTAATTGTTCTCCCTTGCCAGTAATGCCTAAGTACCATAAATCTGCCATTGTTGTCTTTTTCCTCATCTTTCACTATTGGAACCCCTCTAGCAATCAGTATTATTAATCTCCTTTTCCCTGTGTTCCTGATATTCTGCTGAGTATCCATTTCAAATTTGTCTCCTTCAGCATTGTTAGTTGAACTCTGCAATATTATTTTTTTTTGTTTGTTTGTACTAGTAAGGCCATTTATATTTCAAGGTAATGTGGACAGAGCAGCCCATTATGCTATAAAAGCTGTTGTTTTCCACCTGTTATACATAACAGTTTTTTCATTTGTATTTCCAAATTGTCTTACATGCACACCAATGCTTGGCAGATGCTTTTATATACTTGTTTTTTCTCATCTCTATTTTAATCTATGTCACATTTTCAAGATATTTTGCGTTAATAAAAAAAAAAAATATATATATATATATATATATATATATATATATATATATATATATAAAATTCATTTTCAGAACAATACCATCCCATATTAAATTATAACAAATAGACAAAGCTATGTAGTTTTTCAACAAGTAAAGTTTTAACTTCGTGGATAGTAGCAGCATCTACAAGTTTGACAGCTGCCCCACACTCATTAATTATTCTAAATGATGTTGCCCGTGCTAAAGCGGACATTATAGTCTCTGTTCCCACGTACACATATTGCTGTCTGTTCTTTTTGTATCTCTGTTTCCATCCTAAATGTGAAAACCAGCTTGTATGCTTTCAGAAAACATTAAATTTGATGTTGTCAGTCTTCCTTCAGTCCTTGACAGTGGGCTCCGTTCCGAGCCTCGGAACTGACTCAGCTGTTTTTCTCCAGCTCATGCCTTCCAAACTCTTTTTTTTTTTTTACTCAAAATTTTTTTATTGAATTATTTCAAAAGTATTAGAATTTCAGTTGTAAACATGCGTGCTATTTTAAACAGATAAGTAAATTATATACGTTATATACATAAGGCCCGAGTTAGAAATATTAGATATAACCATTTGAGTCAGATATTATATATGTTATGAGTTGAGATGTTTTCTTCAATTTTCTTCTTTTAAATAGAGTCCGGGTTTGTTTCTACTGTCTTAAAAAGAGTAAAGATCTTTCCCCAAGGACTGTTAGTCCATGGCTTAGGCAAAATTCTTAGTTCCTTTACCTTGACTTCCATTGCAGAAGTTTCTTTTAGCAATCTCAAGAATTCTTCAAATGATGGTTCTGAAGTGGATTTCCATTTCCTGGTTATGCATTTTCTAGCAACTGCTAGAATAGTCCATAATAGATGTACATTTTTTTATTCATTATCGATTCTTCATTAACATTCAACAAAATTAGCGATTTAGATAAAACAAAAGAATCAGTAAATATGGCTTGGAGAAAAATACCAATATCTTCCCAATATTTCTATGTTTACTGCAATCATAAAATATATGTATCCAAACTGCTTTACAATTTTGCAGACATCTCCAGCAAGTAACATTTTGTGAGGGATTAATTTTAGCTATTCTACTGGGTGTAAGAAAAGACCTGTGTAGAAATTTCCATGTGAAAATTCTCCAGTATTGAACGTTTGATGTTAGTTTTATAGAATAGAGTAGATCCATTTTACTCTCCAGAGATAAGTTTAATGAATGTCCTTTGGTAATGAAATCCCAAAAGTTTTGGTTAATAGTAGTCTTATATTTCATTAATAATTTATACATTTTTGAAATTATATTCTTCTTATTTTTATTATCGTAGATAACTTCATATAAATAACTTATACATTTTGGTCTGGCTTTAAAAGGAGAGTTATCAATTAACCTAGCCTTCCAAACTCTTGAGTCAAGCTCTACCAATAATGCTCCTCCCAAAATTACCTCAGATCTCATTTGCCGCTTCATAGGTGAGACACATTTGTCCTCTCAAGCCTTGGCTGATTCTGAGTAAGTTTACTTCTATTTAAAATTCTTCTCTCTTCATATTTTTGCATACTTTTCTCCTATCTTTTCTGTCTCCCTGCTCATCTCATAGCTTTGCTTGAGTGTGTTTCTTTTCTCTTCCTGTTTCTACCATTGGTAGTCTCTTTAAGTGCCATTGTTGGTACAATTCTTTTTTTTTGTACTTTTTTAGGTATTCTTGCATTACCATTGTTGGTATTTTCCTCTTTCTGTATATCTCTGTCCCTTCTTAATAAAAAAAAAATCATCTTTACATCTTCTCTCTTTCTGTGTGTGTGTGTGTGTGTGTGTGTGTGTGTGTGTGTGTGTGTGTGTGTTTCAGCTCTTATTTTTGTTATGGCTGAAAAACAACTCTCTCCTGCCAAAACTTCAAAAGGCACCACTGGTTTCAAAAGGTGCCAGAAGTGCTAGGGTGAGATGCCCAACTCTGATAGGCATTCCTTATGTGTGTACTGTCTGGGAAAACTACTTCTTCAGGAAGATTGTTCAGTTTGTCATGGGTTCTCTGCCCATACACTTAGAGAGGAAGAATAAACTTATCTTGAAGAGACTCCTTAAATCTGATTTCGAAGAAGCCATTTCTGGGTCTAGGACTGAAGCTAGCACATCTTCGTCCTCCAAGAAAAGACCTTCTTCGCTTCCTAGTTCATCAGAACTGGCCAAGAAGGTCTCTAAACTGACTTTGGTACTGATGAGCTCTTCGGCACCAGAAGGTTTATCTGGTTCGACACCTAAAACTGTATTGGAGCCAACTACGACTACTTCGGTACCCACAGTACCCTCTGTGCCAAAACAGTCGCAGCTGCCTCCGCTGCCTAGTACAAGATACTCACTATCCTGTGATCCTTTTAAAGACAAGCTACCAAGTCCCTTTCTTGAAGCAAGACTCCCTATGTCTCCTTCGACTACCTCAGTCCTTTCTGCTAGGAGTGAGAAGCTGAGATTTTGAGACTGATGGATCAGCTACTGACAGCGAGGGAACTGTCCTCTGTTCCTAACCACACTGGTGTCAGAATCAGCCAGTGTATGACACCCCAGGTCCTCCTCCTCCAACTCCTGTTGAGTCTTTGGAGCCCCCAGTTCCAACACTCCGAGCATCGACTGCCTTGGTTTTGTTGGCATCTTCTTCTCCGGTTCCAAGAGCAGCCTTGAGGTCCTCAGATTTTTCATTACCAGAGGGCTCCCAGGGTCGAGGCTCTCTGGTTGGGTCCAAGGTGCATGGATCAGTTTCCTTCGTTTTGGAGTCATCCATGTCCCTTGGTGCTTCGGCCTTTGTAGGGTCGACCCAGGCTTCTGTTTTGGAGACCGCCTCCTCGGTGTGGGGGTGTGACCCTGGTTCCTGGCTCCCATTCCTCAAGGGGGGCAGGGACTGGCCTTCCAAATCATGGAGAAGGCCTTGTCCATTGGGAACTCAAGTCTTTGCCATCCCTGTCGGGACAATTGTCTGCATCTCCTCCAACCTGAGCTACCATCCATCTCATCCCTGGGACAGAGGGCACAAAGGTCCCAGGTTACACCCACTTTAATGGTCTCCTCTTCAGACACTTCCTCGGATCATCCCCCCCGAGGAAGTTCTGCGAAGAAGTGCAAGAGGAAGCACTTAGACTCCCTGGAGGAGTCTTTCAACGAAGATGCTGATTTTGATGAAGGGGAACTTTCCCCCAGTTCACCCCCTGATGATGTTTCCTTCGGGGGCATCCTTGAAATTCTGAAACAGAGGGGTAGCTGGTCCTCCATCCAACCATCCTTGGAGGAGTCAATATACCTGGAGGCTTTTCATGCCCAGTACTCTACTTCTTGGATCTCTCCACCTGCTGGCGATCTCATTAAATTGCTTGCTCAGTGGGCGTGGAAAATGCTCAATGCCATTCAGCCAATCCCCAAAAGGCATGATGGTTTCTTATCAGCCCCTAAGGATGAGCCTCACTGGTCCAAGGGAATACCCATTGACATCATGGTGATAGTGGCGGCCACGAAAAGGTAACTTGCTGAGGAAAATCTGACTATTCATCCTCCTAACAAGGAGTCTAGGAGTTTGGATAGATTTGGGAAGTGCATTTATGCTTCAATGACCTTTGCTATCAAGTCCTTGAATTATATGGTACACTTTAAGACTACAGAGGGATCTGATCAAGGAGCTTCCTGATACCCTTGAAGGAGCAGTGGCTGAAGGGGTATGGGACAAAGTTACCTCCCAACTAGCAAGCCTTAATGCAATTTCTATCTCGTCCATGAGCCTGATTGCTTACGCAGCTGAAGGGACTTCCAGAGCAAGCGGGTTCAGGCAAAGCCATTAGAAGGCAGAGCCATTCAAAGCATCATTTGTCAATGCTCCGCTTAACGGATTTACCCTTTTTGGTCCCAAGGTTAAAGACACTTTAGCCAGATGTGAAAAGAATGGCAGGACCCTTTCTGCCATAGGGATATGTTTCTCAACTCCTCAGAGGCCCTACTCCAGCAACCAGAGAAGTGGGAGACTATGGTTTAAAAAATCCAACGGGCCTTTTCAGGATTCACGTGGCAAAGACTTTCCCCTGAGCAGAGGAAGAAGGTAGCAGAAGACGCTGCCCCAGAGGCAGAAATTGACTGCAAAACCAGGAGTCTAGAGAATCTTTCTCTGGTACTTGCTACCAGCACACCCGAGCGGGTGCCCGATTGCCTTACTCTGGAGGCAGTCGGGGATGACTTTCTTTGCACCAATCTGCCTGGTAAATATTAACTGCGGACAAATGGGTGCAGGGAATAATATCCAGAGGCTACAAAATACCACTGTCAGTTTCCCCATCACCCCAGAAGAAATTCCTAGACATACCACCCAGTCACAGAGAAGCAGCAGCTTCAGAGATTCAAAGACTGCTAGACAAAAGAGTAATCCAAAAAATCCCACCAAACCAAGCAGAATCCGGGTTTTACTCAAGGTTCTTTTTAGTGCCTGAAAAACAGGGGACTGGAGACCCCTTTAGATCTCAGCCAGTTCAACAAAGCTGTTCAGCAAACCAAATTCCGGATGGTCTTGGTACAGTCAGTACTTCTGTTCTTGGAAAAAAGCGATTGGATGTGCACTGTAGACTTTCAGGACACTTATTTCCATATAAAAAATGGACAAAAGCTCCAGGAGGTATCTGAGCTTCCGGCTGGGAGCCAGTCATTTCCAGTTAAGAGTGCTGCCCTTTGGACTCCCCACAGCCCCCAGGGTGTTCAGTGAATGCATGGCAGTAGTAGCAGCTCATGTGAGGCTGCTAGGATTTCAAGTATTTCCTTACCTCGACGACTGGCTCCTTACCGCTACCACCAGGTGTCAGAATGGACAAGAGACTACACTCTACATCTCCGTGCATCTCTATCGATAACCATAAATTTAGATAAACAAACAATCCAAAAATCTCACAAACCAAGGTATAGTGAGTAGTTAAAGTAAATCCACAAAAGACCCAGTAGTGAAGGCAATAGACAAATTCTTCTAAAACAAAACAACTTTTATTCAGTGTAAGCACTTTCGTAATGTAACCATTACTTCTTCAGACACAAAAAAACTGCATGCAACTGAATGGCGCATGCCCCTTTTGGAATGTACCTCACATGACATCTGCAGCAGCTGGAAAGGCCACAGAAGTACCTCACAAAGAGGATTACTGGCCTCAAACAAATGCCCTACATGGACTGCTTCAAAAAACTCCAGCTTTACTCTATAGCATATTGCCTACTCCGAGGTGATCTCTGCCTAACATGTAAAGCTATGTCAAACCTAGAGCTGTTGGACATGCTACACCTAAAGAAATCCCGATCCCTCCGAGCTACATGCTCTAGGGACCTAAACCTTGTCACCACAATAAACAGGACACACTGGAGGGATAGATTCCTGTCCCAGAGACTTCCTATACTCTGGAACAAGCTACCCATCTATGTCAAGCAAAGTTCTTCATTAGCACTCTTCAAGAAAAATCTTGATGAGTGGATGGGAAATAGGAAATACACCCCAGGGATCACTTCTGTGTCTCTGCTCGACAGTGGCACAGGAAAATAACTTTCTTGGGTGGCGTAAGCCATGGAAACTCGCTGGCTAGGCTTACGTAGGCCCTTGGGCCGATAGCCTAGTACCTACCTATGAACCTATAAAGTACACAGAATTTTATATACAAGTCAATAAAGCACTTCCAATCAGATAGCATAAAAATCCCTCCAGAATGCTAACTAATTAAGTTAAAGTGACAGTTTCCCAAGAGCATTCACACAACTGCATGTTATCATTAACAAAATGCATATAAACATATGTATTGGCCATCATCCAAAGCCATCTGTAAACGTTTTTTTAAAAACATTTCTAAAATACATACATCAAGGGCAGGTGCTGAACAATCAATGCTTAAGCTTTTTAGCTTTTAATATTGGCTTAAGAGGGACTGTATAATTTAACCCCGATTTCCAATGTGCCCCTAAACGTAGATTCCATTTCAATTCAGTGGATTCAGTATTATTTATCATATCGCCCATCCTAACACGGTCCGGTTCAACCTGAAGAACATGGAATACAAACTTGTGCCTATCACCCTCCTGCAATAAATGCTTAGCTATGGCACTATAATCATGGCCCTTCCTTACACAATACATGCAATCTCTAATTCTTTCCCTAAGTCGACGGTTAGTTTTTCCCACGTAGAATTTGAAACAAAACTCACAATGGGCAATGTATACTATGATGTTCATCGTGCATACAGCTGCAGTCATAACAGATGGGTTCTCCTGCCGTCAGGTGGGTCCTCGGTCGGCCGAATTCCAAAGTCTAGGTCTGGCGTCGGTTGTCGTCGCTTTCTTTCCTGACGTCAGTGCGACAGGGGTATATAAGACACAGCTGACGCCATTTTCTTCAGTCTTTTTTGCCGCGCGGTGCCCGAAGCAGAAGCAGTTCGCAAGTGCCGGTCAGCCAGCTCCTGAAATTATGAAAATTTGGAAACCGAAGTCTTCTTTAAAGCTAAGTACCCCGTTGGGGAAACTTTTCTTGCCTCAGACCGATGTCAGACAAAGTTAACAATTGTATTTCTTGTGGGAAGCAAATACCGCATAAGGATTTCCATTCCCTCTGTATACCTTGTTTAGGCCCAGACCACGACGTCTCGGGCTGTCGCTTTTGTGCTACTGACTATATAAACTGAAATAACAGAGCTTGTAACAGAATCTGATGAAGCGTACTACAGCTACGCGAAAGCGCTTATTCTTTGTGGTTTTATGTATGGAATAAAGAGGAATTTTCATATTATTTCGTCTCACTTGAACTGGTTTGATCATTTGACTGTGTGAGTACTTTCAGTGACTTCAGTGCCTTCTCCGTGTGGATGCACTTGTGTTTGTTCTACTAATTTTGTGCTACTTTCAATAAACGCACTATTAAGCGTCGGGCGGAGTTCGCCCAGCACTTTTTTGGTAAAGCTTTTGATTATAAAATGTCGTCGGAGACTCCGGCTACCGTTTTGTCCAAAAAATGCAAGGACAAAGACCGACACGCAAGGTCCGCGGCCTCCACCGACACCATGCCAAAACCGGCTACACGTGGTCCGGTTCTCAGCGAGGCACCTACGCAGCCCCTGACTACCGACGATACTTCTCTGGAGGTGTCTTCTGTAACCGAGACCGCAGGTACCTCGGCCCATACCCTGACTACAGCTACCGAAGCCACTGTGAGTGTTGAGCCTCTTAATGTGGACAGGTCCACTTCCACCCATGGTGTCTTCAGACCCTCATCTTCCTTTTCCATAAAGGCCTTTACTAAGTCCAAATCAGCCATGCATCCCAAGAGGCCTGTTGCACAGGGCCCATCTCCAGGCCCCATGCCTAAAAAGCAGATGCTCAAAATGGCTGAGGATTTAATTACTCTTATCAGGGGTTCCCAACCCCCTCCGGACAAGAGACCCAGAGTGGAGGAAGATTCTCCCTCTTCTGACCAGGGCTCCATTATTTCAGAACATTCTGATGAAGAGGAGCACTCGTACTCTCCCTTTGAAGATTCTGATGCAGAGCAGTCCATTCCTTCTGCATCTCCCCCAGAGGATTTTTCTTTCGGGGAAACCTTGCATACCTTGAGGGAACACTTCCATTGGGAAGGCCAAGATTTTTCAGATTCCAAGAAAAGACTTAGGGAATTTCTTTTGCAACCTCAGCACAGACCTCTGGTGATACCTCCTGTCCTGGACATACTTGATGATGTTTACTCGGAGGCTTGCCTTAATCCGGATTCCCTGCCTCCTGCCCCAGTCAAGCCTGATAGATACTACAGAGTTCCTAACTCACACCAATTTCTTTACAAAAGCCATAATGCTGACCCTGAAACCATTTCTCAAGGCCCCAAGGGAATGAAGGCCTCTACTGCTAAGAATCCATTACCTTCCGAAAGAGAGTCTAGATCCTTAGAAAGGTGGGGAAAAAGGTATATACCTCGGCCACCCTAGCCATGAGGGCCTTAAATTGTCAGTTCCATATGCTTAAATATTAGCAGTTTCTGTTATCACAATTAAGGAATAAAATGTCACAACCTGAACAACCAGATTTGAAGGAGTTGCAGGATATGATGCATAGTGCAGAACAAGTGGGTAAACACACATTACAATGTGGCTATGATGCTCTAGAGGCCTCAAGTAGAGCTGCTGTTACAGGATCAGTCATTCGTAGACATGCCTGGCTTAGGGAACAAACCTTGCCTGATCATGTTAAAGCTAAACTACTAGATGCTCCTTTACAAAAGGATGTATTATTTGGTACTAATGCTGAGGAGATACTACGGAAAATGGAAGAAAAAGCTAAATCTATGCAAACTGTCAAAGCCTTTCTACAGGTACAACCACCACGTTTTAGGAGAAATTGGCCTTCAAAAAACTGGTCCTTTCCAGCCACGGACAAGCCCCAAAGAGGTAGATACAGGCGCACAAGGGGCAGAGGACAATCTCAAGGATCATATAGAGGCAGACAATGGCAAACTCCAGCACCAAGCAGTGGCGAAGACAGTGCACAACAATACAGGAAACAAACCCAATGACTTTCCCCTTTGCATGCCAAGCAAGTCTCAGATGGCAGCACCCTTGGGAGGAAAACTGACATTATTTTCAAAAAATTGGCATATTATCACAACAGACAAATGGATCCTGGACATTATAAACAGAGGCTACAGATTTCATTTTCACACACTCCCAAAAATGAGAGGCATGCCGAACCTGCCACACAATCAAAGGGCAGAGGCTCAAATACAAATTTCAAAGCTCATGGACATGAAAGCTATTCAAGAGGTACCTACTCACGAACAAGGTCAAGGTTTTTATTCCAGACTATTCCTGGTACCGAGGAAGGGAACTGATTGGAGACCCATTTTG
This sequence comes from Protopterus annectens, assembly GCF_019279795.1. NCBI lineage: Eukaryota > Metazoa > Chordata > Ceratodontiformes > Protopteridae > Protopterus > Protopterus annectens. The sequence goes on from NC_056743.1 coordinate 436,153,935, forward strand.
GACTTATCCATCCTAAACACATTTCTACTCGTACCAAAATTCAAGATGCTCACCTTACAGCAGCTTCTTCCCATGCTGGGCAAGGAGTCTTGGCTGGTAACACTGGACCTCAAGGAGGCATACCTGCATGTCCCAATCAGACAAAACTGCAGAAGATACCTCAGATTTCTTGCAGGTTCAATCCACTATCAATTCTCTGCATTGCCCTTTGGCTTATCTACTGCGCCCAGAGTATTCACGAAATGCCTGGCATCAGTAATTGCCTACTGCAGACTTCAAGGGATACAAATTTACCCTTATTTGGACGATTGCCTGATCCAAGCGGACAGCAAACACATACTTCTGGAACATCTGGCTTATGTAACACGGTTATTGAATTCTCTGGGATACACAGTCAACAAAGAGAAATCCAGGCTAACACCATCTCAGAAAATAATTTTCCTGGGTGCCAACTTGGACACAAACACCCAGATGGCCTATCTTACGCCAGAAAAACAGGGGCAACTAACTCAGTACTTCAAAATACTAGCAAATTGTACCAGGCTAACTGCAAGGAAAATCCTGCAGGCTCTGGGCTTCATGGCATCTTGCATTCTTCTAATCCCATGTGCAAAGTTGCATATGAGGAAACTTCAGTGGTACTTAAAAAACCTATGGTCTCAACACAGCCACAGTTTGGAAACAATAATACCACTAATCCCATGTTTGCAAAAGGAATTTCTATGGTGGGCCCAAGCATGCCAAACAAACACAGGTCTACCATTCTGCAAGCCTCAAGCAAATCACGTCATCACAACAGACGCTTCAGACTACGCCTGGGGGGCACACATGGCAGACAGGTGCATTCAGGGCAAATGGTCCCAAAAGGAAAAGCACCTTCACATCAATCAAAAGGAAATGCTAGCAGTGATAAATGCAATTACAGCTTTCAAGGACCTCCTGCATCCAGGGCAATTATTGATAAGAACAGAGAACACCACAGTAATGTGGTACATAAACAAACAAGGAGGAACACATTCATACCCCCTGTGCAGGCTGGCCATGTCACTTTGGAACTTGGCTCTGGAATGGCAAATCGAACTTCAAGTACAGTACCTGCCAGGTTTGGAAAACACGCTGGCAGACAATCTAAGCAGAAATATGACAGACCCGCATGAATGGAAGTTGCATCCTCAAGTGTTTACAAAGATAATCCAAGCGTGGGGAAGGCCAGACATAGATCTCTTTGCCTCCCACAGGAATCATCAATTGACAAAATTCTGCTCAAGGACATTCCATTCAAAGGCCTGGAGAGTGGACGTCCTTTCTTTCACTTGGGCAGCACGGACAGTTTACGCCTTCCCACCTTTGCCTCTTCTGCCCAAGGTGCTCTTGAAAGCAAGAGCAGACAGACTGAAGATGATACTGATCACTCCAGACTGGCCAAGACAACAGTGGTACCCACTCCTGAAGAGCCTAACACATTCTCCTCCCTGGACCCTACCTCTAATGCCTCTTCTACTGACTCAGCACAGCTACAAAACTCTTCACAGTCAGCTGAAAACACTCAATCTGGCTGCATGGAAAATTCCTTAACACCACAACAGACCCTACTCACCAAGGAGGTGCAGGATGTCATTTTGGAGGCCAGAAGGCCATCTACTAGAAATGCTTACTCCACAAAATGGAAACAGTTTTGCACTTGGAATGAGAAAAAAGGCCAGGATCCTAGAAAACTGAATTTACCTCAGATATTACAGTACCTAGCTGAGCTGTTGAACAGTGGACTTTCATTTTCCTCCATCAAAATCCATGCCTCAGCCATTTCTGCTGAATACAATACTGATCCACCATTATTCTCCCACCCACTCTTAAGACAGTTCGTCAGAGGGGCTAAGAATATAAGACCTCCAAGGAAACAACCAATACCAGCCTGGGATCTTAATTACATTCTAGAAAAATTAACATTGCCTCCCTTTGAACCAGCTGCCTCAACAAATTTGCAATATTTGTCCTGGAAAACAGCTTTCCTTCTGGCCATTACCTCAGCTCGTAGGGTTTCGGAACTACAAGCCCTCATGGCTGTGCAGCCTTTTCTCATCTTCCATCAGGACAGGGTTTCCCTACGAACCAACCCGTCATTTATGCCTAAGGTAGTATCCAGGGTAGCTTTAAATCAGGCCATACACTTACCTACCTTTTACCCCAATCCTCAAAACAAAGGGGAAAGGCTGCTACATTCCTTAGACATCCATAGACAGCTACGTTACTATTTGGACAGAACAAAGCCTTTCATGAAATCAGAACAACTCTTTGTGTCCTATGCTGTAGGAGCTCAAGGGAAGCCAATTTCCAAACAGACTATTTCAAAATGGATAGGCCACTGCATACGGTTTTGTTACTCCTTTCATGGTAAATCTGTACCTGCAGGCATCAGACCCCACTCCACAAGGGCCACAGCTACCTCTGCAGCCTTCCTCAGATGAGTCCCTACCAAAGATATTTTGTAGGCAGCCACTTGGAGTTCTGTGCATACCTTCACTAAACACTACCACCTACCTTTATACTCCAAAACTAGAGCAGGCTTTGCCACTGCTGTGTTGCAGGGCATTCTGGCTCCTCCCAGTTCCACCTAGTGCCTACCACCCTGTGCGTAGCTTTGGGATTCTACCCATCTGTTATGACTGCAGCTGTTTGCACAATGAACATAGTACAGTTTTGTACCTACCATAAATGTAGATGTCCGAGTGCTAATACAGCTGCAGTCCAGGTTTCCCCCCTCCTTCCCCACTGGGTACAGAGCTAGTGGCTTGACTCCTCATCCCACAACTTGATTGGGTTATCCTTCTATGGTGTATTTGCTTGCAACTACTGGTTTTTGATTATATTGCAATGCATGATTATATATTTTTATATATTTTGCCTTCCTTCTGGGGGTACCTGACATCTGGGGCAAGAAAGACTGAAGAAAATGGCATCGGCTGTGTCTTATATACCCCTGTCGCACTGACGTCAGGAAAGAAAGCGACGCCAACCGACGCTGGACCTAGACTTTGGAATTCGGCCGACCGAGGACCCGCCTGACGGCAGGAGAACCCATCTGTTATGACTGCCGCTGTATTAGCACTCGAACATCTACATTTATGGTAGGTACAAAACTGTACTTTCCTAGTGTTGCAATCAGCACTACATTTAATCTGCCAAAGCTGCATAGTGTCAGGATGCCTGAAATATTTAGCTTAGTCAATAAAAGAACAGAAGGTGCAATCTCTACACCTTTGTGTTCCAGTATTCATAGTAATGGAAGGTCTTATATTCCTAGGGTAACGCAACTGTTGCTTGAGGTTCAACTTTCTTAAAAAGGAATTTTGGTTTATTGCCTACTATTCCATTAGTCTAATCATTTACAAGAAGTATGTGCCAATTCCTGTTTATTATTTGTTTGACTAAACTTGTATCATGAGTGTAATGTAAAATCATAGGAACTACTGAACTCTTATCTACTTTCTGTCTCAAAACCTTATTCCCTTCGGAAAAATAGGGCTTCCCCCTTCCTTCTCTTTCATGTCTTACTTTTAAATAAGCATGGTTAATTTCTTTTCTTGAATAGCCTCTATTGACAAAGGCTTCATTCAAGCACCCCATTGCCTTTTCAAAATCATTGTCTAAAGATGACAGTCTCGATAGCCTTAGTGCTTGTCCTTCCACTCTACTCTTAAACGTATGTGGTGGGTGCATACTATGTCTTTCCAAAAATGAAGGATGATAACAGTCCTTTCTGTGTATACAAGTATGTAAATCTACTCCATCTCGAAATACTGTTACATCTAGGAAATTAATCCTTGATGCAGAGCTCTGACATGTAAACTTTAAAAACTGACTGCTATTATTTAAGTAATCGACATAGTGCACAAGTTGCTCATGTTCACCCTTCCATGCTATAAAAAAGGTCATCTACAAACCTTCTATAAATTCTAACACTGGAGTCACCCCCTACTTGTATGACTTCCATCTCCCACTCCATCATTACGAAATTTGCATATGAGTTGGCGCAGCTGGTACCCATTGCACTCCGGCTGTTTGCCAATAATATTTCTCATCCAAGAGAAACACATTGTGTTCTAATACCAATTCCAGGAACATACATATGAAATCTACTCTATGTTCTTCATAAGATCCTTGCCTAACTAGACATCTTTTGAACATACTCAGGCCTTCTGTCTTTGGAATGCACGTGAAGAGGGAGGCTACATCTAAGGTTACAAACACATCAAACATGTCATCTGCTCGACCTGATGTAAATGCATACAAATCAGCTAGGAAGTGCTCTGTGTCTCTTAGTACAACCTGATGATGCATCTAAAACTTTTCTAAGCTCTTTATCTAGAAATATAGAGATCGGCTCAGTGAGCCACCCTGCACCTGCCACTGTCGGTGTAAACTCTGGCTTAAGAGAATCTTTATGTATTTTGGGAAGGCCGTGCATTCAGGGTATGAGGGGATTATCCACAGTGAAATAATTCAACATTTCTTTAGTTAAATAGCCCAAATACATACTTTCACAGAGGGTCCTATGAGCACTGTTAATCATTTTTTGATTGACATCTATTGTAACAGGTTTATACTCATTTAAGTCAGAAAGCATACTTTTTCCATAAAGTAAAAAACTGCATCTAATATAACTACAGGCCCACCCTTGGCAGTAGGATGAATCACAATGTCCTTATTATTCTGCAGATTAACAATGGCAAGTTACTCAGCTTTAGTTAAAGTACCAGCTTTCCTGACATGCACATTGTCAAAACTATCATACAATTAATTCTTACAAACTTGTAGAAATATTTTAACATTTGATGGCAAAATAGGCGCAAATACACTTGGTTTTCTGCAAACAAACACATCTCTGTCACATCCACCCTTATAAAACTTCCTCAAAGCTACGTTCCGTGCAAAAAGCTGTAACTGTATTAATACATCACTGAAGTCAAAGTTTATCGTGGGTATAAAGTTCAAACCTTTTGAGAGTAAAGAACTCTCAGCTGATGTCAGTTCATACTGTGAAATGTTCCACACTAATCCTGTCCTTCGAATCCCCAAGTTTTCTTCAGTGTTCTTGTTTGCGTGTTCACAGGTGGGTCTTTCCTTTTCTGTCCTCCTGCCTGCATGCCTGTGTTGAAAGACCTCTTGCGTGCTGCTCGGAAGGACAGGGGAAATACGGAAAAACCCTGATGTCCTTCAAGAATGCAACTGCAGTCATAACATATGGGTTGTCCTGCCTCAGGCAGCCCTCGGTCGGCCGGATTCCAAAGTCTGGGTCCGGCGTCGGCCGGAGTCGCCTCCTCTCCGAAGTCACAACGGCTGGAGTATAAAGGCATCGGCCGACGTCATCTTCTTCAGTCTTTCTTGCCGCTCGGTGCCCGAAGCAGAAGCAGTTCGCAAGTGCCGGTCGGTCAGCTACTGTGTTTCAGTTACCGAAGTCATCTAAAAGCTAAGTACCCCGTTGGGGAACATTTTTTCTTGCCTCAGCCGATGTCAGAACAAATTGAGAAAGTTAATAATTGTTTGTCTTGTGGTAAACAAATACCTCATAAGGACTTCCATTCTTACTGCCTCCCTTGCCTGGGCCCAGACCACGACATCTCGGCCTGTGCTGCCTGTGCTTGCTTTAATAAGCGCACTCTCAGGCGCCGGGCAGAATTTGCCGAAGACTTTTTCGGCGAATCCTTCGCTTATATCATGCCGTTGGATCAACCGACAACACAAAATGTTCTTCATCTCACATTGCTGCAGTCATAACTCATGGGTAGTCCGCTGTCCTCGGTCGGCCCGAATACCAAAGTATTAGGCTGACGTCGGTCATGGGCGCTCAAATCTGACGTCAGAGCGTCAGGGTATTAAAGCGCATGTCCGACGTAATTTCCTCAGTCTTTTTTGCCGCATGGTCCGAAGCAGAAGCAGCGTTTGCAAGTGCCGTTCGGCTTTCTAAAATTTTCGTATTCTGAGTTTCAGACCGAAGCCAAGTTGGGCTAAGTACCCCGTTGGGGAATATTTTTGTTTTTTCTTGCCTCAGTTACTTCCGGATGTCAGAAAAAGTGAATAATTGTATTTCTTGTGGGAAACAGATACCGCATAGGGATTACCACTCTCTTTGTATTCCTTGTTTGGGACCGGAGCACGACGTAGTAGGGTGTCGCTTTTGTGCTAGGTTTAATAAGCGCACCATTAAACGTAGGCTAGATTGTGCTAGGCTTGTCTTCGGTAAGCGGTGTAATTACAATATGCCGTCGGATCCTCCGACGCCCGCTACCGCGAAGAAGCGCAAAGATAAATCTTTAAAGTCCAAACAGGACGACTCGTCCGTTCCGGACGCCGGTTCTTTAGACACTACGGTGGATTTGGTTGATCCGGCCGAAGTTTCAACTGAGTCTCAGGGGGAGATGTTGGTTTTGCAAGATGTGGCCTCTCAGGAGTCAGGTCAAGCTGAGGGGGCCTCTCAGGTTACTGTTCTCCCTTCTTTACCTAGGGTGGTTAGGCCTTCTTCTGTTTCTAAGGTGCCCTCCAAAGGCAGGCCTGGTTTGCCTTCCACAGGTGTCAGTCCTAGCTCTGCAGGTTCTGTGCCTAAAAAACATATGCTTAAAATGGCAGAAGATTTAATTACTTTAATCAGGGGTTCTATTCCCCCTCCTGATAAGAGGCCTAGGGTGGAGCCAGAAATGGAAAGTTTGGAGCAGGCTTCAGATTACTCAGAGTCTTCGGCTGAAGACATTCTGGATTTTCCTCCTTATTCTGATTCAGACGCAGAGGATTCCACTCCTTCTCCTTCTCCTCCAGAGGATTTTTCTTTTTCAGAAACCCTGCATTCCATGAGGGAGCATTTTAAATGGGAAGGTCAGGATTTCTCAGATTCCAGGAAGAGGCTTAGGGAATTTTTGTTTTTACCACAGCATAGGCCCTTGGCTATACCTCCTGTTTTGGATGTTGTTCAAGACGTTTTCTCTGAGGCTTCCCTTAATCCAGACTCTTTGCCTCCTGCGCCAGTTAAGCCAGATAGGTATTATAGAGTGCCTGAGGCTCATAAATATCTGTATAAAAGCCCTAGGGCCGATCCAGAAACTATTAGCCAGGGACCTAAGGGTGTCAGGGCTTCTGTTGTAAAGAATCCAGTTCCTTTGGATAAGGAGGCTAGAGCTTTGGAAAGGTGGGGTAAGAAAGTGTATACCTCTTCCACTTTAGCAATGAGGGCTTTGAATTGCCAGTTTCATATGTTGAAGTACCAGAATTTTCTCCTTACTCAGTTAAAATCTAAAATGGATGCTTTGGCAGAGGGCATAGAGTGTAAGGAATTACAGGATTTGGTACATGCCTCTGATCAGGTGGGTAAGCATGCTTTGCAGTGTGGTTTTGATGCTTTGCAGGCCTCCTCCAGGGTGGCTGCCACTGGTTCAGTTATTCGCAGGCACGCCTGGCTTAAGGATCAGAATTTGTCAGAGCATGTTAAAGCTAGGATTTTAGATGCTCCTTTGCAGTCTGAAGTTTTGTTTGGTTCTCCTGTGGAGTCTGTCTTGAAGAAAATGGAAGACAAGGCTAAGTCTATGCAGACTGTTAAAGATTTTTTGCAGGTGCAGCCCCCTAAGTTTATCAGGAACTGGCCTGCTAAGGGTTGGACTTACCCTTCTTCTGATTCACAGTCTAGGGGTAGATCTAGACGTGGTAGGGGCAGAGCTCAGAGTTCTTTCAGGCCTAGGCCGTGGAGTTCACCAGCACAATCTACAGGTGAGGGCAGGGGCCAGTCCTTTCGTAAACAGGCCCAATGACCTGCATCTTCAGCTGCCAGATCCTTCCTGTCTGGCAGCTCCTTTGGGAGGAAAGTTGGCACTCTTCAAGCAAAATTGGTTTCTAGTCACCCAGGACAAATGGGTGTTGGACATTATAGACCGAGGCTACAAGTTTTATTTCCACACATTGCCTCCTTTCAAAGGCATGCCAGACGTTCCTCCTCAGCAAAGGTTAGAGGCTCACAAACAGATTTCTTTACTTCTTCAAATGGGGGCTATACAGCAGGTCCCTCTGTCAGAAGTGGGCCTCGGATTTTACTCCCGCCTATTTCTTGTACCAAAGAAAGGAAACACTTGGAGGCCAATCTTGGATTTATCTATCCTCAACACATATCTGGACATTCCAAAATTCAAAATGTTGACGTTGCAACAACTTCTGCCTCTGTTGGGCAAAAATCACTGGATGGTAACTCTGGATCTCAAAGAGGCTTATCTTCATGTTCCTATCAGGCTCAGTTGCAGGAGATTCCTGTGTTTTCGGGCTGGGACTTTACATTATCAGTTCTCTGCATTGCCCTTTGGCTTATCTACTGCGCCCAGGGTATTCACAAAAGTTCTGGCTCCAGTGATAGCCTTCTTCAGGTTAAGAGGAATACAAATTTATCCTTACTTGGACGATTGCCTGATTCTTGCTCAAGACAAGCACGAGCTTCTTCACCATCTGCAGTATGTTATGACAGTGTTACGGTGCCTAGGGTATTCTGTGAACGAAACAAAGTCCAGTCTAGTACCCTCTCAGGAAATGTGCTTTCTGGGTGTGAGACTGAATACAGCTTCCCAGATGGCCTTTTTGACCCCGGACAAGCAAAAGAATCTTACTCTTTACTTCCATCAATTGTCTCTACGGTCCAGGCTGACTGCAAGGACAGTCCTTCAAGCCTTGGGGTTCATGGCATCTTGTATTCTGGTGCTTCCCAATGCCAAACTGCATATGAGGAAGCTTCAATGGTATCTCAAAAATGTATGGACACAACACTGCCAAGATCTGGACACTGTCATTCAGATAATACCTTGCATTCAAAAGGAATTTTTGTGGTGGGCTCAGGAATGTCACCTAAACAAGGGACTCTCTGTGACCCGACCAAAGGTGAGTCAGATTTTAACGACGGATGCCTCGGACAAGGCCTGGGGAGCACACCTCAATGGAAAATGGGTTCAAGACACGTGGCCTGCCAGACTTCAACATTTACATATCAACTTGAAGGAAATGTTAGCAGTCCAGTTTGCATTGATGGCTTTCAAGGATTTACTTCTCCCAGGGTAGGTGTTGTTTCAAACAGACAACACTACTGTCATGTGGTACATCAACAAGCAAGGGGGAACCCATTCGTACCCTCTTTGCAGGCAAGCTATGATTTTGTGGGAGACTGCTCTCAGTTTGCAACTCACTCTTCAAGCAAGGTTTCTGCCAGGAGCACAGAACTCCTTAGCAGATGTTTTGAGCAGATGGATAGTGGATCCCCACGAGTGGAAATTGGATCCTCATGTATTTCGACAGTTGACAATGATATGGGGGACTCCAGACATAGATCTGTTTGCTTCTCCACTAAATTTCCAGGTGCCAAAGTTTTGCACACAGATGTTTCATCCCACAGCTTGGAAAGTGGATGCTCTATCATTCAGTTGGAGCAATCTTCACGTCTATGCCTTTCCGCCTCTGCCTCTTCTTCCAAAGGTTCTCTTGAAGGTCAGACAAGACAAGCCCTCCATGATTCTAATAGCTCCAGACTGGCCTCGACAGCACTGGTACCCTCTGCTGAGGAGTTTAGTATGGGAACCTCCTTACCCTTTGCCTTTGATTCCACACCTTTCGACTCAGGAGGGCAATCATTTCCTCAATGTCAGGATTCAGTCCCTGCATCTAACAGCCTGGCATATTCTGTTCTAGTACCTGGAGGGTCGCAGCTTCCTCAACAAGTTTTGAATGTTATTTTGGAGGCCAGGAGGCCTAGTACAAGGAAAGTTTATGCTGATAAATGGAGGAGATTTTTTATTTGGAGCAAAGCAAAGAGCTTTGATATTTCCAGGCCTGATTTGAGTGTTTCTCTTCAATATCTTACAGAATTATTGGACAAGGGTTTGTCTTTCTCCTCTATAAAAATTCATGCTGCAGCCATTTCTGCTCACTATGACTGTGATCCACCATTATTCTCTCCTCCTTTGTTTAAGCAATTCCTTAGGGGGGCGAAGAACATAAGACCCCCGCGTAGAGCTCCTACTCCTGCTTGGGATCTCAATTTTGTGTTGGAAAAACTTACTTTACCTCCTTTTGAACCTGCAGCTACAGCTGAGTTAAAGTTTTTGTCTTGGAAGACTGCTTTTTTGTTGGCCATTACATCTGCTAGAAGGGTTTTTGAATTACAGGCTCTAATGGCAGTTGAACCATTCCTAATTTTTCATAAGGACAGGGTATCTCTGCGTACTAACCCTACTTTCATGCCTAAAGTGGTTTCAAATGTGGCCTTGAACCAATCTATTCATTTGCCTACTTTTTATGCAGATCCCCAAAATAAATTGGAGAAAATTTTGCACACTTTGGATATTCACAGGCAGTTGCGTTATTATTTGAGCAAGACTAAAGGGTTCAGACAGTCTCAGCAGTTGTTTGTTTCTTTTGCTTTGGGTTCTCAGGGGAAACCTGTTTCAAAACAAACTATTTCTAAGTGGATTGGCTTTTGTATTGCTTTTTGTTATTCTCACCATGGTAAGGAGATACCAGCTGGAATCAGGCCTCACTCCACTAGGGCTACTGCCACTTCTACTGCTTTTTTAAGGGGGGTAGCTACTAAAGATATTTTGGAAGCAGCTACTTGGAGTTCAGTGCACACTTTTTCTAAACATTACCATCTTCCTCTTTATTCCAAATCTAGGGCTGGATTTGCCACTGCAATCTTGCAGGGCATTTTGGCAGCCCCAATGCTATGATTTTGCCAGCCTCCCTTTACCTCTGCTTTGGGATTCTACCCATGAGTTATGACTGCAGCAATGTGAGATGAAGAACATAGTACAGTTTTGTACCTACCATAAATGTAGATGTTCGAAGATCCACATTGCTGCAGTCCAATTCCTCCCTCCTTCCCCTCCGTAGTTTGGAGTGGTGGTATGATTTGGGTTGTAGCTGTTTTTTGTACGTGGTTTTAGGGAGTTATTCTATTTTTGGCTGTGGCCTTTATTTTAGGGCCTTCTGACATCTGGGGCAGGAAAAGACTGAGGAAATGACGTCGGACATGCGCTTTAATACCCTGACGCTCTGACGTCAGATCTGAGCGCCCATGACCGACGTCAGCCTAATACTTTGGTATTCGGGCCGACCGAGGACAGCGGACTACCCATGAGTTATGACTGCAGCAATGTGGATCTTCGAACATCTACATTTATGGTAGGTACAAAACTGTACTTTTCCAAAAAGCGTAAAGACCGGGACCGACATCCGCGTCCCACGTCCTCTACCGATATTTCTCCTAAGCCCTCCGCGAGTGCTTCAGCCCCTACGGAAGCGGTAATTCAACCGCTCCAGGCTGATGACACAGCAGTAACACGTCCTTCGGTCCCAGAGACTACACCGGTGCCGATTATTGATTTTCCTCCAGAAACCGAAGTTCTGGATCTACCCGACACCATACCCGTGGACAAGGTTACTCCTGCACGTGGGGCAGCTAGGCCTCCTGTATCCATGTCCATCAAGGCCTTTGCACGTGCCAAGGCCGCCAGTCAGGCCAAGGCCCATCCTAAACCTACTGCCCAGACCCCTTCTTCTGATAAGCAGATCATGTCTCTTGCTGCAGACCTCATCTCTCTTATCAGGGGGTCTCAGCCTCACCCTGACAGAGGTTCTCAGCCGCCTGCAGACAAAAGGCCTAGAACTGAGCAGGCTGACAACCTCTCTTCAGATGAAGCCTCTGGGGATTCTGAGCATTCAGATACACAAGAAGAATCCTTCCAGGCCTATGAGGACTCTGATGCTGAGGAGTCAATTCCCTCTGCCTCTCCTCCAGAGGATTTTTCATTCGGTGAAGTCCTCCACTCTATGAGGGAGCATTTCAAGTGGCAGGGTCAGGAATTTTCTGATTCAAGGAAAAGGCTACGTACCTTCCTCAAGTTACCCCAGCACAGGCCTTTAGCTATCCCTCCAGTTATGGATGTCCTGGATGATGTCTTCTCCGACTCCAGTGCTAACCCTGATTCTCTCCCTCCTGCTCCTGTCAAGCCAGACAGATATTACAGGGTCCCTGACACTCACAAGCATCTTTTTAAGGCCCACTCTGTGGATCTTGAAACTATTTCACAGGGCCCCAAAGGAGTGGCTACTTCCTCAGCCAAGAATCCACTGCCAGCGGATAGGGAAGCAAGGTCGCTGGAGAGATGGGGTAAAAAAGTTTATACCTCTACCACCCTTGCCATGAGGTCACTTAACTGCCTTTTTCATATGTTTCAGTACCAGGATTATTTACTGGATGATTTACAGAAAAAGCTAGCCTCTCCTGAGTCTATTGATAGAAAGGCATTGCAGGATCTGGTCCATAACACTCAGCAGGTTAGCAATCATTTTCTACAGTGTGGTTATGATGCATTGGAGGCTTCATGTAGGTCAGCTATGACAGGGGCTGCTATACGTAGACATGCTTGGTTAAAAGAACAGCCACTGCCAGACCATGTTAAAGTAAAGTTACTTGATGCACCTCTGGAAAAACAAAAGCTTTTTGGTGCTAATGCACAAGATGTGTTGAAGTCCATTGAGGAAAAGGCAAAATCAGTTCAGACAGTCAAAGATTTCCTCCAGGTTCAGCCACCCAGATTCAGCAGGAATTGGCCTTCAAAGAATTGGTCCTTTCCAGACACTGACAAGTTTCAAAGGGTAAAAAACAGGCGTGCTCGAGGTAGAGGGCAAAACCGAGGCTCCTACAGGGGCCGCCAATGGCAACCACCAAATCAAAGAAGTGGCGCAGCCAGTCCAGCTGCACCACAAGGACAATCACAATGACTTGACTTTCATGCCACCTGCCAAAGCTCGAATTTTTAATCATGGAGCCAGCTTCTCTATAGTCAAGGTACAATTAACAATCTCTAATTTTCACATAGGCGAGAATTTGGCTTCCTTGGCTTTGTCCAAGCTTTGCAAGGCCTTTTTACCCAGGCCTCTAGTTAAGGACCCAGTGCTCCCTTGGGATCTCACCTTGGTACTTGCAAGCCCTGGTCCCTCCCCCCCTCCCTTTGAACCAGCAGCTATGGTTGAGTTGCGGTTCTTGTCTTGGAAGAAGGCCTTTTTGGTGGCAATTACATCAGCCAAAAGAGTCTTGGTGAGCCAAGCATTGTCTGTCAAGCCTGCGTATATGGTATCTCGTAAAGACAGGGTCTTCCTGCGAACAAACCCATCATTCCTACTGAAGGTAGCATCAGAGTCCAATATTAACCAGGTCATTAATCTTCCAGTTTTCTTTCCAAATTTTCAGAGTAAAGGAGAGCGCAAGTTGCACTTACCTGATGTCCACAGACAGCAGTGTTTCTGTTTGCATAGAACAAAATCCATTTGTAAGTCTGATCAACTTTTTGTTTTCTTTTCTAAACCTTCCTTGGGAAGCCTGTCTCTAAGATTACTATTGCTTTATGGATTTCTGAGTGCATTTCATTGGCCTATTGAGCTAAAGGGTTATCTCCACCAAGGCATGCCCTGAAGCATTCCACCAGGTCTGTTGCTACTTCTGCGGCCTTTTGGTCCAGGGTTTCCTTAGATATCTGTTCTGCTGAGATTTGGGCGTCTTCGCACACATTTATCTCCCATTATAAATTGGACCTTCTTTCCAGGGGCAGGGCATCCTTCAGCTTAGCCTTGCTCCGGAACATCCTTCCATGAGGACCACCCAGGGTTCTTGGGTAGCTGGGGACACTGTCCCACAGGTTGAAGATCAAATGGAAATAACAAGTTCAGATATAATATTTATGTACTCACCATAATGTTCCATCTGAGTTGTTGCTTTTCATTTGTCTTTAATTATCCCTCCCTCTTTCCCCCTGCCTTGTGTGGGCTGTGAAGTAGACTGGATGAAAGAGGCGTAGCCCGTCTATGTTTTGGCTAGTTTTCTCTCCTGATGTGTTTTGTGAAGATGCCAGGTCTATACACATATGGTCTAGGTTGGGATGCTGCTGTTCTGCAACAAAATCGATATGAGGGGAGGAGAGATACAGGGGCATTATGGGTAGGAAAGGAACTTGGAGACGATGCTGGTGTATGTGGCCGAGTCAGACCTGTGCCGGATCCGGGCCCCACAGGTTGAAGACAAAAGAAAAGCAACAACTCAGATGGAATGTTATGGTGAGTGCATCAGGGATGGGGAAAAGTGTATGCTTCTGCAACTTTGATTTTCAGAATTTTTAATTGTGAGGCTCATATGTTATGTTTTGTCCTGACTAGTTGTAAAAGTATGAGGAATGTTTTGTCTGCAGTTTCTTCTTCATACGTTCACAGGTATTCATTAGGCTAATGACCAAAAGGGCCTATTTAAGCCTAGCCATGCATCCCAAATCTCTCACAAGTTCTGATACCCTTGATAAGTGTAAGCATGGGCTTGGGAGATGAAACATTTACAAGCTAGGATCTGGGAGATGAACCATTTACAGGTTGCCTGTGTCCATTAGAGACATAGGTGCCAAACTAGGGATGGATTTCCTGTTCCCCATGAAATTGTCCCGGTTGCACTTGAATTGGGTGAGGGAGGAACTCTGCTTCACAGAGTTGCAAACCGTGAAAGAAATTATTTTCAGGCCAGCTGACAAAGGAGGAGCTTTATTAGTGATGAATTCAATACAGTATGCCCAGAATATGCAGGATATGTTAAGCCATAGTGATACATACCACAAAATCGAGAAGTATCAAGTAGACAGATTGATTTCCTCAATAAAGAATGTCCTGTATGACAAATTAATGACTAGAGCAATTGATAAAAATGTATATGACTTTCTTGAAATGGTATATCCAACTATACCTGTTATCAAAGGGTTGCCTAAGATTCATAAGAACAGTGTTGAACCCCCCCCCCCCACCCTCTGAGACCAATAGTTTTGGGGAGAGGATGGGTCACTGAGCCCATTTCAATCTATGTGGAAACTGAACTCAAGAAGTTGTTGCCTTTTGCACATACTGTATTGAGGGACACTGGTCAGCTGCTGGAGAGACTGTATGAAAGAATGGAGCAAGAAAGCTCCATAGACAACCTCATTTTGGTGACGCTGGACATCAACAGTTTATTCACTTGCATACCCAATGATCTAGGAATAGAAGCAGTAAGGGACTTTGCCTCTCATTTTGAAGTAAACATGGATGTGAATCTAGTATGCAGCTTCCTGGAATTGGTCCTGAAGAGCAATGTGTTCCTCTATGGTGAGAGCTACTATTGGCAGAAATGGGGGTAGCCATGGGCACCCCCTGTGCAAACAGCTATGCCAATATAGTCCTAGCTGAATGGGAAAGGCAATGGGAAATGGATACGAAAAATGAATGGAAGGAATGCATCATCTTTTACAATAGGTTTGTGGATGATGTTATATTCCCATGGAAGGGCAGTATGCAACTCCTAAATGATTTTGTCAACTATTTAACAAGTACGACTAGCTTTCTAAGATTCGAAGTAAAAACATCAGCAAATGAGATCAAGTTCTTAGACGTGAGAATTTCAATGAATAATAGCAAAGGAATTGGCACCACTATATTCAGGAAACCAAATTGGAGGAACCATATGCTGTACTACAATAGCATGCACCCGAGACATGTTTTTCAGAATATTGTTGAAAATCAAGTGACCAGGATATCCAAGCTCTGTACTGACGATGATGATTTTCTGCAGGAACAAGACAAACTCTTACAGAATTTTGCTTCAAGAGGCTATAATGAAAAACAATTAGTCATGAGTAAAGGCAAAGCAATGTCCATTCAATACAACAAAGGGCAACTGTACTACTCGAAACGGAAGCAGAGTGATGTGAAGAAAGGTGGGAACAGCAACAGTCTCAGATGCATGATGACCTACAGCACTGACTCCTTTAATGTCCGTGAAACCATCAAGAAATTTTGGCCAGTCTTAACTGCTGACAGTAAAATTAAGAGACTAGAAGGGGAAACACCTAAGTTTGGTTATAAAAACAAGAAGAACTTAAAGGATTTATTGTGCAACTATGATGAAATACCTAACAAGCAGAGTACAGAAGGAAGAAATAGGTTAGGAACATGGAAATGTGGCTTTTGCAAAGCTTGCAGCCACATTAAATGTTCCAAAAGTTTTGTTCATCCGGTAACTAACAAATGCTACAAGTTCTCTGGTTTTGCTAACTGCTACACCAAGAATGTTATATACGTTGGCACTTGTAATTTGTGCCAAGCCTATTATGTAGGAAAGACCAATAGAAAGTTTAAGGAACAGATACTTCGCCACCTGTTAGACATCAAGAATAAAGTGGTAACCAATGCCCTATATGGACATGTGTCTGAAAATCCAGGGCATTCATTTAGCTTTATGGTTATCTCAAATGTGACTACTAACCTCCGTGGAGGAGACATTGTCAACAAAACTGAAAAGGAAGAAAGCAAATGGATCATGAACCTCAGAGCTAATTTATTTCCAGGACTCAACAGAGTAGTTCCTATTAAACCTATTTTGAAAGAGAGAAGCCTAATTAAGAAATTAAATGGAGGCTTAAGGAAGGTGTGCATCTGATTGCTGTATGTGATTGGTTGAGCAATTAAGGATCGTTTTTTAACAGCAGTAAGTCAGGTCTACACACTAGGATCTGAAGAAGGTTTTTTAACTGAAAGCGCTTATCCTGTTTGACCTGCAACTTGAACAGCACAATTTCTGCTTTTTATTTCTTCGTTTTATTGAAGCCTACATTTTAACAGAATTTCTCAGTGAACTTTTCGTTGTGGTGGAAGCCTTTTTTTCATTTTACTATTTTTTCCTATTAAGGCTTCCTCTGGAGGTGGTTTTTGGTTTGGTTGTTTGTGTTTCAGAGATAGGGTAATCTGTGCGATACATACCTGTCTTTCCATCAGGGTCCTATTTATATATATATATATATATATATATATATATATATATATATATATATATATATATATATATATATATATATATATATATCACAGGCAAGGTTTAAATCTTTTGAACGGGTAATTCTGGTGCTGTTTGTTTTGTGGATATACAGGTGGTCCATCAGAGTAGGGTCTGACAATGCCCTGTATGTCAGGCATAGATGTCCTCTCAAAAGCCCGTAGGAGACAGAATGCAGGGATAGGGCCTTGATGCGGTCTGCATAGGACATTTTACTTAAGCTGTGTATTCTTTTAGTGAGGAACCTCTATGGACGTTCCAGTTGTTGGGTATGCCTGGTTAGGTACATACCAAAGGGGTCAGGGGGCATTGTACTCGATAGGTCTGATGAATGCCGAATACAGTGGAACAGTAACTTTCTTGGACTTAGATGACAAACCTTTGCTTATAAGTTGCACAACATAGGAGGATTTCCTCACTGCTGTAGAGATGTGATGGTCAAACGCTAGAATACTAATTATAAGTGTCCCTAAGTCCCTGACTACTGGGTCAACTCTAAGGGGTGTGTTGTCAACATGATAGTTACCAGGGGTGGATGCCTTCCTGGCATTTAAGTTTAGTCCATGGCTCTGATACCAGTTGTTTTTGTCAGCCCCTCCTGGAGAACATTTGTGTCAGTGTGGGATTCATTGACATCTCCTAATTTGCAATCGTCTGCAAATTTAGTCAGCCGGAGATCACTGACATTGGCTTTGACTTCAGAGAAGTAGATGCCAAAAAGGAGCGGTTCAAGGACTGATTCCTTAGGGACTCCATTTGTGACTGGCCTCTTTGTAGAGGTTGACTCCCATATGAGTTTGTTCCTAACCTTTTGAGTTTGTCAACAATCCCTGAGCGAGGTACTGTGTCAAATGCCTTGGCCAGGTGAAGGTAGGCAGTGTGAACCATTTTGCCCTCATCCATTGCCTTGGTGACCTTCTCAAAGAAATCCACCAGGTAGAGTAGGCATGCTCTTTCCTTGACGAACTCCACGAAAAAACGGCAAAATGGCAAGGTACAGGCAATGACGAAACCAAACTGGGTTGGGTCCAGTGTCTGGAGGTTTGCTATATCACTATCGATCATGTCCATGATCATTCTTTCCATGGCTTTACATATAAGACTAGTGAGACTTATAGGTCTGTAGTTTCCAGGGTCTGCAGATGGCCCACTTTTGTGCAGAGGGATGACTGTTGCTGTTTACTATTCATGAGGCATGAAGCCTGTTTCGTGGCTATAGTTAAGTAATTCCAGAGGAAAAATCTGCTTTAAATAATTTTTTTCTGTTGTTCAGGTCGTTTTTATTTTTGTATACACTGTATGACTCTGATACTTCTTCAAGGGTATGGCCACTTTTACTGTTTTGAGGAGGTTTGCATGGCTGCATCCTCAGAATCATCCAGATGAAGTTAAAAATGAGATTTTAAATTCTCATTTAGAAAGCAACTTAGTTTTTGCCCCCTGTGTTGCATAAGTTATCAAAAATGTGATGAAAGGGGTGAATGATTCAAGGAATCTCTAAGATTCTCAACCAAATGCAAGTAAACAGGCATTAAAGAAGAAATGACAGTGGGCTTCAAGAAGAATTCTGGAAACTCCCAAAACCAAGCACAGTCGAATAAGTAAGAATGACTTTTTAAAAGACTTTGTTCCCTCCCTCTTTTGGCTTTTGCAGTTGCGCAGCCCTCTTGTTTTCTTACAGAAAGTCTGAATCTTCACTTTTCTCTTTCGTAACAGATAGTTTCAAATAAATAGGTTTTTAGGATCATGCATCAAGGTTACAGATGGCAAAGGGAAAACATTCCTCCTTTCTATGGGGTAATTCCTCATCCTGTAGACCAGACTCTCTTGTTTCCACCTCTCCTTCATCACATACTGTCTCAGGGTGTGATAGAACCGTTCTCCCTTTCCAGGTGGGGAAAGGGATTTAATTCTGATTTAATTGCTGGAACCTGTGTTCTGAGAGACTGCTTTACAGATTATCTGCAAATATAGAGAGCTGAGTATATATTTTTTTGGTTATAGAGTTTAATTGTTGCTTAGATCTCTGTTGAAACTGTTGTCTCACTGTTCAGAGAGACTGATAGGCAAATGTACAGAGCTGAGAATATTTTTTTGGTTTTAAAGTTTGTGCTGTTAGTTGTTGCTTAGATCTCTGTTTGTCTCACTCACCCTCCCTATTTTTGGTTTGTAGTTTAAATTTGGTGGCTTTTGCAGTTGCGCGCCCCACTGTAGATTTGATCTGGGACACTCCCCCAGTCCCATCTCTTTACCACATTCTACCTAATAAACTGTTTCTGCACTTTAGTCCTTTTTAATTTAATTGCATTTTTTAAACTGTGTTTGGTCAAATATTACTGCATACTCAAGTGTGCTAGCTTGCACTGCATGTGAATTGTTTTTACTACTTTACTGTATAAAAAAAAAAAAAAACTGTAAGCCTGTTTCCTACCTTTCCTGTAACCAGTGTTCCAGATACAGATTTGCTGTATCCAGGACTGTATGTAAGCATCTGAGCCCCCCAAGCCTTTCTGTGTTGGTGGGAAGCCTTCTAGCTTATCAGTGGGAGTGGTAAGCAATAGGTAACCTGTCTACCACATAAGTGTTCTGGCCCAGAAATTGTAGTTATTGGCCGTTTGGGCTATCTTCCATCTCTCAACTTTCTGATTTGAAAGCCTGCATTTGCTTCTGTCCTGTAACTCGTCTAGTGCAGATACAGATTCTTAGTTTTAGCACTTAAATTTGCTTGTTCATGCTCAGCAGTTGTTCAGAACTTGTAAGCAATAAATAAGCTACTAATTACTATAGCACTCAAGTCTTCCTCATTACCTAGAGGAAAACAGTTTTTGTACTTACTTTTCTCACTTGCTTAGAGAAAAACAGCTTTTGTACTCACTTTCCTCACTTATCCAGAGGAAAATATTTTTTTATTCAGGCATAGGTTCATAGATTAGCACTAGGCTAACTGCCAACCATTAGGCCACAACTGCTGAGCATGAACAAGCAAATTGGAAGATAGCCCAGTGTTCTCTCCTGTCTATCTGATGAATCTGGACATCTTGAGGCAATGTAGAAATTGCCTCATGTACACAGACAACCCTCTCCTTCTACCACCCAACACTACAACCTGTGAGAGATGCACTTATCTAGCCAAACTGGAGGTAAAGCTCTCACCAACCAAGACTGAACTTGATAGTCATGAGGAGAAGGTAAACATTTGCACAACACCACACTCATCACATAGTCTCACTAAATCTATACCACCAAGATCTGCACACAGTAACACAAAAACAATTGCGGAGGCTCTCAATAATAATCTGTCTAAGCAACAGAGACCTCCAAAGCAGAAATGCAAGCAACCTCCATCCCCCAACACAACCCAAATGACACATAGCCCACAGACTCAGTGTGCCACTCAACCACAGCCAATAAGGCAAAACAACATACCCAACACACTAGCCATAGGTGATTTTATAGTCAGGCACACTGATGTCCCACTCACCAGGCTAGACAAGGAGAAGGTTACTGTCAGCTGCCTGTCGGGTGCCAGAATCCACCACATAACCCACGCACTCAGGTCACTCCACAACAAGTACAAATATGACTCTGTCATTGCCATGTTGGTGTGAATGACCTGAGACATACCTCCCTGGACTACATGAAAAGAGACATGGAAGAGCTCTCCGATCTTGTAGCCCAGGCAGGTATGACCCCTAGCCCTGAGTAGCATTCTGCCATTGCCCAGAATTATACCGCAGTCTTCTTCTTTCGGCTGCTCCCGTTAGAGGTCGCCACAGCAGATCAACTGTTTCCATTTCTTCCTGTCCTCTGCATCTTGCTCTGTCACACCAACCACCTGCATGTTCTCTCTCACCACATCCATAAACCTTATCTTAGGCCTCCCTCTTTTCCTGTTACCTGGCAGCTTCATTCTTAGCATCTTTTTCCCAATATATTCTGCATCCCTCTCAGCACATGTCCAAACCAACGTAATCTTGCCTCTCTGGCTTTGTCTCCAAATCTTCCAACCTGGGATGACCCTCTAATATACTTATTCCTAATCCTGTCCATCATCGTCACACCCAGTGCAAATCTTAACATCTTCAACTGTGCCACGTCAAGCTCTGACTCCTGCCTTTTTGTCAATGCCACTGTCTCCAACCCATATAACATAGCTGGTCTCACTACCCTCTTGTAGACCTTCCCTTTCACTCTTACTGGTACTCGTCTGTCACAAATCACTCCTGACACTTTTCCACCCACTCCATCCTGCAGTACAAGGACAAAATTATTGACTTCAACAATTGGCTAAGCTTCTGGTGTCATTCTAAGGGGATCCAGTATCTGTCTGCTTGGGATGGCCTCGCATCAGGCTTTGTACCCACTGAATGGCGCACAGCAACAGTTATCCCACTCCACAAAGGGGGAGCCATCACTGATCCCGGGAACTATCGACCTATTAGCCTGACGAGCCTGGTCTGCAAGGCCATGGAACGTATCAGCATGGTACTCATAAACAAAGACATTGGTAACCTCCAAATACTGGATGTTATGTAGTCCTATCTCACCTACATTCTTACTCGTCGGTTCGGATCTGAATATCGGCTCCAACTCAGCTGACTTTTCTAGCTCAAAGTCTTTTATTGGCTGGGCTAAGCAGGTATCCCATGATGCACTGCTCCATATCCCCATATCTCGTTTGCCGCTCGTGTAGCTCGGACGTGGTCTCGCTTGGCTGTGGCTAAGTACCTTTTTTCTTGTCTTTAAAGAAAAGTTTTGGTTCATAAACAAAAAGCTATTTTCATAGCTATTGTCTCTAGTGTTATTTGAGGTTATGGTCGTGTGCTTGTTTTGTGTGGTATCCCGCTGACTGTTCCCTCAGGCTAGGCCTGATGTCCTTCAAGGATGCATCTGCAGTCCTTACAAATGGGTTGTCCTGTCGTCAGGCAGCCCTTCGGTCGGCCGGATTCCAAAGTCTGGGTCTGGCCTCGGCTGGTGTCGCACTTCACCCGACGTCATAGCGGCAGTTCTTCGGGTATAAAGGCATCAGCCGACGCCATTTTCCTCAGTCTTTCTTGCCGCGTGGCGCCCGAAGAAGAAGCTGTTCGCAAGTGCCGGTCGGTCAGATCCAGAGATTACTACTACCGAATACTTCTACTACTACCGAAGACTTCTAAAAAGCTAAGTACCCCGTTGGGGACTCTTTCTTGCCTCAGCCGATGTCAGAAAAAGTGAATAACTGTTTAACTTGTGGGAAACAAATACCTCATAAAGATTTCCACTCTTACTGCTTACCTTGTTTAGGCCCAGACCACGACGTAGCAGCTTGTCTAGCCTGTGCTTCTTTTAACCGACGGACGCTTAGACGTCTGTCGGAATTTGCTGAGGAGTTTTTCGGCTCTGATTTTGCTTACATTATGCCGTCGGATCCTCCGACTACGCAAATATCTAAAAAGCGCAAGGAAAAGGACCGACACTCGCGGTCCGCGGTTTCGGCCGAAACCACGGTTAAGCCAACCGCGAGTGTCTCGGTTTCGGCTGAAACCGAGCTCACGGTTCTTCCTTCAGCCGAAAACTTACCTCCTACCGAGGCCTCATCCAACCTGGTGGAATCGGCTTCTGAAATCCCACCTGCTCTTGCAGGTTCCCAGGAATTATCTGATACTATCCCCTTGGATATTTCAACCCCTGCACGTGGAGCTGCTAGGCCACCTGCAACCATGTCGATTAAGGCCTTTGCCAGGGCTAAAGCAGCTAAATCTACTAAATCTGTGCCTACTAAGACCCCCTCTCACAGGCCTAGCGCTAGTTCACAAATGCTTAGTCTAGCAGAGGATCTCATTTCTTTGATCCGGGGATCCCAACCTCACCCAGACAGGGCCTCTCACCCACCTCCAGAGAAGAGGCCTAGAGCAGAGCCCCCTGAGCTAGTTTCTACAGATGACTCCTCTGATGATTCAGATAATACAAACCCTCCAGAGGGCCCTTTCTCCCCTTATGAAGACTCTGATGCTGAAGAGTCCATTCCTTCTGCCTCTCCGCCTGAGGAATTTTCCTTTGGGGAAACCTTGCATGCTATGAGGGAACAATTTCAGTGGCAGGGCCAGGATTTTTCAGACTCTAGAAAAAGGCTTAGAACCTTTCTGCATTTACCACAGCATAGGCCTTTAGCCATCCCTCCAGTTCTCTCTGTTGTGGATGATGCATTTAATGATGCTTGTACTGCTCCTGATTCACTACCTCCGGCCCCTGCTAAGCCCGATAGGTACTACAGGGTCCCGGACACACATTATCATTTGTATAAGGCTCCTTTTGCAGATCCCGAAACTATCTCCCAGGGACCTAAGGCTGTAGCAGCTACCTCTGCCAAAAACCCCCTCCCCTCTGAAAGGGAATCCAGGTCCTTAGAGAGATGGGGTAAAAAAGTTTACACTTCTGCTACTCTTTCAGCTAGGACCTTGAACTGTCAATTCCACATGATCCAGTATCAAGAATTTATGTTAGACCAGTTAACTAAAAAGCTGTCCTCGGATGAACCATTAGACAAAAAATCTGTTCAGGAAATGGTACATAACATTCAGCAGGTCAGTAATCATTCCTTAAAATGCGGCTATGATGCACTGGAGGCTTCCTTTAGATCAGCCATGACTGGCACAGTGATCAGAAGACATGCATGGTTAAAAGAGCAGGCCTTACCAGGCCATGTCAAATCAAAGCTACTAGATGCTCCCATGGACAAGATCAATTTGTTTGGCTCTCCTGCACAACAGGTGCTGAAGAAGATGGAAGAGAAGGCAAAATCTGTCCAGACAGTGAAAGATTTCTTACAGGTCCAACCTCCAAGGTTTAGCAGGAATTGGCCCTCCAAGAATTGGTCCTTTCCAGACACCTCCAGAGCTCAGAGAGGCAGGAATAGGCGCTCAAGAGGCAGAGGTCAATCCAGAGGTGCCTACAGCGCCAGTGGCAGGCTAACAACCAGCGAGGTACAGCCACAGATACAGCCACCACCACTACTACAGGACAATCACAGTGACTTGGCTTTGGCACCGCCTACCAGGGAACAACTAGAAGCACCCTTAGGCGGGAAGCTAGCCTTATTTTCAGTAAACTGGCATTACATCACAGGAGACAAGTGGATTTTGCAGACAATAGACCAAGGTTACAGGTTTCACTTCCATATTCTACCAAGGAAGAGAGGAATGCCAAACCTACCTCCAAATCAAAAGGCAGAAGCTCTAAAACAAATAACTCACTTACTAAGGATGAGAGCTGTAGAAAAGGTACCATCTATGGAGCAAGGACAGGGATTTTACTCCAGGCTCTTCCTAGTACCAAGAAAAGAAAACAAATGGAGACCTATTCTCGACCTATCCGCTTTAAACACATTCCTCATTGTTCCAAAATTCAAAATGCTGACCCTACAGCAGCTTCTTCCCATGTTGGGCAAGGAGTCTTGGCTAGTAACTCTAGATCTCAAGGAGGCATACCTGCACGTCCCCATACGACCAAATTGCAGAAGATACCTCAGATTTCTTGCAGGATCAGAGCATTATCAATTCTCAGCATTGCCCTTTGGCTTATCTACTGCACCCAGAGTGTTCACGAAATGCCTGGCATCAGTAATTGCTCATTGCAGGCTTCAGGGAATCCAAATCTACCCTTACCTGGACGACTGCCTGTTACAAGTGGACAACAAAAACAAGCTAACAGAAGACTTGAAAAGGGTCATTTATCTATTGCAAGCCCTGGGATACACAGTCAATATAAAAAAGTCAAGGCTGATACCATCCCAAAGGATAACCTTTTTGGGTGCAGAGCTGGACACATCAAAACAAATGGCATTCCTAACAGTAGAAAAACAGGAGCAACTCCCTCTCTACTTCTTGGCATTAACAAAGCAGAACCAGCTAACAGCAAGGAAAGTCCTGCAAGCCTTGGGTTTCATGGCATCCTGCATAATATTGGTTCCACATGCCAGACTGCATATGAGAAAGTTACAGTGGTACCTAAGGAATTTATGGTCTCAGCACAAGCACAGCCTAGAAACCCAAATTCCAATAATCCCATGCCTGAAACAAGAATTCCAATGGTGGGCTCAGGCCTGTCAATCAAACAAAGGACTGCCCTTCCACAGCACTCAACCAAGCCAGACCATCACAACGGACGCCTCAGACCTCGGTTGGGGAGCGCACATGCTGGACAAATGCATACAAGGCTTATGGACTCAAGACCAGCTGCACCTACACATAAATCAAAAGGAAATGCTGGCAGTAAAACTGGCAATTCAGACATTCAGACCATTTCTCCGACAAGGTCAACTGTTGATAAGGACAGACAACACCACAGTTATGTGGTACATCAACAAACAGGGAGGCACACATTCATACCCTCTATGCCGGATGGCAATGGACCTCTGGAATGTGGCCCTGAGCTTCAACATTCAGTTACAAGCAATTTTTGTGCCAGGAAAAGAAAACATTCTAGCAGACATACTAAGCAGAACTACCACGGATGCCCACGAATGGATGCTGCATCCGGACATCTTCAAAACCATTACAAGAAAGTGGGGACTACCAGAAATAGACTTATTTGCATCCCCACGCAATCACCAACTGAAGAAATTCTGCACAAGGACGTACCACCCACTTGCTTGGAAAGTGGACTCCCTATCTTTCAGTTGGAAAAACCTGACAGCATATGCATTCCCACCACTTCCTTTGATGCACAAGGTGCTATTGAAAATCAAAGAGGACCGTCCAAGGATCATCCTGATAGCGCCAGACTGGCCAAGGCAACATTGGTACCCATTACTGAGGAGCATGTCTCGGGAACAAATATGGACTCTACCTCTTGTTCCCTTACTGTTAACACAGAACAACTACAACACCCTGCATCCAAATCTGAAAACACTGCAGCTGTCTGCCTGGAACATTGCATAAAACCAAATAACCCAAATTTATCCCAAAGGGTTAAAGACATTATCTTGGAGGCTCGCAGACCCTCAACAAGAAAAAATTATTCAGCAAAATGGAAAAGATATCACATTTGGAGTACTGCAAAGGAAGAAAATGTGTCACTGGTAAACATAGCCAACATCCTGGAATACTTGGCAGAGCTCTTCCACAACGGCCTGTCCTATTCTTCCATTAAGATTCATGCATCAACTATTTCAGCAGAATACAATTTGGATCCTCCAGTCTTCTCACATCCTCTACTCAGGCAGTTTCTGAGAGGAATTAAAAATGTAAAACCACCTAGGAAACCACCATTGCCAGCATGGGACTTGAACTTTGTGCTAGAAAAGTTAACACTCCCTCCTTTCGAACCAGCAGCAACAGCAGACTTACAATACTTATCATGGAAAACTGCTTTCCTGCTGGCAATCACTTCAGCAAGAAGGGTATCTGAGCTACAGGCATTAATGGCAGTACAGCCCTTCCTGATCTTCCATCAAGATAGTGTCCATGAGAACAAATCCTACTTTTATGCCAAAGGTGGTCTCCAGGATATCTTTAAATCAAGCTATCCATCTACCTACATTCTTCCCCAACCCACAGAACAGGGGAGAAAGACTGTTGCACACCTTGGATGTACACAGACAACTACGCTACTACCTGGACAGGACCAAGGGCAATAGAAAAACTGACCAGCTTCTGGTAGCATATGCAACAGGAATGGAAGGAAAAGCAATTTCAAAACAGACAATCTCTAAGTGGATAGGAAATTGCATTAGATTTTGTTACTCCTACCATGGGAAGAAAACTCCAGAAAACATCAGACCTCACTCTACAAGGGCAACAGCCACTACCACAGCTTTTCTACGAGGAGTGGCTACCAAAGACATTTTAGAGGCTGCTACTTGGAGCTCCGTGCATACATTTGCCAAGCATTATAATTTACCTTTATACTACAGATCCCGAGCAGGTTTTGCCTCTGCTGTTTTGCACGGGATCTTAACTACACCATAATCTTATTTCTCCTCCTCCCCCAGTTTGGCTATGGTATTCTACCCATTTGTAAGGACTGCAGATGCATCCTTGAAGGACATAGTACAGTTTTGTACCTACCATAAATGTAGATGTCCGATAGGCATGCATCTGCAGTCAGGATTACCCACCCTCCTTCCCCTCTGTGGTACTCCTAGGGTATTTGCCCATCTTGTAGCTAGCTGGGGGAATCTATTATGGTGTATTTGTTTGTATATATGTACATACATGCTTATTTTTTGTTTGCTCTCTACTATTTGGAACCATTTGCATTATCCAAATTTAGCATTCCTAGAGGGCACCTGGCATCTGGGGCAAGAAACACTGAGGAAAATGGCGTCGGCTGATGCCTTTATACCCGAAGAACTGCCGCTATGACGTCGGGTGAAGTGCGACACCAGCCGAGGCCAGACCCAGACTTTGGAATCCGGCCGACCGAAGGGCTGCCTGACGACAGGACAACCCATTTGTAAGGACTGCAGATGCATGCCTATCTGATATCTACATTTATGGTAGGTACAAAACTGTACTTTTCAGTTAGAGGACGTAGTCCTTCTCCGATTGCCTTTGTGTGTCTACGGTCTAAATCGTTTAAGTTAGAGGTTTGGGCTATTCCCTTTCCTCGTGGTCATCAACCGTTTTTGATTAGAGGTTTTTGACTCTCCTTTTCTAGTGTGTGTGTTTGGTCACTGTTTATTTTTGGTTCCCGCGTTTTTGTGGCGTGAGCGTCTGTGAGTTCTTGTCAGACTTGTTTTTTGTGTTATTGGTGTAGTTGTGAAGATGTCCAAAGATTCCAAGGAGCACAAACCTTCGGGTTTCAAAAAGTGCTCAATGTGGATATAAAATGTCCATCACCGATGGGCATTCCATTTGTGTCTATTGCCTGGGAGCCATTCATCTGCAGGAGTCCTGCAGTTTTTGTCATGCGTTCAGTCCTAGAGTTCTCCAAGAGAGAAAGAATAAGCTGATTTTAAAGGGACTCTTGCAACCCTCTTTTGAAGAGGCTATGGATTCGTCTCCCAGTGGTAAGTCAAAATCTGCCAAGTCTAAAAAGAGATCTGCGGCTCCGTCAGCTTCATCGGAGCCTCCAGAGAAAGTCTCAGAAATTGCATCGACCTCCTCGGCTCCACTGTCCTTGGGGCTGCAGGAAGTGTTGGTGTTGACGGAACTGGTGTCGGCTCCAATTATATTGGAACCTTTTAGGAACTGATCGCCCAGTCTCAGACCAGTTTCTCCTGAGAGGAGATCTCAATCTCCCTCCCTGTCCTCCAAATCCTCCAGGACCCTTTTGGATGTGGATGTTGATAGGGTGGTCCAGAGGCTCCTCCAGTCACCGGTTTTGGCAAAATTATTTTCAGCTCCAGAGCCCGCCCCGACCCTGTCTTCAATCATTCCTCCTCCGAGCACATCTCTGTCTTCGGAGCCGGAGTGTCCCATGCCGTGTGTTCCTAGGCCGGTTCCGATGGCCCCTTTGGCTCCATCGGTACTGACATCGGCTCCGGCCCCGTCGGCTCTGTCCTTGGGGTTCGGGACTCGGGATTCTTCAGTCGGGCCCGAGGGGGACATCTCAGGGCTTATTTCAGTTCCGAGTCTCCCTCTCGGTGCCTCGGCTCGGGGAACGCAGACCCCCATCATGGCCTTGGAGGCTGGTCGCTCCTCGGCCAGATCGTCAGCTACATCAGGCGGGTTGGTCACTCTGTCCCCCACCACTCCAGTGAGAGCCTCTGATCACCACCTATCCATGGACAGCAGAGCACCAGGGCCTAGGGGTACCCCCCATGAGTGGTCCCCAGATTTCTGAAGGCCTCTCAGAGTTCATGCCTGAGGGGCCCCCTGGAAAGAAAACGTGCAAGAGGAAGCACATAGACTCCCAGGATGAGTCCCTCACCTCTGATACTGACCTCGAGGAATCTGAGGGGTCCCCCAAGTCATCCTCTGATGTTTCCTTCTCTGACATCCTGGAGATACTGAAACAAAGAGGTGACTCGCCGTCCAAAGCCCCTTCCGAGGAGGAGTCAGTATTTCTTAAGGCTTTTGGTGCTCAGCCCTCCACCTCCTGGGTGTCCCCACCCTTCGATTAGCTCCTTGATCTGATCTGTCGAAGAGTGTGGGAAAACCCTGATTCTGTGGAGCCCGTGCCCAGGCGTCCCAACAAGTTTCTTTCCGCCCCCCAGGGCAAAGAGTTTCTGTCTAAAGAAGTCCCTGTAGATGCCATGGTGGTGGCGGCAGCCACTCAGAAGGAAGTAGCAGAGTCTTCTTCTTCCGTCCATCCTCTTAACAAGGAGTCTAGGACCATGGACCGGTACAGGAAGCATACTCTCTCGGCAGCAACCTTTACCTTACGGTCGCTGAATTACCTGTCTCACTTCACTCGGCTCCAGAGAGATCTCCTCAAGGAGTTAGGAGATACTCTTGCGGGTAACAACATTCCTGAGGCGGTGGCCCAGACGGTTAACGCCCAGGTCTCTACCCTCAATTCCATTGTCAACTCATCCATGTGGCTCATTTCGTGTGCAGCCGAGGGAGTGAGTAGGGTAGCAAGCTCAGGAGTCGCCCTTAGAAGGCATGCCTGGCTGCGCCTGTGTCACTTTGTGGAGGCCTTCAAGTCTTCCTTTACTGATGCCCCCTTTGATGGTTCTTCTTTGTTCGGGACCAAAGTGAAAGACACCCTCACCAGGTGCGAGCAAGAGGGAAAGACCCTGTCTGCCATAGGGGTCCATTTTTTCCTTCCTTATAGGCCTTACCCCAAGGCCCAGTGGGGGGGGGAGATGTGGTTCAAGAAATCACAGAGGTTTTTTTCCTGCCGCACAAGGTGAGCCCCCCTCCAGAGGCAGAGGAGGGGGAGGTTATTCAGGGAGACGCCGCCCCAGAGGCAGAGGGGGCCCCCGCAATTCGGGAGACCGAGATTCCTTTTGTGGCTCTCCCTACACTCGATCCTGAGGGAGTGCCCGGCTGTGCTTATCTGGAGCCAGTCGGGGGTCGAATTTTGTTATATCCGGAAGCCTGGGAAAGCATCACCCAGGATCGATGGGTATTACGGATAATTTCCAAAGGTTATTTCATTCCGTTTACATCAGACCCCCCTTCAATCAGAAAAATCCCAGACGTTCCACCCAGTCAAAGGGATCAAGCAGCCTCAGAGGTTTCACAGCTGCTAGGAAAAGGAGCCATCCAGCGTGTCCCCTCAGACCAAATCGAATTAAGGACTTACTCAAGATTCTTTTTGGTGCCGAAAAGAACAGAGGACCTGAGACCCATATTAGATCTCAGCCAACTGAACAACTATGTACAGAAGTCCAAGTTCTGTATGGTCACGCTACAATCGATTCTCCCATTGTTGGGAGAGGAGGTATGGATGTGCTCCATCGACCTCAAGAATGCTTACTACCATGTGAAAATGGGCAGGGCATCCAGGAGTCACCTACGCTTCCAGCTGGGAGCCAGTCATTTCCAGTTTCGAGCCCTGCCCTTTGGTCTCACCACAGCCCCCAGGGTGTTCACCAAGTGTATGGCGGTGGTGACGGCTCACTTGAGACGTCAGGGATTCCAAGTGTTTCCGTATCTGGATGACTGGCTCCTTACTGCCCCCACCAGGCATCAACGAGTTCAAACCAGGGAAGCTACCATCACTCTCTGTCACCAGTTGGGTAGAACAATAAAATGGGGAAAATCTGCTTTATCGTCCTCGCAGCGTGTCACCTTTATAGGAGCAGAATTAGACACCATTCGAATGCGAGCATTTTTACCGCAGGAGAGGATCAGAGTCTTACAACAACAGATACACATGCTGATGCCCCTGAGGAAAGCGAAGGCAAGATGGGTTCTCAAACTCCTAGGGACCATGGCAGCAACAATCATGTTGGCCCCTCTAGCGAGATTGCACATGAGAATTTTCCATTGGCTCCTCTTTGTTCAGTGGTCTCTCCAAAGATTTCCACTTTCTCACCCCATTTTGCTCACGGACAGATGCAGGCAGGACCTCGGTTGGTGGCTTTGCACCAACAATTTGGACGGGGGAAGGCCCTTCGTTCCACCCATCCCAGTTGCCACGGTGACCATGGACGCCTCACAGATGGTGTGGGGGGGCATTATCTTGGCAGGACAGTCTAAGGCACGTGGCAAGAGCACGAGATACATCTGCATATAAACATCTTAGAGATGAGAGCAGTGCTACTAGCGTTGCAGGCACTTCAGAGTTTTCTTCCTCTAGG
Organism: Protopterus annectens; assembly: GCF_019279795.1. Lineage (NCBI taxonomy): Eukaryota > Metazoa > Chordata > Ceratodontiformes > Protopteridae > Protopterus > Protopterus annectens. The sequence goes on from NC_056743.1 coordinate 436,185,023, forward strand.
GACGATTGCAATACACTCGGACAACATGTCAGTATTGTGGTATCTAAACAAGCAAGGGGGAACCAGGTCTTACCCTCTGTGCAGAGAGGCCATGCGAGTGTGGCAGTGGGCAGTAACTTCCCAACGGTTTCTGGTGGCAACGCACATTCTGGGGAAGTCCAACGTGATTGCGGACAGGCTAAGCAGAGCTACTCTGATGCCTTACGAGTGGTCCCTGAATCGCCTGGTTGCAGAGCGAATCTTCAGCAGATGGGGTCAGCCTTGCTGCAACCTTTTTGCCAGCCCCCTCAATGCAAAATGCAGCAGCTTCACGCTGATCCCCCCACAGGGGGAGTCACCCAGGGACGCTCTGGTTCACGATTGGCCCTCTGGTCTGCTTTATGCTTTCCCTTCGTTTCCTTTGCTGTCAAAGGTGATTCAGAAAGCGCAATCCTTGGGAAGCAGAATGATTCTGATTGCTCCACACTGGCCTCGCCAAGTCTGGTTCCCCTTTCTTCAGCCATACATTGTGGACACTCCTTGGATTCTGGACCCTCAACCAGACTTACTGACACACATATCGGGATAGTTCCATCCCTCCCTGATGACCCTCCAGTTGACAGCCTGGCTACTCCACTTCCATCGTTAGTTAGACTTCATAAATTCTCACCAGAAGTGGTTCATATATTATCGTCCTCTCATAAGCCATCTACTAGAAAGATTTATTCTAGTAAATGGAAGAGGTTTTCTATCTGGGCGCATACCCGAGGCATTGATCCTTACACAGCTCCAATCGCTTCAGTCTTGGAGTTTTTGTCTATGCTTTTCCATCAGGGTTCTGCAAAGTTCAATCGGCAGCGATCTCTAATTTTCATGTCGCTAATGAGCCTAGTCTCATGGCTCATAGACTATGCAAGGCTTTCCTGAAGGGTACTCTGCTGCTCCGTCCCCCCGGTTTCCAAACCAATCATGCCCTGGTATCTCAATTTTGTTCTACAAGCCCTTACTTTACCACCTTTCGAGCCTGCAGCTACCTGTGAATTGAAATTCTTGACCTGGAAAACAGCCTTCTTAACAGCAATCACTTCAGCAAGGTGAGTTTCAGAAATTCAAGCCTTCTCCATCAAACCTCCATACTTAATCTTCCATAAGGACAGGGTCTCTCGTAGACCAAACACTTCGTTCCTTCCTAAAGTGGCTTCTGTGTCTAATCTTAATCAATCCATTGAGTTGCCTGTGTTTTTTCCTCACTTTTCGAACAAGGCAGAATTTAGATTTCATCCGTAGGATGTACACAGACAATTACGCTTCTATCTGCACTGAACAAAAGATATCCAGAAGTCTGATCAACTTTTTGTTTCCTTTTCGGAAAACAGAATGGGGTCCCCGGTCTCCAAGGGCACCCTATCCAGATGGATATCTAGTTGTATCTCTTTCGTCTACCACGCAGGAGGAAAAGATCTGCCATTTCCGGTCAAGGCTCTCTCTACTCGGGCTGTTTCTACATCTACAACCTATCAAGTCAGATTGTCAATGGATGATATATGTGCTGCAGCTACTTGGGCTTCTCCTCACACATTTGTTTCTCATTACAAATTGGATGTGGTTTCTAGGGGCAGGTCGTCCTTTGGCTCCACAGTTCTCAGGAGTATTTTCCTATGAGCCACCAAGGATGTAGGTGCTAGGGACGCTGTCCCATGGGTAAGAATGTAGGCGAGATAGGACTACATAACATCAAGAAGTTATGTACTCACCATAACATTCGATGTATGTAGTCCATCTCGCCTCACATTCTTACTTACCCTCCCACCTTCCCCCTTCCTGGAGGATTTGGAGGTTAGGTTGTTCATCTGCAGAGTTCCCTTACTTGGCTTATTCTTTTACCTGGATGTTGTGTATGCATGGGGTACGAATGAGTTTTCACAGCAAACTAGATCTGGGGATATGGAGCAGTGCAGCATGGGATACCTGCTTAGCCCAGCCAATAAAAGACTTCGAGCTAGAAAAGTCGGCCAAGTCAGAGCCGATATTCGGCTCTGAACCCACGGGTAAGAATGTGAGGTGAGATGAACTACATACATTGAACGTTATGGTGAGTACATAACTTCTTGATCCCACCCAGTTCGGGTTTGTGAAAGGCAGATCATGCCTCCTGAACCTGATCGACTTCTTTGAGGCAGTCACCAAAGCCATGGATGAGGGTAAGATGGTTCACACACCATATCTTGACCTCACAAAGGCTTTCGACACCATCCCCCATTCTGGAATTATAGCTAAACTGACTAAACTAGGTATAAATCCCTACGTCACAAGATGGGTTGCCAACTGGCTCACTGACAGAACCCACACTGTAAAAGTTGCAGACTCCAAATCTGACCTTAAAGCAGTGACAAGTGGAGTACCACAGGGTTCCGTCCTGGGACCTCTCCTGTTTGGTATCTACTTCTCTGAAGTACAGGCTAACACAGAAGGCCTCTGGCTAATGAAGTTCGCAGATTACTGCAAACTAGGAGCCATAGTCAAGTCCCCAAATGATGTGGACGTCCTACAGAAGGGTCTCACTGAGACAGATGCATGGTGTCAGAGCCATGGCCTCAAGCTCAATGCTAAAATATGCAGTGTCATCCCCTTTGGTAAAAACTCTGTACTCGTGAACTACCATATAGGCAGCAATCTACTTAACACCGAATGCGTGATAAGAGACCTTGGGACCCAGGTGGACAGTAGTCTCTCCTTTGATAGTCACATTGCCACAGTAGTCAGGAAGTCCTTCTACGTGGCACACTTCATCATAAAAGGGTTCTCATCCAGGAAAAAAATAGGTCATTGTTCCCCTCTACTCGTCACTCATTAGACCCATTATAGAGTACAATGCCCCTTTTGGAATGTACCTCATAAGACATCTGCAGCAGCTGGAAAGGCCACAAAAGTACTTCACAAAGAGGATTACTGGCCTCAAACAAATGCCCTACACTGACCGCCTCAAAAAACTCCACCTTTACTCCGTAGCATATCGCCTACTCCGAGGTGATCTCTTCCTAACATATAAAGCTATGTCAAACCCAGAGCTGTTGGACATGCTACACCTAAAGAAATCCCAATCCCTCCGAGCTACACGCTCTAGGGACCTAAGCCTTGTCACTACAATAAACAGGACACGCTGGAGGGATAGATTCCTGTCCCAGAGACTTCCTATACTCTGGAACGAGCTGCCCATCTATGTCAATCAAAGTTCTTCATTAGCTCTCTTCAAGAAGAATCTTGATGAGTGTATGGGAAATAGGAAATACACCCTGGGGATCACTTCTGTGCCCCTGCTGGATAGTGGCACAGGAAAATAACTTTCTTGGGTGGCATAAGCTATGGTACCTTGCTGGCTAGGCTTACGTAGGCCTTTGGGCTGATAGCCTAGTATCTACCTATGAACCTATTCAAGGATATTGGTGCCAAATCCAAGGAAAAAAAATGCTTGGAAACCAGTTCTGGATCTTTCTTTCATAAATCTGTTTGTGATGGTGCTTAAATTCAAAATGATGTCACTTCACAATCTGTTACATCTTCTTCCTCATTCAAGTTTCCTGGTAAAACGTATTTTCAAAGATGCTTATCATCATATTCCTATTCATCCAGATTACAGGCATTTCTTTAGTTACCTGCCTTACCCTTTGAGTTATTCACTGCACCAGAAATAGTCAGTGTCTCCAGCTGCATTTATAGCTCATTGCAGACTACAGGGTATCCACACTTTTCCGTATTTAGGTGAGTTGCTCATCTTGGATGAGTAGTTTTCAAGCTGTCAACTCTGTCTTGGGTGAGACATCTGTTAAACTAGCTGGGATTCCAAGATAACATTCAAGAGTCTTTCTTGACTCCTTCTCACAGGATTGAATTTCTGGGATGCCAACTAGACTCCACAGGAAAATCTAGACTTATATCGAGATTTATTTCTAGGATTTTCCACTTAGACTTCAGTTACTGATTGGGAATACCTCAGGAATTTGGATTTCATGGCTTCTATGATTCTCATGACAACCTCTGGCAAGACTACAGATGGAAAAGATACAGTGGTAGCTGAAGTCAGTCTGGTGCCAGCACCACACCCCTTGCCTTTTCAAATCCCAGTGTTGGGGTTTATCAAAAGAGAATTCACTTGGTGAAGACAACAGATACCCCTATATCCAGGTCTCTTCTCCCTCCCTATTCCAAAGCAGTCAGTCACCACACATATCTCAGACTTTGCTTGGGGAGCAGTTTCAAGAGAGATAAGTGTTGGGTGTGTGAAACTAGCACAGATGCAAGTACATGAATAAAAGAGATGCTTTCCCTGATGAAGGTACTCAACTCTCTGAATTATCTTTGGTTGCCAGGACTGCTTCAAGTTGTTGCAGACAATACTACAGTCATGAGATACATCAACAAGCAAGGGAGAACCAGGTCATACCTCATCTGCAGATTAGCCATGTTAGCTTGGGATACAGCTTCACAGCACAATCGCACTCTTCAGGCATCCTACATTCCATTAGAGCAAAATTGTGTGGCCGAGAAGCTGAGCAGGACAAGGGCAGCCCCTCATGAATGGAAACTAGATCAGTGGGTCTTCCGAGATTTGATCCATCTGTAGGGAATTCCTCAATTAGATCTCTTTGCCTCCTCTTCCCACTCTCTATAAACAATCTGCTAGCAAGAGTCTGCTTCAGTATTCCATGGAAGAAGGCCTGGAAGTCAATGCTTTCTCTTTTCCTTGGACAGAAATGTTCCTGTATGCTTTTCCACCATTTTCGCAAGTATCCAGGGTACTTCTGAATATTCAAAATGAATCCCGCAAGATCATTGTGGTGACTTCCTTCTGGCCCAGGGAACTGTAGTTCTCCCTTCTTTTGAAAGTAGCCAGAGGCAGTTACCGCATGCTTCCTCATAGACTAGATCTACTTACACAAGAACAGGGATGTTTGATGCACCTCATCGGCAATCAACATCAGTTGATTGCCTGGATGATAGGGTCTTAATTCCTTTTAGGCACCTGTTTACCGGGGGCATGCAGCAGGTAATAATGGAGGCAAGAAAGCCTGCTTCTAGAACATCATATATTAGTAAATGGAAAAGGTTTTCCTAGTTGGTTCCAGCAAGATAACCAGCACCGATTCAGGGTTCTTTGTTCTCTGGTTTTACAATATTTGTATGAGTTACTATCCTCTAGCCTTTGCTACTTCTTTGTCAGGGTTCATTTATTGGCCACTTCAGCATATCTGCCATGGATCCTCCTCTTTCAATGCATTCCCATGTCAAAATATTTTTGAAAGGGGTTTTGCATAAGAGGCCTTTAAGAAAAATGGTGGGACCCTCCTTGGGATCTTAATTTTGTGTTGGAGAAGTTAACACATGATCCGTTTGAACCAGCTAATCTGGCTGACTTGAGGTTCTTAACATGGAGAACAGTTTTGCTGATAGCTCTGACATAAGCAAGATGGTTGTCTGAGTTACAAGCATTATGGTGAGTCAACCTTATCTCATTACTTTATGCCAAACTGTCCAGCTCCATACCTTGGATGTCCAGAGTAAATGTTTCAGAACTTTGGCTCAGTTGTTTATTTCTTGTGAAGATAAGAAGGGAGAACCTGTGCCAAAACAGACAGTTTCCAAATGGTTGTCTGAGGCTATTACCTTTTGCTATACTCACCACAACAAGAAAACTATTCTAGGCAGGGTCAAAGCCCACTCTAACAGGGCTATGCTTTTTGGAAAGGTTTGTACTCGAAGTATTCTAGAAAGTGTAACCTGGTCAGCCATATGTACTTTTACAAAGCACTGTAAGCTTGATTCCTTCTCTAGGACTAGATCAAGCTTTGCAAGACTCATCCTCCAGGGACTTCTGGACTCCATCTCAAAGATGTAGTAAGCTAGGGTAAGCTACCCATATAACTAAGGCTGCTGCAGCAGTGATCAGTATGATGAACATCTACAGCTGTGTAGGAAAACGTACAATAACAATAGATGTTTGAATAATCACTGCTGCATTTGCATCTCCCTCCCTCTATCCCCCTTGTTATTTGGTGTGTTTATGTCAGGGTGAAGTTATTTATTTATTTTTTTATTCTTCCTAACATTGTCCTTGCAGAGCTCACCCTCCCTCTCTCTGTTGACAGGCAAGCAATGAAGAGCTTGGAGCCAAAACTTGTTCTTTTAGTCAGCTCGGCTCAAGCTGCTTGACGGTTTGGACATGTGGAAGGTGCCCTGAAACCTGCCTGGCTGTTATATCCCCTGGCAGAATATAACCCATATAGCTATGGCTACTGCAGTAGTGATCATTCAAACATCTATTGTTATGGCAAGTTTACCATTACAGCTGTACTTTGTTTATAGAGGTCCAAAAAGTTTTGAGTAATTTTTATGCCTGTGTTGAATTTTTGTATAATTGGATTTTTTGTGTCGCTGGTGCTTCACGTGGTTTGTTTAGTTGCCTTAACTTTTGCATGTTAATGGGAATTTTAATGTGCGTCCATATTTCCCAGGATTTATCTCGGTCATTGATAAGCTTTTTAGTGTTCTTAGTAAGCCAAGGGGTGGATTTAGCTTTTTTTTTTTTTTATTTTAGCTGGGGCAGATTTACTTAGAATATTAAGGAAGATCTTGTTAAATTCAGAGACAGCTTGATCTAGGGGCAGTTGTTTTAGTAGGTTCCAGTTATAGAGTTGCATGGTGGAGATAATGATATTGCTGTTCGATTGATGTCATTCGGCTTTTCCCAGTTAGGGGTTGCTACAGCGGAACTCCAGTCCGCTAATAATTGGCAGTAGATTTTTACAGTGCCGAAGGAATTGTGATGGTGGGTGGTGCCCGACGCCCAACCTTCAAGGAAGGCACACCCATTCACACGCGCATCTACCTGCACTTCTTTAGCATCACTCGACCGCGAGGAGGATGTGCAGACTCCACACAGAAGGCACTCCAGACGTGAATCAAACAGGAGAACCTCTTGCTATGAGGCAACAACGCTAACCGCTGCACCACCGCGGTATTGCTGTTAAATATTGATATGTTTTTGACCTCTTTAATTTGATGTTTGAGAGATATTTGGGTTTGTCTGAGTAGCTTAGTAGGTGATCAGTAAGAGAGTTAGGTAGAGTCCTATGCGATAGTACTAGCTGGGGTAAGAAATAAGAATCTAGTCTAGTATAGTTTCTTTTTTGGTATGTTGTTGATAATATTGTTAGAGTAGCGATTAGCTGGGTAAAGCTGTACTGTTGTATTTCATTAGCTGGGTTATCTGAGCTGATGATTGACCAATCAGTGTTGATGTCACCTAGAATTATTGTTTCTTGCTAGATATTAATTGAGATCCAATACAGAATGTTTTCTAATATTGTGATTATCTTGCCTAGAGGGATATATAGGGCAGTTATGGCTACGTTTTCTTTGTATTTAATTTAAAAGAGCTTAGTAGCAGCTCTGCAGTACAAAACTTTTGTTGGAGTGATGTGTTTTTGTATAGAATGGCTACTCTGTCTTCTGTTTGTTTTTTAAAGTCTGTCTAATCTTGCTATATTGAAACCTGATGGGTAAATTTCTTCATTTTTTTTATTTCTGGTTTCAGGCAGGTTTCTGTAGTAACTAGGATGTTAGTGGAATAAGCCTGTAATCAAGTATGACATTCTGGGATTTTATTACATTTGCTTCTTAGGTTGTTGTGTAATATTTTGATACCCGAGACAGTGGCTGATTTAGTTGTGGATGACCCACGGATTGGATGTACATCACTGCTTAATTTTATTGATGTTAAGTTGTCAATCTCGCCTTCATTCTTGCTGGATGGGTTCGGAGCCGAACCTCGGCTCCGACTCGGCCTATACTAAAGCTCGAGAGCTAATTTTACCGGCTCGAGGCAACCCTATATCCCATGATGCTAGGTGGTAACTACCCAGATCTCGTTTGCCGCTTCGCTAGCGAGGTGCTCTTTTTACCGGCTCACAGGTTAGTGACTAAATTTAAGAAAAATTCTAGTTTTTCTTCTTAGTTTTCCCATTATTTTTTCTAAATAGGCTAGTTTTTCTGTTATTTCAAGTTTTTACTTCCTATTTTTATCCCTTATCCCAGTTATACTCCCCACCCTAGGTTAGGCCTTAGGCCCTTCCGTTTTTTCTTAAGTTCCCTCACAGGGATTCTTAGCTGTGTGTGTGTGCCTTTAGTATCCCTGTCTGTTTGAGTGTGTGTGTGTTTCTAACTTTAGAATTTTGTTTTTTCTTTTCAACAGCATTATGTCGAAAGAGACAAAAGTCTCAGGCTTCAAGAAGTGTGACTCGTGCTGTCAGAAGATGTCGCTGACAGACGGTCACACTTCTTGTGTTTATTACCTGGGACCCCTGCACCTGCAGGACTCTTGCTCTGTGCCATGCATTCAGCCCAAGAGTCCTGCAGGAGCGCAGGAATAAGTTGATTCTGAGGGGCTTATTAAAGCCCGAAGGTTCCCCGGCTAAGTCCGTGCCGGGGAAGCCTTTGAAGCCACCCAAACCGTCAGCTTTGTGCTCTAAGCCTTCGGATGGTGGCTCACCTTCTGCGACACGATCGGCTCCGGCTGGAGCCGATACCTCTGTATCGCAGCTTCCTGCATCGGCTCCGGCCGAAGCCGATGCCTCTAAGACTCGATCTTCACAATCGGCCCCGGCTGGAGCCAACGTGTCTACGGCTCCATCGGCTCCACCAATCTTGATGCCCTCCACACGCAAGGGGTCCAGATCTCTATCTCTGGAATCTATCCATTCGGCTCAGAGGTCACCTTTACTCTTGGAGCGGAGCCATCGGAGCCATTCCTCTCGGTCTTCCAGGCTTTCCGACCATGACCTTGAGGGGGTGGTTAGCAGACTGTTAAAGTCTCAGGCACTGGCCCAAATGCTTCACAGCCTGTCTCATCAGACAGCGGCTACGTCCATACAACCTACTATTCCTCCTTCGACTCTGCCCCAGTGTTCATAGCCGGAGCTCCTCGGAGCCATGACCGTTGTGACGTCGGAGCCGATACCTCCCCCTTCGGCTCCGTCGTCTGCTCCGATCTCGTCCATGGTGCCTTCCTTGGAGGGATCCAGGCGCTTGGACTCTCTCGCCGGCTCCGAGGAGGCGAGTGGCATCGGACCCTTGTCCGACCCTGTTCTCCCTCTCGGAGCTTTGGCGCTGGTGAGTTCGGCCCCGACATCGGCTTCGGAGCCGTCCCTGTCGGTGCCGGCTGGGGTTCCTAGTTCTTCGGAGCGGGAGCCCTCTGGCCTGCCTGATAGGAGAGCCTTCGAGGTCATGAGGAGCGTACTGGCCCCAGTGCCTGCTCTACGGTCAGCTCCACCAGCTCCTCCCACTGTAGTGCCTGCTGAGGTCTCTTCCCACTCTCTCGCCCCCGGCCGTAGAGATCCAACGCCTCAGGTTTCCCCATTGGGAATATCCTCCTCTTCCGAGGTTTCTCCTGATCCGTCAGGTGAACCCCCGTGTAAGAGGACATGTAAGAGGAAGCATGTGGACTCCCCTGAGTCCGTCACATCTGATACCGACTTGGATGAGTCGGAAGGATCCCCAAGGTCCCCCTCTGAGGATGTCTCCTTCTCTGACATCCTTGAAATCCTTAAACAGAGAGGGAACTGGTCTTCCATTAATCCTTCCGAGGACGAGTCGGTTTACCTGTAGGCTTTTGGTTTTCGACCCTCCACCTCCTGGGTGTCTCCGCCTTTCGACCCCCTTATATGGAAGTGGTGGCGCGGTAGGCGTGGACGGCCCCTGATTCGATGGAACCCACCCCACGGAGGCCTTCCAAATTTATAACAGCCCCTTCGGATAAGCAGTTTTTATCTAAAGGTGTCCCAGTTGATGCCATGGTGGTGGCGGCAGCCACCAAGAAGGAACTGGCTGATCCTTCAGTGCCTATCCATCCACCTAACAAGGAATCTAGGACAATGCATAGGTACGACAAGCAGATGTTCTCATCAGCGACCTTTGACATGCGGTCACTGAATTACTTATGCCACTTCACGCGTCTTCAAAGAGACATTCTCAAAGAACTGGGTGAGGTTCTACAGGATCCATCAGCTGCTGGGTCTCAGGACAAAATTAACTCACAGCTAGGAACACTGAATTCCATTGTCAACTCCTCCATGCGGTTTATTTCCTATGCAGCTGATGGAGTGAGTAGGGCCGCAGGCACAGGTGTGGCTTTAAGGCGTCACGCCTGGATGCGGCTTTGCAACTTCGCAGACCCCTTCAAGGCGTCCTTCACTAACTCCCCCTTTGATGGTTCAGCGTTGTTTGGACCTCAAGTGAAAGATACTTTGACCAGATGCGAACAAGATGGCAAGACTCTTTCTGCCATAGGAGTCCGTTTTTTAACCCCATCTAGACCATATCCTAAGGGTCAAAAGGGTGGAAAAATGTGGTTCTGCAAATCACAAGGAGTCACGCCTGACGCAAGAGGTCATTTCCCCCCTAGAAGCAGAGGGGGGAACAACAACAGACGCCATCCAAGAGGCAGATGGGGTCCGCAGAATCAGGGTAGCAGAGAAACCCTCTCTGACAAACCCTTCCAGCATCCCTGAGGTGCTGCCCGACTGTCCACCTTCGGAGGCAGTCGGGGGAAGATTATCACTGTACCCACAAGCCTGGCTCTCCCTCACTCAAGACAAATGGGTGCAGTCGATTATATCTGAGGGTTACAAAATCCCCTTTATCCAAACCCCAACTATTCAAATGGGGTCTCTTCCCGACGTTCCACCCAGTCTAAGGGAACAAGCAGCACTAGAAATATCAAAGCTGCTAAAAAAGAGAGCCATCCAGCCAGTCCCAGCAGACGAACTAGGATCCGGAGTCTACTCAAAGTTCTTTTTGGTACCAAAAAAAACAGGGGACTGGAGGCCAATATTGGAACTCAGCAAACTAAACAAGTTTGTAAAAAAGAACGAGGTTCCAGATGGTCATGCTGCAGTCCATTCTACCCCTTCTGGGCAAGGATAATTGGATGTGCTCAGTGGACCTTCAGGATGCGTACTATCACATCAAAATACACAGGCGCTCCAGAAGGTTTCTCGACTTCCGGCTGGGGGCCAGTCACTACCAGTTCAGAGCCCTGCCCTTTGGTCTCACTTCAGCCCCCCCGAGTGTTCACCAAATGTATGGCAGTGGTTACGGCTCACCTAAGACGTCAAGGATTCCAGGTGTTTCCATACCTAGACGACTGGCTCCTCACTGCCACCACCAGGCTTCAACTTCTTCTAGCCAGAGATTACACCATTCACATTTGCAAAGAGCTAGGTATCTCTCTAAATTTTGAAAAGTCTGCCTTGTCGCCTTGTCAGTCTATTACCTTCATAGGCACCACCTTGGACACCGTTCAGCTCTCAGCAAAGTTAACAGAGCAGAGGGTCTTAGATATTCAAAATCATGTTCACGTCCTCCTTCAGAGCAACAAAATTCAGGCCAGGTATGTTCTGAAAGTATTAGGTCTCATGGCGGCAGCCATCACGCTTCCTCCCCTTGCCCGCTTTTACATGCGGCTTCTTCAGTGGATGCTTTTCTCCCAGTGGTTCTTCCAACAGCTCCCTATGACACACAAGATCTTAATAACTCTATCTTGCAAAAAACATCTGTCTTGGTGGATGGTCTCCCCTCAAGTCCATCAAGGCAGACCATTTACTCCCCCCCGCCACGGTCACATCGGACGCCTCCCTGATTGGGTGGGTGGGGCATTTTCAGGGCAGGACAGTCCATGGCACATGGCAACCTTTCGAATGCCACTTGCACATAAACGTCCTGGAGATGAGAGCAGTGCTTTTGACGTTGCAAGCTCTCCAAGACTCTCTTCCCCTGGGGACTATTGCAATTCAAATGGACAATATGTCCGTAGTATGGTATATCAACAAGCAGGGCGGAACCAAGTCCTATCCCCTGTGTTGAGAAGCACTCAGACTCTAGCAATGGGTGATCTCTTCTCAGCGTTTTCTGATAGCAACGCATATCCCCGGGAAGTCCAACATCATATAGGACAGGCTGAGCAGAGCTATTCTCATGCCCCACGAGTGGTCTCTCAAGCAATTGGTGACGGAGAAAATTTTTTGGAAGTGGGGGTTTCCTTGCTGCGATCTTTTTGCAACACCACAAAACAGCAAGTGCCTCGACTTCTTCACTCTCTTCCCCTTCCAGGCCATCCCCCCAGAGACACTCTAGTCCACGATTGGCCTCGGGGACTTCTATACGCTTTTCCCCCCTTTCCATTAATCACACAGATAATTCAGAAAGCTACTGCCTTGAGAGCCAGGATGATTCTCATTGCCCCTTATTGACCTCGACAGATATGGTTCCCTTTCCTGCATCGTTATCTTTTGGAGCAGCCTTGGCATCTGGATCCAGTGCCAGATCTTTTGGCCCATCAGTCAGGGCAGCTGCACCAATCCCTCCAATCTCTCAACCTCACAGCTTGGTTGCTCCACTTCCGTCCCTAGCCAGGCTTCCAGTGATTTCAAATTCTGTCCGGGATATTATCATAGCTTCCCTTAAGTCTTCCACCAGAAGGATCTATGCTAGTAAGTGGCAATGTTTTTCCTTCTGGGCAAAGGCTAGGAATATAGATCCCTTCACTGCTCCAATACACTCGGTCTTGGATTTCCTAGCTGAGATTTTTCATTCAGGATCTTCTTCCTCCACAGTAAGAGTTCAGTTAGCAGCCATTTCAAATTTTCACATAGGCCTGTCGGACTCCAGTATCATGTCCCATAAGCTTTGCAAGGCATTCCTCAGAGGTATCTTTTTACTCAAGCCCCCGATTAAAGACCCCCCCACCACAGTGGGATTTAAACTTAGATGTTAAGTTGTCAATCTCGCCTTCATTCTTACTAGATGGGTTCGGAGCCGATCCTCGGCTCCGACTCGGCCACTCCAAAAGCTCGAGAGCTAGTTTCACCGGCTCGAGGCTCCCCTATATCCCACAATGCTAGGAGGTAACTTCCTCTGATCTCGTTTGCTGCTACGCGATCAAGGTGCTTTTTTCAACTGGCTCAGGTTAGTTTAAAATTTTTGACAGTTTAGTCAGTCAGAAATCCCCTTTAAGTTAGCTCCCTTTCATAACTTTATATAGTTAAATACTTTTATCCCTTTTAGCTAATTTTTCATTAGCCTTCCTATCCTAAATTATCTAACCCTTCCCTTTGGCATTAGGCCCACTCCTCCCTCCCTTGGTAGTTGTAGTGTCTGTGTTTTTTGTAGGGAAATTTTTAGTTTAAACTTTGTAGTTATAATTTAAAGTTTATTATTTTTAAAGTGTAATCGGTGTGTGTGTGTGTGTGTGTGTGTGTGTGTGTGTGTGTGTGTGTGTGTGTGTGTGTGTGTGTTTGTGATTACACTTTATTATTCTCTTTGGACATGTCCAAAGAATCAAAGGTCTCAGGCTTCAAGAAGTGTGACTCGTGCTGTCAGAAGATGTCTCTGACAGACGGTCACCCTTCTTGTGTTACCTGGGACCTTTGCACCTGCAGGACTCATGTGCTGTTTGCCATGGCTTCAGCCCTAGAGTCCTGCAGGAGCGAAAAAATAAATTAATTCTCAGAGGCTTATTAAAGCCTGAGGGTCCCTCCACTCAGTCATCAGGGAGACCCTCTAAGTCCTCCAGACCTTCGGCTCCAGCCTCTGAGCCGACTTCTGGGGGCTCTAAGTCCATTCGAACATCGGCTCCGGCCGGAGCCGATGAATCTCGAATGCATGTACCTATGCTGTCCTCGGCTCCGGCCGGAGCCGAGGAAGACATAACTGAGTCGGCTCCGATAAAAGAGGTCCCGCTCCCCATCTATCGGCTCTGTTCATTCGGCTCCAGCATCACCTTTGCTGTCTGAATGGAGTCATAGATCCCACTCTTCTAGGTCTTCCAGGTTATCGGACCATGACCTTCAGAGAGTAGTGAGTCGACTTCTTAAGTCCGAGGCATTAGACAAATGCTTCAAAGTCCGACTCGACAGTCGAAGACTATCCCCACCACTCAAAATATTCCTCCTCTGACTCTTTTGAGTTCGGAGCCGGGGCGGTTCGGACCCGAGACTGTGGTGGCGTCGGAACCAATACCCTTGTCTTCGGTTCCGTTGTCGGCTCCGATTTCTTCCTTGGAAGAATCTCGGCGCCGGACTTCCCTCGTCGGCTCCGAGGGGGCGAGTGGCATCGGACCCTTGTCCGACCCCGCTCTCCCTCTCGGTGCTTCGGCGCTGGTGAGTTCGGCTCCGACATCGGCCTCTGAGCCATCACTGTCGGTGCCGGGGGAGGTTTTCAGTTTTTCGGAATGGAGACCTTTGGCTCTGCCTGACAGGGGTGCCTTTGAGGTAATGAGGAGCGTGTTAGAACCTGGTTCTAATCCACAGTCGGCTCCTTCTGCCCTTCCCTCCATGGTGCCTCCGGTGATTTCTACTCACTCTCTTGTCCCCGACCGTAGAGAGCCAGCTCCTCAAGTTTCCCCTCTGGGGATCTCCTCCTCTTCCGAGGCCTCTCCTGACCCTGTAGGAGAGCCCCCTAAGAAGAGGCAGTGTAAGAGGAAGCACATTGACTTCCCTGAGTCTGTCACCTCTGACACTGATTTAGAGGATTCTGAAGGTTCCCCTCGTTCCCCCTCTGAAGATGTCTCCTTTGCAGACATCCTTGAAATCTTAAAACAGAGGGGGAATTGGCCAGCCCTCAACCCTTCAGAGGATGAATCAGTGTACCTTGAGGCGTTTGGCTCTCGCCCTTCCACCTCCTGGGTGTCCCCTCTCTTTGACCCCCTTATGCAAGTGGTGGCAAAGAAGGCTTGGGCGGCTCCTGACTCAGTGGAACCCACCCCCAGGAGACCATCTAAGTTCATCACGGCCCCCAAAGACAAAGAATTTCTGATCAAGGGCGTCTCTGTTGATGCTATGGTGGTGGCTGCAGCAACCAAGAAGGAGCTAGCTGATCCTTTGGTACCTGTTCATCCTCCTAACAAGGAGTCTAGGTCGATGGACAGGTATGGGAAGCGGATGTTCTCGTCAGCGACCTTTACAATGAAATCGCTGAATTACCTGTGCCATTTTACTCGACTTCAGAGGGATTTACTCAAGGAAGCGAGTGAAATGCTGAAGGACCCAACAGCTGCGGGTTTTCAGGATAGGATGAACTCTCAGCTGGTTACCCTTAATTCTATCACCAACTCGTGCGAGACTGATGGCAAAACTCTTTCTGCCATCGGAGTCTGTTTTTCTACTCCTTCTAGACCTTATCCCAAAGGTCAGAAGGGGGGAAAGATGTGGTTCCGGAAACAATCTTAAGGAGACTTGCCTGACATACAGAGTCGATTCCACTCTAGAGGCAGAGGGGGGAATAACAATGGTAGACGCCGCCCCAGAGGCAGAGGGGTCCCGCAGAATCAGGGCAGTCGAGAATCTTTTTCTGACAAGCCCTTTCAGCATCCCTGAGGTGTTGCCCGACTGTCCACCTTCGGAGGCAGTCGGGGGAAGGTTGTCACTGTACCCAAAAGCCTGGCTATCCCTAACTCAAGACAAGTGGGTACAGTCTATCATTTCCGAAGGCTACAGAATTCCCTTTCTTTTCGTTCCGAAGCTGTCCAACAAATCCCTTCCAGACGTTCCACCCAGTCAAAGGGAACAAGCAGCATTAGAACTTTCAAAGCTGCTTGCAAAAAGAGCCATTCAACCAGTGCCAGCAGACTAGGTAGGATCCGGAACCTACTCCAAATTCTTTTTGGTTCCAAAGAAAACAGGGGACTGGAGACCCATTTTGGATCTCAGCAACTTGAACAAGTTTGTCAAGAAAACAAAGTTCCGGATGGTCACGCTACAGTCCATTCTTCCCCTCTTGGAACGGGACAGCTGGATGTGCTCTATAGATCTCCAGGATGCGTACTATCACATCAAAATGAATCGACACTCCAGGAGATTTCTCCGCTTCAGGCTGGGAACCAGTCATTTTCAATTCAGAGCCCTGCCCTTTGGTCTCACTACAGCCCCCTGAGTGTTCACCAAATGCATGGCAGTGGTAGCTTCTTATCTGAGACGTCAAGGATTCCAGGTGTTTCCTTATTTAGACGACTGGCTCCTTACAGCCCCCACCAGGCATCTCTTACTCCTCGCCAGAGACTACACCTTTCGCACATGTCAGGCACTAGGCATCTCAATAAACTACAAAAAGTCTGTCTTGTCGCCTTGTCGTGTTATTACTTTCATAGGCGCAAATCTAGACACAGTCAAGATGTCAGCCAGACTCACAGAGCAGAGGATAGCAGACATTCACAAACAGGTCTTTCTTCTTTTACAGAACAACAAAGTCAAGGCCAGACAGGTCCTGAAAGTCTTGGGAATTATGGCTGCGGCCATCCCTCTCCTACCATTAGCCCGCTTCCACATGAGGATTTTACAATGGATGCTCTTCACACAATGGTCTTATCAAAGCCTTCCAATGTCCCATCCTATTCGGATAACTCAATCGTGCAAGAGTCATCTCTCTTGTTGGATCTCATCCCCTCAACTCCTCCTAGGGAGACCTTTTGTCCCTCCTCCTCCGGTTGCTACAGTGACAACGGATGCCTCCCTGATCGGGTGGGGGGGGCATTTCCAGGGCAGGACAGTCCAGGGCATGTGGCAACCGTTCGAGTGCCACTTGCACATAAACGTTCTAGAGATGAGAGCAGTGCTTCTAGCGTTGCAAGCCCTACAAGACTCTCTTCCCATAGGAACTATAGCAATCCAAACAGACAACATGTCTGTAGTGTGGTACATCAACAAACAAGGTGGAACCAGGTCTTACCCCCTATGTCGAGAGGCACTCAGACTATGGCAATGGGCGATCTCTTCTCAGCGATTTCTGTTAGCAACGCACATTCCCGGGAAATCCAATGTGATTGCGGACAAATTGAGCAGAGCTATTCTCATGCCTCACGAGTGGTCTCTGACCAACTCAGTGTTGGAGAAAGTTTTTCGAAAGTGGGGCAGGCCTTGCTGCGACCTTTTCGCTACTCCCCAAAACAGCAAGTGCGATTTTTCACCCTCTTTCCCCAACCAGGCCATCCCAGCAGAGACGCTCTAGTGCACGTTTGGCCCCGGGGACTTCTCTATGCCTCCCCCCCCTTCCCACTGATATCCCAGCTGATACAGAAAGCCATCGCTCAGGAAGCTTCTATGATCCTCATTGCCCCTTACTGGCCTCGACAAATTTGGTTCCCCTTTCTCCACCATTATCTGTTGGAACAACCTTGGCATCTGGACCCAGTTCCAGACCTTTTGACCCATCAGTCGGGTCAGTTGCACCACTCCCTTCCCTCTCTGAACCTCACAGCTTGGTTCCTCCAATTCCGACCTTAGCCAGGCTTCCGTTGATATCTCACTCAGAGATATCTTGATTGCCTCTCATAAATCTTCCACTCGGAAGATTTATCATAGCAAGTGGAAATGCTTCTCCTTTTGGGCGCAGTCAAAGAACATAGATCCTTTCACTGCTTCTATTCAATCAGTTCTAGACTTTCTAGCCGAACTTTTCCATGCAGGTTCGTCCCCTTCTACCATTAGAGTTCAATTGGCTGCAATTTCGAACTTTCATGTTGGAGTCTCAGAGTCCTCTATCATGTCTCACAAACTCTGCAAGGCCTTTTTAAAGGGAGTCTTTCTACTCAAACCACCCATCAAAGATCCTCCTCCTCAATGGGATCTCAACTTGGTTCTGGCATCATTAATTCTTCCCCCCTTTGAACCACGGCTTCATGTTCTATAAAATTACTTTCCTGGAAGACACTCTTTTTAGTAGCTATCACCTCAGCTAGAAGAGTCTCTGAACTTCATGCTCTGTGTAGTCGACCCCCTTATCTAGTATTTCATAAAGACAGTGTTTCCTTGCGTACTAACCCGTCCTTTTTGCCCAAAGTAGCTTCATTGGCAAATTTGAATCAAACCATTGAGCTTCCTGTGTTCTTCCCAAATTATTCGAATAGGTCAGAACAAAAGATGCACAGTTTAGATATTCACCGCCAGCTTAAGTACTATCTAGATAGGACCAAACAATTCAGGAAATCTGACCAACTGTTTGTTTCTTATGCAGAAGGTAGAATGGGCCTTCCAGTCTCTAAAGTCTCTCTCTCTAGATGGCTTTCTTCGTTGATTACCCTAGTGTATGAAATAAGACATCAACGGTTGCCATCCAAACCCAGGGCTCATTCAACTAGAGCTTTAGCCACCTCAGTAGCTTTTCAAGATAGGCTGCCTATTGATTCGATTTGTTCTGCAGCTACTTGGGCTTCTCCCCATACCTTCATTTCTCATTATAAGTTGGACCTGGCCTCTAGAGACCGGGCCAACTTTGGTTCCACTGTACTCAAGAGTTTGTTCCGATAGGCCACCCGGGACAAGGTGCTAGGGACGCGGTCCCATCTAGCAAGAATGAAGACGAGATTGACAACTTAACATTTAGAAGTTATGTACCTACCATAACGTTCCATGTTAGTTGTCTTCTAGCCTTCTTTCTTGCGTCCCACCCTCCTTCCCCCTAGCCAGGACAGACCTAGAAGAGTTTCTTTGTTCCTTATGGAAATTTATTGCTGGTATTAGCTTTCAAACGAGATCTGAGGAAGTTACCGCCTAGCATTGTGGGATATAGGGGAGCCTCGAGCCGGTGAAACTAGCTCTCGAGCTTTTGGAGTGGCCGAGTCAGAGCCGAGGATCGGCTCCGAACCCATCTAGCAAGAAAGAAGGCGAGAAGAAGACAACTAACATGGAACGTTATGGTAGGTACATAACTTCTAATTTTAGCATCCTTAATTCTCCCTCCCTTTGAACCTGTGGCTTCCTGTTCATTGAAGTTACTTTCCTGGAAGACACTCTTCCTAGTCGCCATTACATCTGCTAGGAGAGTATCTGAACTTCATGCCCTTTGCATTCATCCTCCTTATTTAGTTTTCCACAAAGTCAGAGTTTCTCTAAGAACTAACCCGTCTTTTTTACCCAAGGTGGCTTCTCAGGCAAATTTAAATCAATCTATTGATCTTCCAGTTTTCTTCCCTAATCATTCAAACAGGGCGGAGCAAAAACTGCATTGCCTGGACGTTCATCGTCAGCTCCGCTACTGTCTGGACAGAACTAAACAAATCAGGAAATCTGATCAACTCTTTTTATCTTATGCAGAAAGTAGAAAGGGCCTTCCGGTATCCAAAGTAACCCTGTCTAGGTGGTTGTCTTCTGTGATTACCTGTATTTATCAACTCAGAGGTAAAGAATAGCCTTCTAGGCCAAGAGCCCATTCAACCAGAGCATTAGCTACATCAGCAGCCTTTCAAGCTAGATTGCCAGTAGACACTATCTGTGCGGCAGCCACATGGGCCTCTCCTCATACCTTTGTTACACATTACAAATTGGACATGGCCTCCAGAAACAGGGCAAATTTTGGTTCCACCGTTCTCAAGAGTCTGTTCCAATGAGCCACCCAGGATGAAGGTGCTAGGGACGCGGTCCCATCCAGCAAGAATGAAGACGAGATTGACAACTTAACATTGAGAAGTTATGTACCTACCATAACGTTCCATGTTAGTTGTCTTCTCTCGCCTTCTTTCTTGCGTCCCGCCCACCATCCCCCTAGCCTGGACAGACCGAGAGGTTTTCCTCTTCTTCTAAGGGACCTTATCTTGCATTATTCCAAGCCCAAACAGTTGGTCCTGGGGTAGCTACAGTTTCAGATAGTAATATTTGGGGAGTTCTCCTTTCTCCTCCTCCACCTCAGTGGGGAGACTGAATTGGCTATTGTTTCTCAGCTACCAAAAGAGATCTGGGTAGTTACTGCCTAGCATCATGGGATATAGGGTTGCCTCGAGTCGGTAAAATTAGCTCTCGAGCTTTAGTATAGGCCGAGTTGGAGCCGAGGTTTGGTTCCGAACCCATCCAACAAGAAAGAAGGCGAGAGAAGACAACTAACATGGAACGTTATGGCAGGTACATAACTTCTCATTATCTAGATGTGACACCAGGATCTATATCAGAAGATCGAAGTTTCAAAATTTCGAATCTGATATGGTCGACACCATGTGATTGAAGTCTTGAAACTTCAAATCTTTTGATGGAGATCTCCGTACAGTGCAGAAAGGGAAGATTTCCCTTTTTTGCACTGTAGTGCGATCTCGGAGTTGGTATATTTTAGTAGCGGGAGGTGCAGGCTTGCCCCCCTGTTTAGAGCATTTAAATGGTTTGTTGTTGTAGGTTGTGTTTTATTACATTTTTGATGTTTCAAGACTGATTATCTGGTGTTGACCATGTCGGATTCGAAGTTTTGAAACTTAGATAATGTAATATAGACACATGACACCATAGGAGGAACCTTTTTTGTTTTATAGTTTTGGTACATGTGACTCTGAGGAACAGTAATGGGGCTAGTGTTGTAGAGACAGGGAGTACTGTGAGATGTACAAGTTGTTGGTTGTAGATGGGTAGATGTAGTGGTAGATGCAATATTACAGTTAAGGAAAGAGTTGTCCTATGGTATAGTATATGCAAGTATACAAAAAAGTTATAGGGCTTGGAAATATTGAGAGATGTTCATCATATAGATCACTGCTGCAGTAGCCTTAGTTACATGAGATATACCCTGTATAGGATATGACAGCAGGCCAGCTTCATGTGTGTGTGCGTGTGTGTGTGTGTGTGTGTGTGTGTGTGTGTGTGTGTGTGTGTGTGCGTGTGTGTGTGTGTGTGTGTGTGTGTGTGTGTGTGTGTGTGTGTGTGTGTGTGTGTGTGTGTGTGTGTGTATACACAAAAAAAGTAATCTTTATATAGTTTAGTCTTAAATACCTCATGTGATTAGTATTTAAAAAAAAAAAGTTTAGTCTTAAATACTTCATGTGATTAGTATTTAAAAAAAAGTTTTCATTGATTTTGGTTCATTTTGTCAGAAGAATGGCAGAAAAGCTTTAAGGATTTAAACAATGCATTACATGCTCACACAAGCTTCCAAACTCAGATGTGCATGATAAGTGAGTTTATTGTTTAGGATCATCTCACCTGGACACCTTCTCCTTTATTTGCAAAGCTTTTAGCCAGCAGACAATTATTGAAAGGAGGAATAAGCTTATTTTGAAGGGGTTCCTTCAACCTTCAACTGGAGATAAACCTCTTGGTCAGAGATGTCTGCTGCTGCTTATTCCTCGTCTCCTTTTTCTGCCAAAAAGGTACATGGACAAGTTGATAAGGAAATGTCTTCAGACATGGATTGAATTTGGGGTCCTCCTCGCTATAGCCACTGTCGGAACCAGAGGAGTTATTTCCTTCCCTCATTCTGCAGTGGCTCCTTCTCCAATCTGACCTCTCAGATTGAAGCCCTTGGATCAGACTTTCACTCAGGGCAGATCTGCATTGGAACCAAGAGTTACACATCCTCAACCCCAGTGAGTTCTCTGATGAGGTCTGCTGTGACACTATTGGACTCGTGTGAATCTCTGATACAAATAGTTGGCTTTGACTCCAACAGGATAGGATTGGCCCTAAGGTCTTCAAATCTCTTCCTTCCTCTAGGAGCCTCGGAGCTTGATAGTTCGACCCAAGCATCATTCTCGGAGCCCAGCCAAATGGCATCCAGGATTGAGCCACCTTCAAGAGTTTTGTCTCCTGCAGAGAGGCTCCTCAGATCCACATTGAGCTCACTATTCCAGGCTTTAGAGAGAATGCTCTCTTGAGCCAGGCAGAAGAGTACCCCCTCAAAATCAGATCCAACCCTCGCCCATAGGATTACCCAGGGTCCACAGCCTACTCCTCTTGTCTCGGCAGTATAGCTAGTTCTCCTAGAAGACACTATGTCAGCTTCAGAGTCCTCAATTGAACAACCCACAGAAAAGGTACACGTGAAGTATAAGTGCAAAAGGAGGCACTTGGATTCTTGTGAGGAATCCCGTAAAATCAACTCTGACTTTGAAGGGGCATGCCATAGATTCAGTGGTAGTGGCTGCAGCTATTAAGAAGGAACTTGCAGAAGAAAGTTCCTCTGTCCATCCACCAAACAGGGAATTCCATGCATTGGACAGATTTGTGAAGCTATGTTTTACACCGCCTGTACTTTTTCAGTGAGGGTGCTTAATTGCTTGGCATATGTCATGCGTTTCCAAGGAGATTGCCAAGTCTGTCCCAAAGACCTTGTTTGCGAATTAAAGAAAATCTCCTAATTCACAGCTGACTCTCTTTCAGTACTTATCCAATGTCTCTATGCACCGTATCTTCAGTGCCATGGAAGGTGCATCTAGTACAGCTGGCATAGGTCTTTCCATAAGGAGGTATGCCTGGATTTGATTATGTGACTTTGCAGAACATTTCAAGATGTCTTTCAACATCTGCTATGATGAATCCAACTCTTTTTGGTCCCAAAGTCTCAAGAAATAAGAAAAATGGTAAATCTCTATCTGCTGTAGGAATGAAATTCTCTACCCTTCAGAGAAATGAGAATTTGGTTTTGCAAACCTCAGGGATTTACACCTGATACTTTGGAAAAACAGCCCCCCCCCCCCCCGCCCAGACAGAGGTAAGAATCTTATAATGGACATCATCCAAGGGGCAAGGGTGGCTTGCAGAATTAAGGCTTCAGAGGTCCTTTTTTGGAGAAGCACTTCCAGTGCTGCTTGAATGGTTGCCTGACTGTCGCACTCTGGAGGCAATCAGAGGGAGCTTATCCCAGCACCCAAAAAACTGGATGTCCATCATTCACGACAACTGGATTCAAATGATCATTACAAGAGAATATTTCTTTTCCTTTCATATCCCTTACTCTACCCCCGAAAAGATTTACTGCTGTCCCACCCTCATAAAAGGAAGAAGCCGCTCCTAAAATAAGGAAGTTGTTAAGAAATTGAGTCATCCAAGAAGCCCCTCCAGACCAGAGAGGATCCAGAATTTACTCAAGGTTTTTACTAGTGCCAAAGAAAAACAGAGACCTAATTCCAATTCTTCACCTAAGCTGCTTGAACAATATTGGGAAGCAAATGAAATTCCAGATGGTCATGGTTCAGTCCATTCTTCCTCTGACTGGATGTGCTTGAGAGATTTTCAGGATGTGTACTACTACATAAAAAAAAGACAGATGTTCCTGGAAATATCTTTGCTTCCGTCTGGCTTCCAGTCATTTCCAATTCAGAAGTCTGTCCTTTGGTGTAACCACAGGCCCCCCACCCAGGGGTTTACCAAATATGTGGCAGTGGTGGCAGCTTTTCTATGACTGCACGGTTTCCAGATACTCCCATGTCTGAATGGCTGGCTCTTCACTGCCTCTACCAGGAATTTACTCTTTCAAACCAGAGTCTCTTTGATCTAGTTGTGTACAAACTTGAGAATTACAGTGAACCTAACAAAATCCAAGCCACAACAATTTAATTCACTAGAGTTTATCAGAGCAATTCTGGACACAAAATGTCTGACCACTTTACCAGTAAACCCAAGATATTTTTGTCTGATCAGAAGGCACCAGCAAAGGGGCAGCCGCAGTGGTGCTGCCGTTAGCGTTGCTACCTCACAGCAAGAGATTCAATGGTTCGATCTTTGGCTGGAGTGCCTTCTGTGCGGAGTCTGCATGTCCTCCCTGTGGTCGCGTTGGTTTCCTCTGGGTTCTCCAGTTTCCTCCCACATCCCAAAGACCTGCTGTAGGATTGAACACTAAATTGGCCCTAGGTGTGTGTGTGTGTGTGTGTGTGTGTGTGTGTGTGTGTGTGTGTGTGTGTGTCTTTGGTGGAAGGCTGGGCACCGGGCTGGCAACTTGACACCGTAAAACTCCACTGCCAATCATGAAAGGACAGGTGATCCGCTGTGGCGACCCCTAACCGGGAAAAGCCGAAAGAAGAAGAAGGCACCAGCAAAAATAAATCTTCTCCTCCTTAGATTCTGCGGCAGCCTCTATCACATTAGTCCCCCTACCCAGATTCTATATGCAGGTGTTTCAGTGGTCTATGGTGATTCAGTGGCCAATAAGAAAACAGTCCATATTTTTCAAGTGTCACTAAGACGTGCAGAACACACAGACAGTGGTTGCTGGAATGTCCACATGTTTTACAAGGATGTCCTTTCATTCTTCCTTCCTTCCTCCTAATCCATGGTGACCATGGATGCTTCCCAACTGGGGTGGGGGTTGGGGTATTACCTGGGAAAGAGAGTCCAAGGCATCTGGTCTCAGAGGCCAGTCTACACATCAGTGTATGGAGATGAGAACAGTTTTCCTAGCACTGTAGGCTTTTCAGGACTCTCTCTCTCCTTAGGTAGGATATCTGTCCAGACAGACCACATGGCAGTTATTTGGTGCATCAACAAACAGGAAGGAACCAGATCTTGTCCATTGTGTCAGGAGGCTATAAGACTGTGGCAATGGATAATTTATTTTTGCCACTTTGTAATAGTAATGCACATTCCGGGAGAATCCAGTATGCTTGCGGACAGGTTGAGCAAGTCAATTTTCTACTCTCTTGTGAGTGGTCTCTCAATCCATTTATAATGGAGCAGATTTTCAGCCATTGGGGCTGACCTTGCTGTGATCTCTTCACCTCTTCCCACAATAGCAAATGCAGAAAGTTCTTTTCTTTAATTCCCCAAGAGGGGAGTCATCTAGTAATGCTTTAATGCGCTCATGGTTTCTGGGACTCTTTTATGTCTTTCCTCCAATGCCAGCGGTTCCAAAGTTTCTACAGAAAGCATTTGCAATGAAGGTCACATTCATCCTCTTAGCCCCTTATTGACCTCAACAAGTGTGGTTTACCTTCCTCTGGCCTCATCTAGTTCACTCTCCATGGGTGCTGGGCTGATATCCAGATCTACCAAACAAAGGAGGCAGAGGTGCCCACAAAAACCCAGAAACCAAGTACAAGCACAAAACAGGCACCAACACCAGGAGGTCAAATAAAACGATATCCACATATGTGATTAAAGGGCTGTTAATTCCATTTTTTGCAGTGTATGTCATTTTATTTGACCTCCTGGTGTTGGTACCTGTTTTGTGCTTGTACTTCATATCCAGATCTACTTTCTAAACTGTCTGGGTCGCCTCACCTGAACATTCACTACTTCAAGTTGACTGCATAGTTTCTCCAATTGAAATGATGGTTCAGCAGTACAGATTTTCCTCTTCAGTTGTTCACATTTTGTCCTCTCTTAGAAAGTTTCTATTACAAAAATCTATAAAAGCAAATGGAAAAGGTTTTCTGTTTTGGTGGTTGAAAATGATACTGTTACCTTCTTGGCTGCTGTTCCAGCAATTTTAAATTTTTTTCACCCATCTTTTTCAAAATTAAACTAGCTGCTTCACCTTCAAGTTACAGTTAAACTGCTATATACTCTTTCCACGGTGAAAATCACACAGCCTTAGCATCTCTTAGATTAGCCAAGGCTTTTCTTAGAGGAACTTCTCTTTTAGAACCCCTCTTAGAGATCCAGCTTCTCACTGGTATATTACTATTTTACTGCAAGAATCAACTGGTCCCTTATTTGAACCTGCTGCTAGGATTGCTCTATGAAGTTTTTATCATAGCAAGTCTTACTTTTGGTTGCTATCACTTCTGTCAGGAGAATTTCGGAGCTTCATGCCTTGATCTCAAAACCTCCTTACCTGATATTTCACAGAGACAGGATGTACCTGAAAAAACAACCCCTCTTTTCTCCCTAATGTAGCTTCTGAATCATCCATCAACTAGTCCATAAATCCTTTAGTGTTCTTTCCAAATTTCTCAAACAAGGAGAATATAATTTGCATATACTTTTTATGTACATAAAAGCTTTTCAGAAAATATGATCAAATATTTCTATCTTTTTTGACTAAGTTGGGAAAAGGAGTATTCAAAGTCACCATTTCACATTGGTTGTCACAGTGCATATTTTAAATCTATCAAGAAAAAAGTCTGTCACTTGTACAATTCCAAAAGCTCATTGTACTAGATGTGTAGCTTCACCTACTTCGCCTTCTTTTTAGTGTACTAATTGACATCTGTGCTGCAGCTACCTGGTCCACGGTCCATACTTTCATTTCACATGACAGGGACTGTATGTCCACGGTCCATACTTTCATTTCACATGACATGGACTGTATGTCCACGGTCCATACTTTCATTTCACATGACATGGACTGTATGTCCACGGTCCATACTTTCATGTCACATGACATGGACTGTATGTCCACATTGTAAAGATCCTTTTTTTGCTTCAGCTTCCATAAGCCCACCCAAGTAATAAAGTTACTGGAGACTCTGGAGACTCTGTCCCATATGTTGAAGAATGGACAGAAAACACATCATCAGCTAGGAAAAGTTATGTACTCACTACCTACCCACCATCACCCTTCCTTTTGTTTTATAGTTTCTCATATTGCCGTGTCTGGATGACTCTAGCTGACCCCAGCCTTGGTTCCTTAGGTTTTCTCTCTATAAGCTAACACTTCTTATGTCAGATGTTTTTTGCTATTAACTTTAAACTTGATCTGAGGTAGCTTACTGGATACACGGGAATTATGGGTAAGAGGAGGAACATGATTGCTGGATCCAAAGCTTTAGAAGTGGCTGAAGTTGGATTCAAGATCCATACGTTGTGGAAGGATGGAAACAGACAACACAGATCTGTTGTTTTGGTGAGTACATAACTTTTGTTTAAATAAAAACTTTCCAGGTCTGTATAATTTTTCCCTCTTAATTTCAAGATCTCCACAGGAATACCATTTCCTCATGGAGACTTCCCTGTTGATTGTATATACATCACCATTTTTATCTCATCCTGTCCGTCTTAGGTACTAATTCTTGAACCTTATCTTCCTCTAACCTTGACACATTTATGTCTTTCCATAAATGTTTTCACTTTTGTCTTTTCTTGGTCCCCCATTCATGTGCTCTATACAGATTGTTATACAACTTCTGAAGTATTTTTTTCCTAGTGATAAGGCTCCCTTAACTTAGCAAACCACCTTTCTATTTTCTGTTGCTAGTTGTACTTTTTCCTTATTTTTCTTTTAGCATTCAACAATTGCTTGTCTTCTTGTTCCATAAAATTCTCCATTTGTAATACTTTAACCTTTCTCTAAATAATTTCTATTACTTCTGTTCCACATCTCTTTTTCTCTCATGTCTACAATACATTTTTTTCAATGTTATTTTCATTTTATCTCATTCTTCAGCTATCCCTTCTGAAGAAATGTATACACTCTTTAGGAACACTTGTCATTTTTCACTGCCCATGCCTTAAAAATCCTCTTTTTTAAATAGGTAAATTGGAAAGCACAATTTTCACTTTCTTTATCTTAGTTTTTATTGGTGCATGGTCTGAAATAGCTATTGATTGTGTTTCAAAACTGTCAAATACCCATCTTGTGAAGTATAATTTCTATCCAAACTAACTCAATTATTATACCTAGGTGAATAATAACCTTCTGTCTGGGTTCTTGTGAATTATTTCACATCATCTTTTCCAAATATTGTCATATATTTCTTTAGAAATCTACCTTCTTTTGTTACATTTTTCCTTCTAGGTCTTACTGATGCATCTTCACTGTTGCATTTCAGGTTCCAGTCCTACCCTTGAATAACATTCCCTGATGGAAGCTAATCAGCTCTCCCATAATTCTGTTAAGCTCCTTAGTAGTAGTTTTAGGTGGAATATAAATACACGCCAATGTAATCCTCCTTCCTTGCCAATAATGTGTTACCACAAGTCTACCTTTGTCTTTCTTCTCCTCCTCTTGGCTTTATCGAAGACCCTTATGCTATCACTATTATTCCCCTCTTTTCCTTGAATCTGTACTGCATAACCTTTCTGGAATCCTTTCTTTGCCAAATTCATATGCTGTAACATTGCTGTTTGTACCCTATGCTTAAAATAATTCATTGCCCCTTGCTTCTTATCCATACCTACAGTTCCATTCACATTACATGATATGACCGGTAAGGCAATCATTCTGCTAAAATGCTATTACTTTCACATACTCAGCATGACAATTTTTTAATATACATTTCCAACTTGCAAGTTACATGCATATATTAGTATTTAGTAGGATAAACTTCTGTGCACTTAAAGCTTCTCAACTCTGTTTAGACCTATGTCACATTTTCCTGTAACTTTTGATCTGAAGTAGTTAACTTCATTTGATCAATCTGTGGGTTCCAGATCCGATACGGATCTGAGCTGGCAGCTTACCAAGCTAAAGATCTGAGCTCCAAGCTACTCCCCCTTACCCACACTACACTGCAACCTCTTTCCAATCCTCAGATCTCATTTGCCGCGGCTTCGCCAGCAAGGGATTTTTGAGCTCCAGGCAAGTTCGTTAGATTTACATCTAACTTTCAGTCTGTGTGTGCCTTTTTCAGTGCTAAACAGTTTATAACCCTACCCTTATTCTCCCGGGGGTTTTGCGTTTAGTTATTAGTGATTGTAGTAGTGTAGAAAGTTGCCTCCCTTTCCCGCCCTTAGTGTGTGTGTGTGTGTGTGTGTCTGTGTCTGTGTCTGTGTGTGTGTGTGTGTGTGTGTGTGTGTGTGTGTGTGTGTGTGTGTGTGTGCGTGCGTGCTTCTTATTTAGTTTGTCTAAGCAGTAATGTTAGAAAGTCAGAAACCAACGTTCTCTAAGTGCACAGAGTGCGGCCATAAGCAGCCACACTCTGTGTGTAGTTTGCTTGAGGGTGCCTCATCTAACATCAGGCTGCAAAATTTGGGCAGCCTTTAACCCGTGACCCTGTGGGATTGCAGGGCCAAGCTGATTTTTGTGGGTCTTTTACCCGCAGAGTCAGCTACTTCTTCTGCAGCTTCATCTTCAGTCTGTTCAGCCTTCCGACCCTCCTTCCCTGTCTGGGACTCCCATTCCCACCTCTAAACAGGGAGAGAGAGAGGCCAAGAAAGACAAACATAGAGAGAAAGAAAAAGAGATAGAAAGAGAGAGACAGGGAGAGGGGTTGCAAGAGGCATGCCGACTGGGATCCGTCAGCCCCTCCTGCTAAGGTGTTATTGTCTCCAGAAAAAATTGCAAGGCCATCTTCCCCTTGGCTCCATTCTCTATGATCCTCCCAAGAGCTGGAGGAGGAGGCTCGGCCGCTTTGAGGTCCTCCTCGCATCGACCCTCCCGGCCGGTGTCGGTGGTGTCCTCGAGGTCTACTAGGAGCCTCTCTGAAGCCGATATGGACCAGATGAAGAGAAGGTTCCTACAAACTCAATGGCAGATGGGAGTGTCGCTGGCTTCCCCCCCAGCCGGAGCAGGGAGTTCGACCCAGACATTTGCCCCGATAGCTCCTTCTCTGATCCACCCTTGGGTTTCAGAGTCTATGGATCTGAGGAGCCTCAGAGTCAGGGGGTCGGCGCTGATGGTACCTCCTACCTCGATGCAGGCCATGCCCTTGAGCTTATCAGATCCGAGGTGGTGAGTATGTCGTTGGCCCCGTTGTGGTCGGGGCATACCGTCTCCTTGGGTCCAGCTGTGTCAGCCTCGGCTCCGATCTCCTCGTTGGATCTGAGAGGTGCGGCTACCCATACCACCAGGTTCAGGGAAGCCAGTTCCCCTTCGGCTATTGACATTGTGGAGAGGGTTCTCTCTTGAGGATCGAGACCTCTCACTCTTTCCTCAGAGTCCACCCCTGCTCCCTCGCAACTGAGTTTGTCTTCCATCATCCAGTCCTCTCAGGGACAGCCTGTATCCGGTATGCCCCAGACAGTTCCCCTTGAGGAATACAAGACTGTTTGCGAGCCCTCCCTGGAGAGTCCCCCCGAGGAGGCTCCTCGATAATCCCAGTGCAAAAGGAGGCACATGGACTCCCCTGAGTCCCTCACTGAAGATACTGACTTGGAGGAAGGGGAAGGTTACCCCAGATCACCCCCCCGAAGACATCTCCTTTGGAGACATAACGGAAATTCTTCATGGGGGGGGGGTTTGGTCCACCCAAAAATCTTCCTCAGACGTGTCGGTATTTCTGGAAGTGTTCAATACAGGCCCGTCTACCTCTTGGGTGTCCACCCCCCCGGCCGACCCTCTGGTGGACCTTATTACCACCAGAGCCTTAAAGGAACTGGACACTGTAGAGCCAATACTGGACACTGTAGAGCCAATACCCAAATGGCCCGACAAGGTATTGAGCCCTCCTGCGGACAAAGCCACTTGGAGTAAGGGTTCCCCAGTTGATGCCATGGGGGTGGCAGTGGCCACCAAAAAGGAACTCGCCCAGGAAAGTTCCTCGGGCCATCCCCCAGACAAGGAGTCCAGGGCGATGGATCGTCTTGGAAAGTGGACTTTTGCTTTAGCTACCTTTGCTATAAGGGCGCCGAATTACATGGCCGACATAATTAGACTTCAGCATAACCTTGTGAAAGAGTACGCTGAGTCTCTCCTGGAGTCCATTTCGGCCGAGGATAAATGGACATTTTTGGCTTGTTTGGCCACTCTGAAGTCTGTGTCAAATACGTCCATGCGTTTACTCTCTCACGCCACTGAGGGAACTGCTAGGGCAGTCGGGTCTGGTATCGCCATGAGTCATCATGCCTGGCTCCAGCTTTGTGATTTTTTCAGAACCTTTCAAGGCGTCCTTCGCTAACACCTCTTTTGACTGTTCGACCCTGTATGGGGAAAGACTGTCTGAGATACTCTTGTCCAGAGTGAGAAGGATGGGAAACCGCTGTCAGTCGTCTGGATCCACTTCTCTAACCCTCAAAGGTCCTTCTCTAGGAACCAGCGAGGGCAAAAGAAGCTGTGGTTCCAGAAATCTCAGCAGTCCTGGAACGCTCAGGAATCCTTCTCCCCTAGAAGGGGACAAGGTGGACGCCGGCCCGGAGGCAGAGGGGGATCAAAGAACTTCGGGTCATGGGAACCTTTTTCTGACCGACCCGAGCAGCAGCTCTGAGGGGATTCCCAACTGCTTCTCTCTGGAGGCAGTCTGGGGGGACGGGACATTTTTCGAGGCACCTAGCTCAATGGGAGTCCATCAGGTCTGATTGCTGGGTGCTTCGAATAATATCCAGAGGCTATTCTATTGCACAAGGCGCCTCCCGGACGTCCCACCCACTCAAAGGGAGGCGGCAGCTTTGGAGATAAGAAAGCTGCTAGAAAAAAGAGCAATCCACCGAATACCCCCAGACCAGTCCGGATCAAGCATCTATTCCAGGTTCTTTTTGGTGCCAAAAAGATGGGGGACTTAAGGCCGATTCGCGACCTATCCACGATGAACCTGTCCATTGCCAAGGAAAAGTTCCGGATGGTCACTCTACAATCCATCCTGCCTTTCTTGCAGGAGGAAGACTGGATGTGCTTGATAGACCTCAAGGATGCATACTACCATATTCTGATGGACAGGCGATCCAGGAGGTTCCTCCGCTTTCAGCTAGGAGCCAGTCATTACCAGTTTGGGATCCTACCCTTCAGTCTTACCACAGCCCTCAGGGTGTTTATCAAGGTCATGGCAGTTGTAGCGGCCCACCTGAGGCTTCAGGGCATTCAGGTCTTTCCGTACCTGGATGACTGGCTTCTCACTGCGACCACCAGGCATCAACTTGTACTAGCCAGGGATTTCTTTCTTCAGTTGTCTACCCAGCTGGGGATCACGATAAATCTCAAAAAGTCTTCCCTCCAACCTGTTCAAATTCTAGACTTCATAGGGGCAAGAATAGACTGTCTTCAGGCCAGGATATTTTTGACTCCAGACAGACTTCACAGCCTGGCCTTTCATGTATTGGTGCTCCTTCAGTCCCCTGCATCCCCAGCGGAGGTAGTCCTGAGAGCCCTAGGGTCCATGGCAGCAGCTATAAGTCTGATTCCTTGTGCATGTCTGCATATGAGAGTGTTACAGTGGACGTTACAAGTTCAGTGATCTCTACTACATCAGTCTCTAGACTTTCCGATTCCTCTGAGCAAAGTGTGCAAAAATTCTCTCATGAGGTGGCTTCAATCCCAGGAATTGCGAGAAGGATGCCCCTTTGTTGTGCCTCTGCCCCAAGCCACGGTGACCACGGACACCTCCCGCTTAGGTTGGGGGGGCACTGGTCGGGCAGGACTGTCCAAGGCACGTGGACTCAGAGCGAGACCATTGCACATATAAATGGTCTAGAGATGAGAGCAGTCCTTTTGCAGGCCCTTCATACCTGTCTTCCTCTGGGAACTATTGTGATCCAGTCAGACAATATGTCAGTGGTCTGGTACATCAACAAACAGGGGGGAACCAGGTCTTATTCACTTTGTCGAGAGGCCATGAGAGTGTGGGAATGGGCGATCTCCACCAACCACTTTCTGATAGCAATGCACATCCCGGGTTGGTCCATCATCTTGGCAGACAAATTAAGCAGAACTATCCTTTCACCTTACGAGTGGTCTCTGAACCCTTATGTAGCAGAACAGTTCTTCCTCAGGTGGGGTCAGCGTTGCTGTGATCTCTTCGCATCGCCGTCCAATGCGAGTGCAGTGAGTTTTTCACTCTAATTCCCCCGATGGGAGGAAGCCCCCAGAGACGCTCTTGTCCATGCTTGGCCACCTGGTCTTCTTTATGTGTATCCCCTGCTTCCACTCATGACAAAATTCTTACAGAAAGCTCATCAGTTGGGGAGCAGAGTTATTCTCATAGCCCCATTCTGGCCTCATCAAGTTTGGTTCCCATGCCTGTAGTCTCATCTCCTAGCTCTGCCCTGGATCTTGGATCCCATTCCAGATCTTATTCATCATAACTCGGGAATTCTTCCTCTGAATCTGGACAGCCTCAAGCTCACAGCTTGGTTACTCCAGTTCCCTTACTTGCTAGGACTCCTGGTATCTCTTCCCCAGTTAAATCCATCCTGGTAGCGGCACATAAGTCCTCTACCAGAAAAGTTTACAGTAGTAAGTGGAAATGTTTTTCCATTTGGGCTTCACAGAGAAATCAGGATCCCTTTACCGCTCCGGTTCCAGCGGTGTTAGATTTTTTGTCTCATATTTTCCAGCAAGGGGCCAGCTCTTTCACAGTGAAAGTCCAGCTGGCGGCTATTTCTCATTTTCATGTAGGGGAAAATTCAGGCTCCCTAGCTGCTGCCAGAATTTGCAAGACTTTTTTGAAAAGGTACTTTTCTTCTGAGGCCTCTTATTAAGAATCCTTCCCGGCCGTGGGATTTGACTTTGGTTCTTCAGGCCTTAGTCGCACCCCCGTTCGAGCCCGCAGCATCAGTTGACTTGAAATTCTTGTCATGGAAGACGGCCTTCCTGGTGGCTATTACTTCAGCCACGAGAGTGTCGGAGCTTCAGGTGCTGTGTATGAAACCCCCATACCTAGTTTTTCACAAGGATAGGGTATCTCTCGGGACTAACCCATCTTTTCTTCCTAAAATTGCTTCGGAGTCAAATATTAATCAGTCTATTAATTTGCCTGTATTATTCCCTAATTTTCAAAATAAAGGGGAATATAAACCATTTGCTGGATTTGCACAGGCAGTTACGTTTTTATTTGCATAGGTCCAAACCTTTCCGTAAATCTGATCAACTTTTTGTTTCCTTTGCTAGACCCTTTTTAGAAAAACAGTTTCAAAAGTGACTATTGCTAAGTGGATTTTGCTTTGTATTTTACAAGCATATAGAGAACTTGGATTACCAGCACCAGAAGGGGTTCATGTTCACTCCACCCGTTCTATGGCTCCTTCTGCTGCATTTTTGTCTAGAGTTTCCCTGGACGATATCTGCTCAGCAGCTACCTGGGCCTCCTCTCACACCTTCATTACTTATTATAAGCTAGATTTGGTGTTTAGAGTAAGGGCTTCCTTTGGCTCTGCAGTGCTCCGGAATATTGTTCCTTAAGGGCCTCCCAAGATTAGGGTAGCTGGGGACTCTGTCCCACAGATTGATGATCAGATGAAGTTAACTACTTCAGATAAAGAAGTTATGTACTCACCATAACGTTCTATCTGAGTAGTTAGACTTCATTTGTCAGCAACCCCCCCCCTTCCCCCTGACCTTGATGGTTATTTCTCTGTTTAGGCTCGATGTCCTGAATTTGGCGAGCCTGTTGTATGAGTTCGGGTCAGGCCTTTTTGGCTTAGGTTGTTGGGTGTCGCATTGTTAGGTGGCAAACTTGATCTGAGGATTGGAAGGAGGTTGCAGTGTAGTATGGGTAAGGGGAGGAGCTTGGCGCTCAGATCTTTAGCTTGGTAAGTTGCCGGCTCGGATCCGTATCGGATCCGCAACCCACAGGTTGCTGACAAATGAAGTCTAACTACTCAGATTTAACGTTATGGTGAATACATAACTTCTTTTTTTAGTAAAAACAACCCCCCCCAAAAAAAGAAAGAGAAAATTACCCCTCCATATATGGCAAGATTTCCCAGATAGATAGCTGCATCCACAGGTTTCAACTACTATAAAGGTTTACTCATACAGACAAGGTGTTCCATTTTGCACTCTTGTCCTCCTTTGTTGTCCCATCTCAACTTCTTTCCTAGATGTGAAAATCAACTTTCACACTCTGAATTGGCTGAATTACAGCATTAAGAAAAAGTGCCTTGGCTATCATTAAATTAATAGATTTTGCATTGTCATTTTTCATACCGAGGTGGTTGTTACAAGTAGAAATGCATTTGTTTGAATTATTTTTTTTGTAACATACTTAATTTATTTTTGCTCAGCTACTTGTCACATCATTATATACTAATTTGTATTATTTCATACAAGTACCTCACAGTACATGGTTCAGTCATTTCTTGATCTGTTACCTGTATCTGCAGACAGTGAGTCTGCCATTTGCAAAACTCTGCTGACAGATAAGAAAAAGAAAACAGAAAAAAGTACATTCCTACTTTAACACCACTGGCATTAGCAATAGTCATTGAATCTTTAAAATACTGTGGCATATTGTATATAAATAATTTTCGATGCAACATGCAATTGACTTCATTAAATTTGTTATATGCATATTCCTAAGATCAGAAAGGTAACTATTTTACTTAGAGTTTATGTAAAAGGGAACCTTTTACTTACAGTGATTAATTCATTAACGTTCTAAACAATAATGACAAAGTGAACAGTTATACTTTAAGAACTAAGCCAGCACGGGGATGGAGAAAGGAAAGTCTGCCAAAAGGAATGACTGCAATTAGAAGTACAGAGAATAGGCAATAGGGGGCTTGAATTTACTAGAGAAAACTGGCAGAGGAACCAAGGTATTGGCAGAAAATAATTAGAGGGAAAGGCAATAGAATGGTAAGAGGCTAATAATTCATTTGGACTGCAGCTAGAGATTGCCTTCTCTATCAAGGATTGATATCAGAGAAAAGGAAAATAAATAGGGGGATCCTAAGTGAAAGACCAGCAATGTTGAGAGTTTTTAGTAGAATCTAGAACAGAAGCTGTTGTTAAAGGGGATAATTAGTAGGGCATATAAAATATTGCATAATAACTATAGGAATAAATCAGAGGAGGTTACAAAGGATTGGGAAGAGAGATTTGAAAAGCATTTCACAAAAAAAAAAAAAAAAAAACAATTGGGGATATATGTATGACTCCTAAGTATGCAACACAGTCTAGAAGGTTTAGGATTTTTGCTTGCAAGTATTTACATAGGTAATTTTATACCCCATGCAAATTCCAAAGAAGTTTTCCTCAGGCAGACTGCAAATGTTGGTGGTGTGATGGGGAAGAATGAGGTAATTGGGAAAATTATTTTTGGGAGTGTAATGAGCTGGCGGACTTTAAAAATTCCTTGCAGATTACTGTAACTGAAATGCTGGGTGAGCAAATTGGTGTAACTAAGGAAATATTTTTTTTTTTGAACTAGGATATAGAATTGGAATTGGCTAGGCATAATAAGACCTTGCTGAGTTTAATTTTGATGGCTGTCAAAAAAGCATTTACTAGAAAATGGAAATTAAGGTTTAAACCAACTGTACTAGAAGTAGTGAATATAGTAACAGAGATAAAACAACTGGGAGTGGGATCTTTAGAAATTAGTTGGGCAAATTACGTAGAAAAATGGAAATTGTGGAATTAATATACTCAAGAATAATGTTTTGGAGGCAAGAAATGAATTAGCTTTGTAATGTTTGACTGACCGTAACCGGATAGATTATAAGCGATGTATCATGTTTGCCACTGAAAATATGTCAATATGGTTTGTTTTCATTAATATAAATGTGTAATTCTCTATGCCGTAAGTGATAATTTAATAAAATATTTCTTGTTTTTTTTAAAAAGTGGATAGTTATACTTTACTGTCATAATCATAATCCTCTGGTATCCAGTCTTTTCCCCCCGTCTTCTCTCCACTTCTTCCAAAAGCACAGTCCTCCTGTCTAAATAAATTGTTACATAAATATACCTTTGCAATTTGCAATTTCCTACTTTCAAATTCTTGCTGTTCCTCCCTCTCTTCATATTCTTGACCACCCAACACAGGTCTCTGGTTGAAATCCAATGTAGCCATTAGTTTACGTTAGCCCCTGTGCTTTTCTTTCCCCTTAATCATTTTCCTTTAGAACACAGGAAGTTTTTACTGGCAAGTTGTGATGATTTTTTTGAAGAAATTAGAAGAATCTCTGTCAACTTGCTAGCTCACTTTTTGCTGGATAAACTATTTCCTCTTTCTCATGTTCAGGATCCAATATTGTCTTTGCTGCTTTTGAAAAAAAAAAAAATTCTACGGACATCAAGGTATAGCAACTTGAATCTCACCCCTGTCTCTTTACACCCTCTGATTGAAGGGTTAAACTCACTTCTCATTCTCATAATCATTTTCCACGAATGCTCTGGTGTTCCCCAATCATTTTTGACAGGAGCAGCTCCTTCTGCTGATATAATTGGGATCTTTACTTCTATAGTTTTTGGCTTTTTTCACATGGCCAAATTTGGATCATAGATGTGATGTGCACTTAGTACTAACAGATCCTATTGCAGATTGTCAGTCCTGTTGCTTATTTGTAATGTCATAAAATTAATGCAACTTGTACCTTCCACTTTCTCTGGTTCAGCAGAAAATCTCGGGGTTTGCATGCTTTGTCTTCTAGCTGCACTGATGTCCTTCAAGGATGCATCTGCAGTCCTAACATATGGGATGTTCTTCATCTCACATTGCTGCAGTCCTTACACTTGGGTAGTCCGCTGTCCTCGGTCGGCCCGAATATCAAAGTATAAGGCTGACGTCGGTCAAGGCGCATTTGACTGACATCAGGACGTCAGGGTACAAATGCGCATGACCGACGTCATATCCTCAGTCTTTTTTGCCGCATGGTCCGATGCAGAAGCAGCATTGCAAGTGCCGGTTGGCGTTCTGAGATTTTTCGATTTCGAAGTTTCAGACCGAGTTCAAAGTTGGCTAAGTACCCGTTGGAATATTTTAGTTTTTTCTTGCCTCAGTGATTTATCGGATGTCAGAAAAAGTCAATAATTGCATTTCTTGTGGGAAACAGATACCGCATAGAGATTATCATACTTTGTGTATTCCTTGCTTAGGGCCTGAGCACGACGTTGTTGGCTGTCGCTCTTGTGCTAGATTTAATAAACGCACTATAAAGAGGAGATTGGATTGTGCAAGGTTAGTCTTTGGGAAGCGGTGTAATTATAAAATGCCGTCGGATGCTCCGACGCCCGCTTCTTCGAAGAAGCGCAAGGACAAGGCAGTTAAACCTAGGCTAGAAGAACCGTCTGTACCGGATGCCGGTTCTTTAGAGGTGTCGGTGGAGCCGGTGGCTCCACCGGAGGTTTCTTTGTGTTCCCAGGGTGAGACCTTATTATTGCAAGATGTGGCCTCTCAGGAGGCAAGTCAGGCTGAGGGGGCTTCTCAGGTTACTATACTCCCTCCCTTCCTAGGGTGGCTAGGCCCTCTCCTTCTGTTTCAAAGGCTTCTCCCAGGGGCAGGCCAGGTTTGGCTTCAGTTGGTGTTACCCTAGCTCTTCAGGTACTGTGCCCAAGAAGCATATGCTTAAAATGGCAGAAGATTTGATTACTTTGATTAGGGTTCTATGCCCCTCCTGATAAGAGACCTAGGATGGAGCCTGAGCTGGGGGTTTTGAGCAGGCTTCAGATGTTTCAGAGTCTTGGCTGAAGACTTGCAGGAGTACTCTCCTTATTCTGATTCTGATGTAGATGATTCTACTCCTTCTGCTTCTCCTCCTGAGGATTTTTCTTTTTCAGAAACTCTTCATTCCATGAGGGAGCATTTTAAGTGGGAAGGTCAGGACTTCTCTGATTCCAGGAAAAGGCTTAGGGAATTTTTGTTTTTACCCCAGCATAGGCCTTTGGCTATACCTCCTGTTTTGGATGTAGTTGAAGATGTTTTTACAGAGGCTTCTCTTAATCCTGATTCTTTGCCTCCTGCTCCTGTTAAGCCGGATAGGTATTACAGGGTGCCTGAAGCTCATAAGTATCTTTTTAAGAGTCCTAGGGCAGACCCAGAAACTGTTAGTCAGGGGCCTAAAGGTGTTAAGGCTTCAGGTGTTAAGAATCCGGTTCCTGCAGACAAAGAGGCTAGGGCCTTGGATAGATGGGGAAAGAAAGTTTATACTTCTTCCACTCTTGCTATGAGGGCTTTGAATTGCCAGTTTCACATGTTGAAATACCAAAACTATCTCCTTTCACAATTGAAGTCTAAGGTTGATGCTCTGGCAGTAGGTATTGATTGTAAAGAGTTGCAAGATTTAGTGCATGTTTCTGAACAGGTGGGTAAGCATTCTTTGCAATGTGGTTTTGATGCTGTACAGGCCTCGTCTAGGGTGGCTGCCACTGGGTCAGTTCTTCGCAGGCACGCCTGGCTACGGGATCAGAATTTGTCTGATCATGTTAAAACAAGGATTTTAGATGCTCCTTTACAATCTGATGTGTTGTTTGGTTCTCCTGTTGAGACAGTTTTAAAGAAAATGGAGGACAAGGCTAAGTCTATGCAGACTGTTAAAGATTTTTTGCAGGTCCAACCTCCAAAGTTTAGTAGAAATTGGCCTGCTAAGGGGTGGATGTATCCTTCTTATGATTCCCAGTCTAGGGGTAGATCTAGACGTGGTAGGGGGAGAGCTCAGGGCTCTTTCAGGCCTAGAACAGGAGTTCTCCTGCTCAGTCTTGGTGAGGGCAGGGGTCAGTCCTTTCGTAAACAGACCCAATGACCTACCTTTTCAGCTGCCAGAGCCTTCTCGTCTGGCAGCACCTTTGGGAGGAAGGTTGGCACTTTTCAAAGAAAATTGGAGTTTAATTACCCAAGACAGATGGGTACTGGATATCATACACCACGGCTACAGGTTTTATTTCCATACCTTGCCTCCTTTCAAAGGCATGCCAGACGTTCCTCCTCAACAAAGAATAGAGGCTCACAAGCAGGTTTCTCTGTTGCTCCAAATAGGGGCCATACAGCCGGTCCCTATGCCAGAAGTGGGCCTAGGATTTTATTCTCGCCTGTTCCTAGTACCAAAGAAGGGGAACACGTGGAGACCAATTTTGGATTTATCTATCCTCAACACTTATCTGGACATTCCCAAGTTCAAAATGTTGGCGTTGCAGCAGCTTTTACCTCTGCTGGGCAAGGATCATTGGATGGTGACTTTGGATCTCAAGGAGGCTTACCTTCATGTTCCTATCAGACTAAGTTGCAGGAAGTATCTGCGTTTTCGAGCTGGGGCTTCTCACTATCAGTTCTCTGCATTGCCCTTTGGCTTATCTACTGCCCAGAGTGTTCACGAAAGTTCTGGCTCCAGTGATAGCTTTCTTCAGGCTAAAAGGAATACAGATCTATCCTTATTTGGACGACTGCCTGATTCTGGCTCAAGGAAGGAAGAGCTTCTTCATCATTTGGATTATGTGATAGCAGTGCTAAGATGCCTAGGGTATTCTGTGAGCGAAATAAAGTCCAGTCTAGTACCCTCTCAGGACATGTGCTTTCTGGGTGTGAGACTGAATACAGCATCCCAGATGGCCTTTTAACCCCGACAAACAAAAGAGTCTATCCCTTTACTTCCATCAACTATCTCATCAGTCCGGGCTGACTGCAAGGACAGTCCTTCAAGCCTTAGGGTTCATGGCATCTTGTATTCTGGTGCTTCCCAATGCCAAACTGCATATGAGGAAGCTACAATGGTATCTCAAAATGTATGGACGCAGCACTGCCAGGATCTGGACACTGTCATTCAAATAATACCTTGTATTCAAAAGGAATTTTTGTGGTGGGCTCAGGAATGTCACCTAAACAAGGGACTCTCTGTGACCCGGCCAGAGGCGAGTCAGATTTTAACGACAGATGCCTCAGACAAAGCTTGGGGAGCTCATCTAAATGGAAAGTGGATACAAGACAAGTGGCCTGCCAGACTACAACATCTACATATCAACCTGAAGGAGATGTTAGCAGTCCAATTTGCATTGGTGGCTTTCAAGGATTTACTTCTTCCAGGGCAGGTGTTGATTCTAACAGACAACACAACTGTCATGTGGTACATCAACAAGCAAGGGGGAACATTCTTATCCTCTATGCAGGCAAGCAATGATTTTGTGGGAGACTGCTCTCAGTTTACAGCTCAATCTTCAGGCAAGGTTTCTGCCAGGAGCACAGAACTCCTTAGCAGATGTGTTGAGCAGGCAATTATGGATCCCCACGAGTGGAAATTGGATCCTCATGTATTTCAGAAATTGACAGTGTCATGGGGAACTCCAGACATAGATCTGTTCGCTTCTCCACTAAACCATCAGCTGCCAAAGTTTTGCACAAAAGGTTTCATCCCACAGCTTGGAAAGTGGATGCTCTTTCTTTCAATTGGAGCAATCTTCATGTGTATGCCTTTCCTCCTCTGCCTCTCCTCCCAAAGGTACTTCTAAAGGTCAGACAGGACAAGCCAAGGATGATTTTAATAGCTCCAGATTGGCCTCGACAGCACTGGTACCCATTATTGAGAAGTCTGGTACGGAAGCCTCCATGGCCTTTGCCTTCGATTCCACACCTGTTGTCACAGGAGGACAGCCATTTGCTGAATGTCAAACTTCACTCTCTTCACCTAACAACCATAGAGGGTCTCAACTTCCACAACAAGTTTTGAATGTGATTTTGGAAGCTGGAAGGCCTAGTACAAGGAAAGTGTACGCAGATAAATGGAAGAGATTTTTATTTTGGAGTGCAGCAAAAGATTTTGATGTTTCTGAGCCTAATTTGAGTGTGGCTCTTCAATATCTTACTGAGTTATTGGACAAAGGTTTGTCTTTCTCTTCTATTAAGGTTCATGCTGCAGCAATTTCGGCTCACTATGATTGTGACCCACCATTGTTTTCTCATCCTTTGTTCAAGCAATTTCTTAGAGGGGCAAAGAATATAAGACCCCCACGAAGAGCTCCTACTCCTGCTTGGGATCTCAATTTTGTGTTGGAGAAACTCACTCTACAACCTTTTGAGCCTGCAGCTACTTCTGAGTTGAAATATTTATCATGGAAGACTGCTTTTTTGTTGGCAATTACATCTGCAAGAAGGGTTTCTGAATTGCAGGCCCTTATGGCGGTTGAGCCTTTTTTGATTTTCCATAAGGATAGGGTATCATTACGTACTAATCCTTCCTTTATGCCTAAGGTGGTTTCTAGTGTGGCTTTAAACCAAACTATTCATTTGCCTACTTTTATGCAAATCCCAAAATAAAGGGGAAAAGATTTTGCACACTTTAGATGTACACAGGCAGTTGCGTTATTATTTGGACAGAACTAAAGGGTTCAGGCAGTCTCAGC
The DNA here is from genome assembly GCF_019279795.1 of Protopterus annectens. Lineage (NCBI taxonomy): Eukaryota > Metazoa > Chordata > Ceratodontiformes > Protopteridae > Protopterus > Protopterus annectens. The sequence continues at coordinate 436,226,594 of NC_056743.1, forward strand.
AGTTGTTTGTTTCTTTTGCTTTGAGTTCTCAGGGCAAGCCTGTGTCAAAACAAACTATTTCTAAGTGGATTGGGTTTTGCATTGCTTTCTGTTATTCCCATCATGGCAAGGAAGTTCCAGCTGGGATTAGGCCTCATTCCACTAGGGCTACTGCCACTTCAACAGCTTTTTGAGGGAGTGGCAACCAAGGATATTTTGGAGGCAGCTACTTGGAGTTCAGTGCATACTTTCTCTAGGCATTATCACCTGCCACTTTACTCTAAATCCAGGGCTGGTTTTGCCACTGCTGTTTTGCAGGGCATTTTGGCAGCTCCTGCTTCCTTGTAGTTAGCCATCCTCCCTTACCTCTGCTTTGGGATTCTACCCAAGTGTAAGGACTGCAGCAATGTGAGATGAAGAACATAGTACAGTTTTGTACCTACCATAAATGTAGATGTTCAAGATCCACATTGCTGCAGTCCAATTACCTCCCTCCTTCCCTCTGCAGTTAGAGGTGGTTGTGTGGGTTGGGTTGTACATATTGTGTATATTGTATATATATTGTACATATAGTTAGTGCAAGGGTGGTTGGTTGGTTGTTTGCTGTCTTTTGGTTTTGACCTTTATTTTTAGGGTCTTCTGACATCTGGGGCAAGAAAAGACTGAGGATATGACGTCGGTCATGCGCATTTGTACCCTGACGTCCTGATGTCAGTCAAATGCGCCTTGACCGACGTCAGCCTTATACTTTGATATTCGGGCCGACCGAGGACAGCGGACTACCCAAGTGTAAGGACTGCAGCAATGTGGATCTTCGAACATCTACATTTATGGTAGGTACAAAACTGTACTTTGTCCTGCCTCAGGCAGCCCTTCGGTCGGCCGGATTCCAAAGTCTGGGTCTGGCCTCGGCTGATGTCGCACTTCACCCGACGTCACAGCTGCTGGGTTATAAAGGCATCAGCCGACGCCATTTTCCCCAGTCTTTCTTGCCGCGTGGTGCCCGAAGCAGAAGCTGTTCGCAAGTGCCGGTCGGTCAGATCCAGATATTTCTACTACCGAAGACTTCTAAAAAGCTAAGTACCCCGTTGGGGACTCTTTCTTGCCTCAGCCGATGTCAGACAAAGTAAATAATTGTTTAACTTGTGGGAAACAAATACCTCATAAGGATTTCCACTCTTACTGCCTTCCTTGTTTAGGCCCAGACCATGACGTATCAGCTTGTCTAGCCTGTGCTTCCTTCAACCGACGGACACTTAGACGTCGGTCGGAGTTTGCAGAGGAGTTTTTTGGTCCCGCTTTTGCATACAAAATGCCGTCGGAGACTCCGACTACACAATTAGCTAAAAAACGCAAGGAAAAGGACTGACACTCGTGGCCCGCGGTTTCGGCTGAAACCACGGTTAGGCCAACTGCGAGTGTCTCGGTTTCGGCTGAAACCGAGTCCTCGGTTCTTCCTTAGGCCGAAAGCTTGCCTCCCATAGCCGAGGCCTCACAGAGCATGGCTGAATCTGCTACTGAATTTACCGCTACAGAAGCAGGCACCCAGGATTTGTCAGACACTATTCCTTTAGACATATCTACCCCTGCACGTGGGGCTGCTAGACCCCCTGCTTCTATGTCTATCAAGGCTTTTTCCAGGGCTAAAGCAGCTAAATCTTCTAAGGCCTTACCTGCTAAAACTCCCTCACATAGGCCTACCTCTAGTTCCCAAATACTCAGCCTGGCTGAGGATATCATTTCTTTGATCAGGGGATCCCAACCTCACCCAGACAGGGCCTCTCAGCCCCCTCCAGATAAGAGGCCTAGGACTGAACCCCCGAACCTGTCTCTACAGACTATTCCTCGGATGACTCAGACATTTCAGACCAAGAGGAAGGCCCATATTCTCCTTATGAGGATTCTGATGCAGAAGACTCCATTCCTTCTGCTTCTCCTCCTGAAGAATTTTCTTTTGGGGAAACCTTACATGCTATGAGGGAACACTTCCAATGGCAGGGCCAGGATTTTTCAGATTCAAGGAAAAGGCTAAGGACTTTTTTACATTTACCACAGCATAGGCCTTTAGCCATTCCTCCAGTACTAACAGTTGTTGATGATGCATATAATGATGTCTGTACTGCCCCTGATTCTCTTCCTCCGGCCCCTGCCAAGCCTGACAGATATTACAGGGTCCCGGACACACACTACCATTTGTATAAGGCTCCTGTTGCAGACCCTGAAACAATTTCACAGGGCCCTAAAGGTGTGGCAGCTGCTTCTGCCAAAAACCCTCTTCCCTCTGAAAGGGAATCTAGGGCATTAGAGAGATGGGGTAAAAAGGTTTATACTTCTGCTACTCTTTCGGCCAGGGCCTTAAACTGTCAATTTCACATGATTCAGTACCAGGAATTTTTGTTAGACCAGCTAAATAAAAAAACTGTCCTCTCCTGAACCTATAGACCGCAAGTCCCTTCAGGATTTGGTACATAACTCTCAGCAGGTCAGTAACCATTTTTTAAAATGTGGCTATGATGCACTGGAGGCTTCCTTTAGATCAGCTATGACTGGAACAGTGATTCGAAGGCATGCCTGGTTAAAAGAACAATCCTTACCAGACCATTTTAAGTCAAAACTCCTAGATGCTCCCATGGAGAAACAAAGTTTGTTTGGCTCCCCTGCACAGGAGGTTCTAAAGAAGGTGGAAGAAAAAGCAAAATCTGTCCAAACAGTCAATGATTTCTTACAGGTCCAACCTCCGAGGTTTAGCAGAAATTGGCCTTCAAAGAATTGGTCCTTTCCAGAGAGCTCCAGAGCACAGAGAGGCAGAAATAGATGCCCAAGAGGCAGAGGTCAATCTAGGGGTGCCTACAGGGGACGTCAGTGGCAACCTACCAACCAGAGAAGTACTGCCACAGATTCAACTACAACCACTTCCACAGGGCAGACACAATGATTTGGCTCTGGTTCCGCCTACCAGGGAACAACTGGAAGCACCCTTGGGCGGAAAGCTAGCCTTATTTTCCGACAACTGGCATTACATTACAGGAGACAAATGGACTTTACAAACAATAGACAAGGGCTACAGGTTTCACTTCCACACTCTACCAAAAAAGAGAGGAATGCCAAACCTACCAACAAGCCAAAAAACAGACGCTCTAAGACAAATCAGCAACTTACTAAGGATGAGAGCTATAGAAAAGGTACCACCTATGGAACAAGGCCAAGGATTTTACTCCGGGCTTTTCCTTGTACCAAGAAAAGAAAATCAATGGAGACCTATTCTCGACTTGTCCGCACTGAACACATACCTCATTGTTCCAAAATTCAAAATGCTGACCCTCCAGCATCTTCTTCCCATGCTGGGCAAGGAGTCTTGGCTGGTGACTCTAGATCTCAAGGAGGCATACCTGCACGTCCCTATACGACCAGATTGCAGAAGACACCTCAGATTTCTTGCAGGATCAGAGCATTATCAATTCTCAGCATTGCCCTTTGGCTTATCTACTGCACCCAGAGTATTCACGAAATGCCTGGCATCAGTAATTGCTCATTGCAGGCTTCAGGGAATTCAAATTTACCCATACCTGGACGACTGCCTAATACAAGCGGACAACAAGGCAAAATTAACAAAAGATTTGGAAAATGTCATACAACTGTTGCAAGCCTTGGGATACACAGTCAACATGCAAAAGTCAAGACTAGTACCATCCCAAAGGATAACATTCTTGGGTGCAGAACTGGATACATCAACTCAGATGGCTTTTCTCACAGAAGAAAAACAAAAGCAACTACCAATGTACTTCATGACATTAACAACACAAACTCAGCTTACTGCAAGGAAAGTCCTGCAAGCCCTGGGCTACATGGCATCCTGCATAATATGGATTCCGCATGCCAGGCTGCATATGATAAAGTTACAATGGTACCTAAGGAATGTATGGTCTCAACACAAGCACAGTCTAGAAGCCCAGATTCCAATAATTCCATGCCTGAAGCAAGAATTCCTGTGGTGGGCTCAGGCCTGTCAGTTGAACAAAGGATTGCCTTTCCACAAACCTCATCCAAGCCAGACCATCACCACAGACGCCTCAGACCTAGGCTGGGGGGCACACATGGTAGACAAGTGTATACAAGGCCTATGGACCCAAGACCAGCTGAATCTACACATAAATCTAAAGGAGATGCTGGCAGTGAAACATGCGATCCAGGCATTCAGACCACTCCAACAGGGTCATCTGCTGATAAGGACGGACAATACCACAGTCATGTGGTACATCAACAAACAGGGAGGTACACACTCATATCCTCTATGCCGGATGGCAATGGACCTGTGGAATGTGGCCCTGAATCTCAACATTCAACTTCAGGCCAGATTTGTACCAGGAAAAGAAAATTCTCTAGCAGACACCTTAAGCAGAACTACCACGGATGCTCACGAATGGATGCTGCATCCAGATATCTTCAAAGCCATAACAAAGAAATGGGGACTACCAGAGATAGACCTGTTCGCCTCCCCACACAACCACCAATTGAAGAAATTCTGCACAAGAGCATACCACCCACTTGCTTGGAGGGTGGACTCCCTTTCCTTCAGCTGGAAAAACCTGACAGCATATGCATTCCCACCTCTTCCTTTGATGTACAAAGTCCTACTGAAGATCAGAGAGGATCAGCCAAGGGTAATCCTGATAGCTCCAGACTGGCCGAGGCAACATTGGTACCCGCTACTGAGAAGCATGTCTCGGACACACGCATGGCCTCTACCTCTATGTCCCTTACTTCTAACACAGAACAACTACAAGATCCTACATCCAAACTTGAAAACACTGCAGCTAGCTGCTTGGAATATTGCATAAAACAAAATAACCCAGATTTATCTCAGAGGGTTAAGGACATTATCCTGGAGGCACGCAGACCCTCCACAAGGAAAACTTATTCAGCCAAGTGGAAAAGATACCTCATTTGGAGTGCAGCAAAGGGAGAAAATGTCTCATTGGCAAACATAGCACACATCCTGGAATACTTAGCAGAACTGTTCCACAATGGCCTGTCTTACTCCTCCATTAAGATTCATGCATCAGCAATTTCAGCAGAATACAACATGGATCCTCCTGTCTTCTCTCATCCTCTACTCAGGCAGTTCTTGAGAGGAATCAAAAATGTAAAACCTCCAAGGAAACCACCTTTACCTACATGGGATCTCAACTTTGTGCTGGAAAAGTTAACACTTCCCCTTTTGAACCAGCAGCAACAGCAGAATTACAGTTCTTGTCTTGGAAAACTGCTTTCCTGCTAGCAATCACTTCAGCAAGAAGGGTATCTGAGTTACAGGCATTAATGGCAGTACAACCCTTCCTTATCTTCCATCAGGATAGAGTCTCTCGGAGAACTAACCCTACCTTTATGCCAAAAGTGGTCTCCAGAGTATCATTGAACCAAGCGATTCATTACCTACATTCTTCCCCAACCCACAGAACAGGGGGGAAAGACTGCTACATACCTTGGATGTGCACAGACAATTACGCTACTATCTGGACAGAACTAAGACCAGCAGAAAAACTGACCAGCTTCTGGTAGCATATGCAACAGGAATGCAAGGAAAAGCAATTTCAAAACAGACAATCTCAAAATGGATAGGAAATTGTATTCGATTTTGTTACTCTTTTCATGGAAAGACAACTCCTGAAAATATCATACCTCATTCCACAAGAGCTACAGCCACCACTACAGCTTTCCTACGAGGAGTGGCTACCAAAGACATTTTAGAAGCTGCTACTTGGAGCTCCGTGCATACATTTGCCAAGCATTATAATCTTCCCTTATATTCTAGATCCCGAGCAGGTTTTGCAACTGCTGTTTTGCAAGGGATCTTAACTACACCATCTTTATCTTAGTGCCTCCTCCCCCAGTTTGGCTATGGTATTCTACCCATATGTTAGGACTGCAGATGCATCCTTGAAGGACATAGTACAGTTTTGTACCTACCATAAATGTAGATGTCCGATAGGTATGCATCTGCAGTCAGGATTACCCACCCTCCTTCCCCTCTGTGGTATTCCTAGGGTATTTACCCTCTTTTAGCTAGCTGGGGGAATCTATTATGGTGTATTTGTTTGTATATATGTATATATATATATATATATATATATATATATATATATATATATATATATATTGTTTGCTCTCTACTGTTTGGAATTATTTGCATTTATCCAAATTAAGCCTTCCTAGAGGGCACCTGGCATCTGGGGCAAGAAACACTGAGGAAAATGGCGTCGGCTGATGCCTTTATACCCCAGCAGCTGTGACGTCGGGTGAAGTGCGACATCAGCCGAGGCCAGACCCAGACTTTGGAATCCGGCCGACCGAAGGGCTGCCTGAGGCAGGACAACCCATATGTTAGGACTGCAGATGCATACCTATCGGACATCTACATTTATGGTAGGTACAAAACTGTACTTTTTTGAAACTGTTCTTCTTGAGATGCCTATCATTCAGCCAGTCTTTCATTAATTTCAGAAACCTCTGATTTCTGCAGTTTTATCGATTTTATCATCTCATCTGAATGGCTACTTAAAAACTTCTATTCTTTCAAGACTTTCGTAATTTGACTGTATTTTTCAAGTTTCTTCTTTATTTTAAACATTTGTAAATTAATTTGATTTATTTTTCGTCTGTATTAGTGGAAGCTGTCTCCTGTACTGAAGCTGAAATCTGATTGTTTTTGGCTGAACAGCTTCAAGACTCTTCCCCATTAGAGATTTTTCTTCTCCTTTTCTTGTTGTCTTACTCTTAACTTCTCCAGATTTTTTTCTCTTTTTTTAACTTTTTGTGGTGCTACGGTAGCGTTGTTGCCTAACAGTAAGACGTTTTCCTGTTCGATTCTCAGCTAGAGCGTCTTCTGTGTGGAGACATGCGTGAATGGGCATACCTTCGTTGAAGGTTGTGCGTCAGGGCCGGCGACTCGGCACGTAAAAATCTACTGCCAATCATTAGCGGACTGGAGTTCCGCTGTGGCGACCCCTAACCAGGAAAAGCCGAAAGACACAACAACATTGACAAAGCTTAAAACAATAACAGAACCTAGTGCAAACTTCATGCATGTTATACTAACGTTTTCTGGTGGTTAGGCTGTATTTCTGGCATTCAGTGTTTCTTTTATTTGAGCAGTTCATGCTTATTGTCGAACTAATAGTCTGTTACTGTCTTTTTCAATCTGACTTTCAGATGTTTCTTTGGTATACTAAAGTCTCTTAGAGTATTCTGTTTCTTCCTAAGTTGTTCCCTTATTATTAATTGGATCATTTTACAGAGATTTAATCCCTTAGCAACATCAATTCCTTCCAGTTTGAGTGATAAAAAAATCAGCTTGTAAATAATACACTAGTCTTGAGTTGAGCAGTTATAAAATACTCCTCTATGAGCAGCTATAAAGTACTCCTCTAAATTTGGAAGCTCCAAACCTCCATCCTATCTCAGATCCAATGGAACTTCCCAGTTTACTCTAGGTTCCTAGTTATCCCTTATAAATCTCAAGAGAGAGCTTTTAAGAATTTTCCACTCACTGTTATTTTGGGAGATATAAGAATGCTTGTCCAAGGTGTAAGATAAATGTAACTATAAACCTTCTTATAGCAAGATTTTTTTTTCTAAATCTACAGTTAGAGCAGTCCATCTCCTTATCATTGTATCTGTTTTAGACATTATCTCTTTCCAAGTTTCTAGAGGAGAGTCCTGTGACAACTTAGTTAACCATACACTTAAATATTTTATTTTACAGTGGCCCCAGAGGTAAGAAAATTCTTGCACCATCTGCCATGAAGGGTTGTAGTTTATATATAAAGCTTTTGTTTTTCTTTCATTTATTTAAAAATCTGCTACTAAGGCGAACTGCTGCAGTATGTGAAGCAAAGTTTGTATGTTCCTGTTCAGGTTTTTCAAATATATTATGATATCATCTTCAAAAAGGGCTAGTTTATAATGTTTCTTATTTTCTTGCCAACCCTGTATGTCTGATTTTTGCAGGTAGGGGCTCTATATATAAGGCAGAAAGCAGTGGGGACAGAGGGCATCCATGCTTTGAACCACACTGCATTGAGAAATCAGTGGTAGCTCTGCCATTTAGTTTAATTCTCACTCATAAGCCTTCATTTAGATTCTGTAAGAGTATAATTCCTGCTGGGAAACCTATTCTAGTTAGAATCTCCCAGAGATATGTCCGAAGTACCCTATAAGAGGCTTTTTCAGCATGTAGTCCCATCATCAGAAAAAGCACCCCCTTTTCATCAGCTTCAGTGCTATCATACTTGAGTAATTTAATGTAAGAAACCTTTCTGTGTAGAAGATTCTGTTGTTGTTTTTTTTTTTGCTCAGTCTTTTCAGCCCTTTAGTTATTTTTGTAGTGTAAATCCCTTTTGGTCTAGTTAGTGTTAAGTCCCTCCCCCTCCCAGTACTTTTATTCAGTTTGTTGGTCGGGTTCCTTCCCTTTTTATTGCGGGTTCTTCCTTCCCCGTAGTTAGAGGTTACGTTCATCTTTACAAAAGAAAAAAAAAGTGGTGCTGTGGCTTAGTTGGTTCTGAGTTGCAGTAGTTGTTGTAGTTTAACTTGTGGTTAGTGCCTTTCTCGTCTTTGGGGGTAATGTGCGTGCATGTGGTCTCTTTTGCTTGTGTGTGTTTGTGTCTGGCAGTATGTCTGAGAAGCCTTCTGGTATTAAGACGTGCTCCTCATGCGGTCGGAAGATGCCCCATTCCAACTCAGACGAGGAGTGTGTTTATTGTTTAAGAGAGCCCCATCTCAAGATTGAGTGCAAAATCTGTGCCGCATTCATTCCAAGGGCTCTCATGGAGTGCAGAAATGAGCTTCTTTTGAAGGGGTTAGCTAAGGGCGTCTATATTACGTAATTGAACTTTTAAAAGTTCGGACGTCATATGGTCGACACCATATGATTGAACTTTTAAAAGTTCGAAAATATAATAAAAAAAAGGAAAACAAAGAAAAAACCTACCTGAATGGTTTAAGCAGAGGGGCAAGCCCCCCTGCACCCCCCCCCACTCTTTAAAAATAACTCCGAGATCACACTACAGTGTAGAAAAGGGAAATCTTCCCATTCCACACTATGCAGTGATCTCCGTTGAAACGTTTGAACTTGTAAAATTTTGATCATATGGTGTCAACCATATGAAGTTTGAACTTTTAAAAGTTTGACAACGTGATATAGACCCAGCTAAGGGTGGCCCCTTGACCACGAGTTCCCCCTCTTCAGCTTTACATGACCCAAAAAGAGGTCCTTACCCTTTCTAAACGGTTTCCTTATAAAGATCTGAGGCTGTCAGTTTGCAGATCCCCAGATCTGATTCCAACCTCTTCTGCTTTGGATGCGGGCCGTTCCGCTCTGAGGGCCTTGGATCCGCCCCTTGGATCCGAGACCTCGACTCCTCGGAGGTCTTCAGATCTGACTCTGCATAAGCCTTCCCTAGATCTGTCATGCTCTTCGGATCCATCCGGTACTCCGACCAAAATATCAGATCCTACTAGGGCTTCAGATCCAATGGTTATCATGGATCTGATAATCATAGATACCTCTCCCTCCAGATCTAGGTCTTCAGATCTGAGATGCCGAAGTTGGTCTCCTTCCATGGATCGCAGGGCTTTCTCTAAGTCTCAGCTAGGTCAGGGATTTCTTCTTGAGTTTACTGCTGGTAGATATGGACAGGAGGATGAGGAGTTTCCTCAAGGTCCAGATCGAGCTGGGCTTGTTACCTTCTCCAGCTCAGTTGCCTAGGGGTCCCTGTCCATCCACAAGGCTTCACTCTCCTCTTCTGACCCATGTGGGCTCAGAAGGCACAACCAGAGCATTCCCTATGAGAGGCCATCAGTGTTCAGTATCCCTCCCTTCCTGACACTGCCAGAGTCCCTGTTGCCCATGGTGCAGGTTCTGCCTCAATACTGTGAGGTAGGTGCTGGCTCCTTGTGGGTGGGGTCGGGCCCAGAGTTTTTGGACTGTTCCCTTCCTCTGGGGGCTTCAGCACTGGACAACTCTGGTCCAGTATCATCTGGGGGCTTTGTACTGCGTCGGGGTCTCTCCTTCCCTCCAGGGTGGCTGCAGACATGGGAGAGGATAGGGGGGCTTCATCCAGTCTGTGGCCTTCCAGGCGGTAGAGAGGACATTTTCCAGCTTGGATGGCCTCCTCTCCTTCATCTCTGGGTCCTTCCCAGCCCTTCTCGGCTTTGGGCAGCGAGGCCTCATTATCCGTCCATGGTCAGCCCTCCTGTGAACACCTTCAGATGGGCAATACCCATCATGGGATCCTGGTTTCTTCTGAATCCTCCCCAGAGCCCACCACAGAGGAGCCCCCACAGAAGAGAATGTGTAAGAGGAGGCACTTGGACTCCCTAGAGAGTCCCTCACTAAGGACATGGATCTCAAGGAAGGAGACTGGTCTCCCAGACTTCTGCCTGAGGAAGTGTCCTTTGGGGACATCCTTGAAATTCTCAAGCAAAAATGTGATTGATCTGCCCCCACCCCATCTTCTGAGGAATCCGTGTTCCTGAAGGCCTTTGTGACAGGGCCATCTTCGTATCTGGGTGTCACTGCCTGCTGACGAACTTGATCGCCAGCAGGGCTTGGAAGGAGCTGAACACAGTGAAACCGGTACCTAAAAATGCAGACAAATTTCTCAGTCCCTCAAAAGGTAAAGCCTTTTGTAGTAAGGTTGATGCCATCGTGGTGGCTGCCGCTACTAAAAAGGAGCTAGTGAAGTAGAGTTCCTCTGTCCATCCCCCGAATAGGGAGTCTCGGGAAATTGACTGTTTTGGAACATGCTTGTTTACCTCAGCTACATTCAGACTGAGGTCAACCAACTATGTGGCACATTTCACTGAGCTTCAGAGGAATTTGGTAGTGGAGCTCACCACCTCCCTCACAGAGTTACTGCCCCTGGACAGCTGGTCTCTCCGAAGCTAGCCTCTCTGACTTCCCTGTCTAATGCTTCTATGAGATTGGTCTCCAATGCTGTGGAGGCCATCACTTGAGTGGCAGGCACAGAGATTGCCATTAGACAGCATGCCTAGCTTTGCCTTTGTGGGTTTGCTGAACCCTTCAAGGCGTCCTTTATTAACGCTCCTTTTGATGGTTTAACCTTGTTTGGACCCTCTGTCAAGGAAACGTTAACCTGCAGCAAGCAGGAGGAGAAGACTCTGTCTGCTGTCGGAATCAAGTTTTCTACCCCTCAATGATCTTTCTTTAAGACTCAGAGGTAGTAAGAAGCTTTGGTTCCGCAGGTCCCAGTCCTCCTTCCAGGATGCTCTCTTGGAATCCTCTTCCACAGGCCGGGGTAGGGGATTCAATAGTAGACACTATCCCAAAGGCAGAGAGCATCTGCAAAATCAGGGCTCCCGAGAACCCTTCTCAGAGAAGCCCTCCCAAAGCTCCTAAAGCACTATTCTTCCCTGGAGGCAGTTGGGGGACCATTCTTCCTGCACCCACTAGCCTGGACAAATATCACCTCAGATCCGTAGGTATTAAAGATTATTTCCAGGAGTTACATCATTCCCTTTCTTCAGCCCCCTCCCTTGCTTGAATCTCTCCTGGATGTCCCAACCTGCCAGCGGGAGTTGGCCCACCGTGAGGTCCTACACCTTCTTCGAAAAAGAACCATCCAAGTGGTCCCAACAGGATAATTAGGGTCCAGAAGTTACTCTTACTTCTTTTTGGTGCCAAAACAGACCAGGGACCTGCATCCAATTTTGGACCTCCGCGAACTGAATCTGTCAGTTTAGAAGGCCAAGTTCCGGATGGTCACTATTCAGTCCATTCTACCTCTCTTCTGCAAGGATGACTGGATGTGCTCACTGGATCTCAAGGATGCGTACTATCACATTAACATCGACAGATGCTCCAGGAGACACCTGCGCTTTCGGGTAGGGGCCAATCATTACCAGTTCAGAGCCTTGCCCTTTGGACTCCACATTGCCCCCAGGGTGTTTACCAAGTGTATGGTAGTGATGGCAGCTCATCTCAGGCAACAAGTTTTCCAGGTCTTTCTGTACCTGGACGCATGGCTCCCACGAGGCATCAACTGTCAGTGGCCACCAACTATACTTTCAGCCTTTTTCAGGAGCTCAGTATCATGGTCAGTCTACCCAAATCCAATTTTTCTTCTAGCCAGAACCTGGAGTTTATCAGAGTTCATCTGGACACGGTGTTGGAAACTGCATCACTATCTCCATGCAGAGTTCATCTCCTTTGGGATTCAGCATCTCACTTGCTGGCTCTGGAGCATCCCACAGCTCTTCTAATTCTACAGGCGTTCAATTCAATGTCGGCTGCCATCCAATTAGTCCAACTCGCCAGGTATCACGTGGGTTTTGCAGTGGACCGTAGCTGTGCAGTGGTCTGCTGAGGTCCATCCCATGTACACGCCCATCAGAATGACTCAGGTATGCAGAAGTCACCTTGCTTGGTGGCTTCAGTCTCTGGATCTTTTTCTTGGCAGGCCCTTTTGTCTTCCCCCACCCAAAGCCACAATGACCACAGATGCCTCCCTGCTGGGGTGAGGGTGGAGGGGGCATTTTCAGGGAAGGACATTTCAAGGCACGTGGTCCCCCATAGAGACCAAATTGCACATAAACTTCCTAGAGATGAGCAGTCCTTTTAACATTGCAATCCTTTCGGGAGACTCTCCATCTCGGGACTACAGCAGTTTAGATGGACATCATGGCTGTTAGCTGGTACATCACTAAGCAAGGGGGAACACAGTCTTATCGCCTGTGCAGGGAGGCCATGAACGTGTGGGAATGGGCAATGTCTTCCAGGTGCATTCTTCTTGCAATTCACATTCCCAGCAACTCTAACATGTTGGACAACAGACTTAGCAGGTGCATCTCGAGTCCTCAGGAGTGGTCCCTGAATCTGTCAGCGGCACATCAGATTTTCGACCATTGGGGTCAACCTTGCTTATATCTTTTTGCCTCTCCAGTCAACCACAAATGCAGCACCTACTTTTTCCTGACCACCCCCCCAAAGGGGGAGTCACCCAGGGATGCTCTGGTTCACTATTGGCCATCAGGACTCCTTTGTTTATCCTCCCCACTCCTCTGATTCTCAAGGTCTTACAGAAAGCCATCTGCCTGAAGACTCCACTTATCCTCATTGCCCCCATTTGGCTTTGTCAGGCTTGGTTCTCCCTTCTTCCGTCTCATCTGAGATATCCTCCCAGGATATTGGATACAGCTCTAGATCTCATCTCCCATCCCTGGGGGCTTCCCCTTCCCAACCTTCACACTCTTTGCCTAATCGCTTGATTTCTCCAGTTCCAATGATCCTTTCTCAGTCCAGGCTTCTTGGGATCTCAGAAGCCATCTACAAAAAAGGTATATTTAGTAAATGGGCAAGGTTTGCTATTTGGGCTAGACTACACAATCTGGATCCCTTCTCATTCAAATTTCTGACATTTTGCTGTTATTGACTTCTCTATATCAGGAAGATGATAGCTTCTCCACGATTAAGTCCCAGTTGGCAGCCATCTCTAATTTCCATTTGAATGAAGGCCCCACCTTTTCTTCTAAGCTTTGCAAAGCCTTCCAGAAGGGGATCTTACTCCTTAGACCTCCTATCAAAGATCCTTCTCCACCATGATATTTAACGCTAGTGTTGCAGTCTTTGACACAAAAACCCTTTGAACCAGTTGTATCGTGTGATCTTAAATTTCTCTTGAAAGACAGCTTTCCTGGTGGCTGTTACCTGTGCCAAAAGAGTGTCTGACTTACAAGCTCTCCGTTTTATACCCACCTTTCCTGATCTTCCACAAGGATAGGGTTTCCCTAAGAACAAATCCTTAGTTTGTTCCTAAAGTAGCTTCGGAAACTAACCTCAGTCAGTCCATTCAACTACCAGCTTTCTTTCCTAATTATTCTAATAAGGGGGAATATACTCTGCATTGCCTGGATGTTCACAGGCAATTGCGGTTTTGAGGACTGAGGAATTTCGAAAGTCGGATCAGCTTTTTGTGGCCTTTTTCTCAGGCCAGGTCAGATCTGCTTGTTTCTAAAGTGACTATTTCCAGATGGATTGCCAGTTGCATTTCCTACATTTATGATAGCAGGCATTTGGAGCTTCCCAGACCAGTTAGGGCCCATTCTACTAGTTTGGTGTCCACGTCTTCGGCCTTTCTAGCCAAGATTTTTCTGGATGAGATTTGAGCTGCCGCTACTTGGCAAAGTCCTCACACCTGTATCTCTCACTATAAGTTGGATCTGGTGTCTAGGAACAGAGCTTCCTTTGGTTCCTCTGTGCTCTGGCATATCCTTCCATGAGGCCACCCAGGGTTCATAGTAGCTGGGGACTCTGGCCCATCCGTGATGAATAATGACACGGATAGCATCAGATAAAGAGTTATGCACTTACCATAACTTGGAATCTGTGCTATCCAGTGTCATTATTCATCACGCTCCCACCCTCCTCCCCCTTCCTTCTGGAGACCTGGGGGTTTCGGAGGAATTTTCCTTTGGGGATAGTATGTTTCTGGGACAGACGGTACTGTCCTTTTTCCTTTTCTAGCAAACTCAACCTGAGCGTTACAGGTCAGAAGGGGATTATGGGAAGAAAAGGAGCTTGAGCTCTGGATCTGTCCACATTTGCAGGCTCAGATCCGAGGTCAGATCCAAGACCCCTCCATGATGAATAATGACACTGGATAGCACAGATTCCAAGTTATGGTAAGTACATAACTTTTTAATCACTGTATATTAAAAAGATCAGCTAACGCTAGTAAAATTAGCAAACTTAAACTCGTCCTAAGTCAAAAAATAATTAAAAAAATCTGAAGTATTATACAGAATTACTAAGTATTCAAAACTAATCCAAGCAGGGTAGACAGTCTGTTTCCAGTCGGAAATCCTTGTTTTTAAGTAATTTATTGTCAGACGTTTGTCTGTTTTTTTATAAAATCACATTAATCTTGATGTATCATTCTAGGGAAATTTTTTTTCAGTTCTGTCTGCAATAACTGAAGTGGAAATTTTTATAATCTTGATTTAATACTGCAATCGGTCTATATGCATCTGGGTATATGGGATCCTTCATCTCCTTATATATTAGTGATATAATTGACTCTTTCCATGATTTATTTATTTATTTAACATTTGTTAACCAGGATGGTCCAACTGGACAACTAGTGCCCATTTTCAGCGGAGTCCTGGGGGGAAAAGCCAAAGAAAAAATTACAGAATATAAACAATGTATATATAGCAATAACACAGGTTACAAATGCAAAAGGTTAATACAATAATACAGAGGAATTATATACAAGAATAAGTGTACTACTCTAAAGTCAAGTAGCGTTATAGTATACTATAAGCATGCAAACAATATTACAATATGTACAAAGAGAGAGGGAGAATGGGTGGCCACGGTGGCGCAGCGGTTAGTGATGCCGCCTCACAGCAAGAGGTTCTCTGGTTCGATTCTCGGCTGTGGTGCCTTCTGTGCGGAGTCTGCATGTCCTCCCTGTGGTCTCGTGGGTTTCCTCCGGGTGGTCCGGTTTCCTCCCACATCCCAAAGACATGCTGTAGGTGGATTGGACACTCTAAATTGGCCCTAGGTGTGAGTGTGTGCGTGTCCCTTCTGTAGAAGGTTGGGCGCTGGGCTGGCATCCCGACACTGTAAAACTCCACTGCTAATCATGAGCGGACAGGTGATCCACTGTGGCGAACCCTAACTGGGGAAAAAGCCGAAAGAAGAAGAAGACAAAGAGAGAGGGAGAAATACAGTAGATTGTTTGAGTGGACTCTCCATGAGCAGAATGGGAGGACAGAGAGGTCCTCCTGCAAATACCCTCCATTAGCAGATTGGGAGTGACCATATGTACAACATTAGGAAGAGCAACACAATTAGTTCCTTATCAGGCACTTGAACAACAAAACTTGTCACACCTCTAAATTTGCTATTTTAGAAAAAGTATTTGTTAATCCTAGGGGGTGGTAACACCAAGCTCTTTTTAGAAGAGAAAGAAGTGGTCTGGCAGTTAAGGCATAATGCCAGAAACCCCCCAGGTATTAATGATTATATCCCCCTCAAATCTATTTTAGAACTTAGAGCCTGAGTGATGCAACATAATAGAAAACTTTAAAATAGCACTTTTTAGAACTTATCTTTTTTAACTTAAACATTTTACCTGTGTATTTTATTACGCAATTAACATATTTTCCTTTTATTGAAATTTTTTTTTTTGTATTATTTTGGTAAAAGTTATTTATTTAGTAATGTACCTATTTCTTTAAGTAGTTAGAGTTTTTAATTAATGCATCACTTCCTTTTACTTCACCTTTGAACCTATATAAGCACTTGCAATGTTATTTTACAGTTGAATCTGATGAAGTCCTATTAAGCAGGATGAAAGCGCTTATTCCTTTTGTACTACAAATAAAGAAGCCTTTTATTGAATTTTCTCCATGGTATTTTGGGAGTCTTTATGGTCTAGGACCATCTGAGCCAGTTTTGCAGTGGTATTGTTTGTGTATTTGTTGCCTTAACTACTGCACTCAGACATCAGACATTTGGACTTATTTTGTTGTTTTAACTGAGGTTCTGGCAGGATGGACTCTCTAGACAAGATCCCATCATTATTTTCACTTGTACAACTAAATGAGTTTAACAGGCTGAATTCAGAAATACAAATAGCTAAGGGTGAGTTAACTAGGCTCATAGAGCTTATGAGCTAAACCCAGAAGCAGAATATACCTGCCCCTTTGTGTGTGATGTCACCAGGAGGAGGAACAGGGCGAAATGGAACCTAAGAGAGTAATGGCGGCCTTCTCCAGCCTCAGGAATTATTAGACAGTGTTGTTTCATTTTAAGAGGTTTTCCGACTCTTCTGAGGGTTGAGGGCAAGAGAATGAGGAGGAGTATCTTCATTGTGGAGCTAAGCCTAAAAGGACTGTTCCCAAGTGTACTTATGCAGCAGTTTCTGGCAATACAGCACCAACAGGTGCTGGGGACATTCAGGTACATTTTACAACTAATAATGACAATGAGCATTCTGCCAGACTTGCATGCTTTAAATAATGATTTTAATAACATTTTAAAGTCTGAATTTATGTTTGGGATAAGTAAAGACTCTTCATTTTCGAATAAGAGCTGTTTACCAACTGATGCTAACAGTCAAACTGCTTTTTCTTCTTTGAAAGAAAAGATTTTACAGATGGAGAAAAAACTTGAGCACATTAAAAGGTTACAGATAGACAATGCATATTTTAACAAATGTATTGAATTTAAGATTGTACCAAAAGGAATTAGAATTTTTAAAGAACCTATGGGTTTAGACTTAAATGAAGAAATAATTAATGAATTTAATTCATTATTTGACAGTTTTGGATATGACTACATGCGTTTATTAATCAAACACGATGATGCTAAGTTAAGTAGATTAATATCTGAAGTGGAGGTTTTAAATGTTGACTTCACCCAGGACTTAGTTTTTGATCAGTGGAAAGAGTTCTACCAAAAGCAATTTAGTATTGTTAACAAATATAGTGGAACTTTATTTAAGGGAAAAGAAAAGAAAAGTGAAAGGGGCATTTTTCTGTATAGTAGGAAGAAAGCCTACATATGAAAAGAACACAAAATGGAGAATGCTACTGGTGGGAAAGAGAATTTTAGTGATTATAGGCAATGTGGGAACTTTAGATGTGATCATTTTCAAAAGAAGGGATATAATTATGCCCACCACCAAAACAAATTTCGGGGGGGGGGGGCAACCAAAGGCATACCCAGAACAAGGAAGTTATAGGGACTCAGGCCAGGAGTGGGCCGATTTCCTACACCAAGGGGGAACATATTGAGGACACTACCCCTAGAACAAGGTGAGATTTTAATTAAAAACAAGGTAGTTTATAGCTATAAAAATTTTAATATTTTTAATTATACTGGTTGTGAAGTGACAAGGGATTATTTCTCACTGTTATCTAAAGGGTTGAAATATATACCTACTACACATTTTGATTTAGTAGATGCATTGATTGAGATGAAACTTTTTATTAGAAAATAAAATTTGGCCATTCAATTTAAAGATGAGGGGCCAGCAGATTCAGGCATCTACTGTTAAGAAAAAGAGCACATACAACCCTCCCTTACACTCTTCCTTACAACGTTTTGACAAGCTAGTCACAGAGGTGTTTTATAAGGCTTATGAAACTATTAAAGGGAAAAAGAGATGGGTATATAACTTCAGGAAATCTGAAAGAGAGATTTTTCAGAAGCTAAGTCAAGATACAGATATAAGGGTGATGAAACCCGACAAGGGAGGGGGTATTGTGCTGTATAACCAAATGGACTATTTAAACAAGATGTATGACTTTTTAAATAATTTGGAAGTGTATGAGCCTGTATCACTAAATGAGATACATATGACATACAGACGTATAGATTTGGAGTTGGAAGAATATTTGTTAGACCAAAGGATTACTATGGATACATACAATTTCCTTAAAGTTAAGAACCCCCTACTAGCTTCTATTTTTGGTATTCCCAAAGTTCACAAAAATGTGATACAGCCACCTTTTCGACCAATAGTTGCAGGGAGTAAAACATTCCCATTTGGAGTCATTATAGACAATTGGCTGAAGCATTGTTACAACAATATTTATTACCTTTTAAAAGACTCCTGGGATTTCTTAGATAGAATTGAAAGTGAACTTTGGGAGAAGGACTTATTATTCTTAACCATTGATGTGGCTGACTTGTTTAATTCTATACTTAAGGATATAGGACTGGAATTTTTCCATGAATCTATGGTTAAGTTTTCCACAATGGATACTGATAAGACTCAGATGTTGTTGGAATTTATGACTATCGTCCTAGACAGTAATTTTATTTTCTTTGAGGGGGAGTATTTTAACCAAATTAAAGGTGTTGCCATGGGGGAATCTTATGCCCCCATATGTGCAAGTCTTGTTCTGACTGAGTGGGAACATAGATATGTATCTAACAGTCCTTTTTCAAGTAAACAAACTTTACATCCAATTTCTGGACGACCTGTTTGTTTTATGGAAGGGGGATAAAAAGGAAGTTGAAAATTTTGTAGCATATTTGAACAGTATTTGCCCCTACTTTGTTTACCCACTCATAGTGAGAAAGGTATATCATAGCTGGACACATACATATCCCGCACAGAGAATGGGTTTAAACCTAACATCTATCGTAACCCCACTTTTAGCAACTCTTATTTGGAATACAACAGCTGCCACCCTATGTCATAGAAAAAGAGTATACTTAAAGGCCAAGTGTATTAGGGTGGCAAGAATGACATCTGAATACGCAGATGTTATTAATGAATTAAAAGTTGTCGGAATATCTTTCTTGAAAGAGGGTACCCACCACATTTAGTGGATGAGACTGTTCGGTATGTTTTATCACAATGGGGGTTAGAGTACAAACCACTGTTGGGAGCTGGACTGACATCTGGAAGTAAAGACCTGAACGAAAGTGTGCATTCTAGAGCTGTAGTGCTTAAGTTCAGTCCTTACTTGTCAGTGATTAAAGATGTGGTGTTAAAAATTGGAATGTCCTTGGGGGCGATGGTGACATTTACAACTTATTAGGAACTTCACCAACTTTTGTGTATAAGACTGAAGTTGATCTCAAGAGTAGTTTTGAGAATTTTAAACCACTCAGTTTATTGAGAGGCCCGCAAGGGACAAGAAAATGTGGTTCTTGTAACCAGTGTGGTTTTATTTCTGAGAATCTGGATGTACAGTTGGCTAACATAAACAGGACTAAAATTAAGTTTCAGAAAGGGAACTGTAATACACATAGTATAGCATATTTAGCCTTGTGTTCCACATGCCTGGCATTTTACTTCAGAAAAACTGAAAGACATTTTAAGAATAGAATCTATGAGTATATGTACAACATTAGGAAGAAGAACACAAATAGTGCCTTATACAGGCACTTGATGAACAACAAAACTTGTCACACCTTCAAATTTGCTATTTTAGAAAAATGTATTTGTTAATCTTAGGGGTGGTAACACCAAGCTCTTTTTAGAAGAGAAAGAAGTGGTATGGCAGTTAAGGCTTAATGCCAGTAACCCCCCCCCCCAGGTATTAATGATTATATCCCCCTCAAACCTATTTTAGAACTTAGAGCCTGAGTGATGCAGCATAATAGAACACTTTAAAATAGCACTTTTTAGGACATATATTGGGTCTATATTATTTCTTCGACAGCTTAGGTTGTTGAATGCTTAATGATCGACACCCAAGTGTCAACGTATCAAAATTGCGAATGGCCATATACGCAAATTCTTTCCTTGGAGAAGAATTTGCTAGGCCGTCTGGAAATAATATTAACTGTTTAACCTAAATATCGTGGGGGGGGGTTCACCCCCCCCCAACTCCGAGATCACTCTACATAGGGGAAGAGGCAAATCCCCGATAACGACCAAGCAAATTTTTTCCCGAGGAAAGAATTTGTTTGTATGGCCATTCGCAGTTTTGAAACTTCAACGCTTAGGTGTCGATCATTGAGCATTCGACAACCTAAGCTGTCAAAGAAATAATATAGACCCTATTTTTTTTAACTTAACCTTTTTAAACATTTTTACCTATGTTTTTTATTACACAATTAACATGTTTTTCTTTTTATTGAAAAATGATTTTTTGTATTATTTTGGTACAAGTTATTTTAGTAATGTACCTATTTCTTTAAGTAGTTAAAGCTTTTAATTGATTCATCACTTCCTTTTACTTCACCTTTGAACCTATGTAAGCACTTAAGTCCTATTAAGCAAGATGAAAGTGCTAATTCCTTTTGCACTACAAATAAAAGAAGCCTTTTATTGAATTTTCTCCATGGTATTTTAGGAGTCTTTATGGTCTAGGACCATCTCAGCCAGTTTTACAGTGGTATTGTTTGAGTATTTGTTGCCTTAACTACTGCACTCAGACATTTGGACTTGCATTCTCTTACTATCTTTCCTAAATTTGCATCTTTAATTTTAGTAATTTGTCTTTCTATTTGTTTTAATTTCTGAACTAGTAATTATTAATAGCTAGATAAATTTGAAAAGTATCTCAACTTTAATGCTTCTGAACTTCTCTGTGTTTCCTGTTTTAGGTGCTGCTCCCAGTTCTTTTCTATTTATGAATTTTCAAGCTCTGAATCCACTCCATTTCTCTGAACTATTTTTTGCCTATTAATTTTTATGAAGTTGTTATCTGTTCTGCAGTATTCTTGTTTCTAGTTCATGAAGCTTATGTTTTAATATTTTTTCCTTTTGATCCCACTTGACCCACGACAGTTTCTGATTTTGCTCATCAGGTTTCTAACACTGAGATAAAAAAAATCACACAAGTGTTTTGCCTCATCTTTATTCTTCCACCAGTAGGAGTCTAGTCTCCAGTGGCATTCGAATGGGATACAAGGGAGACCTCTTAAATTTAGTTCTATTAACGAGTGATCAGAGATCGCATTACCAAGTATGAATGTTCTTCAGAGATGTAAATGCAATAATCTGATGTTGTCAATCTTCATTTTATCCTTGACATATGGGTTGGGTTCTGAAATTGGAAACAACTCAGCCGTTACTACACCTCCCGCCAGCCAAAAACACTCGAGCTACACCTTTACCCAGAGTCCCTCTCTTTCATTTACCCCAGATCTTGTTTGCCGCTTTCTGAAATGGTCATGTTTTGCCAGTGCTCTCGAGTTTCCGGTGGTTAAGTATTGATCTGAAGTTGGTATGTTAATTTTTCTTTTTTTTCTTTAAACTTTGTGCTTTTTGTGTTTGCAAGTTGTGTATTGACTGTTTTTAGTATTTTTTGTTTTTACAGTAGTATTTTTTGTTGTATCCTCCCTGATACGTAGAGTGTGTGTGTGAGGCCTGTGTGCTTGTTTTTTTTTTCTTTGTTTTTACTTGCTTAACTTTTTTGACCTATTTGACTATGGCTGACCAGCCTAAGTCATTCTTTCGTCTCCGAGTGTGGCCATAGCTCCTCACCGCTTGATGGCCACACTCGGTGTAAGAAGTGTGGGGTTGAGCACCCCTACATCTGGCTGTTCCATTTGTGCGTCAAAGGAAAATTCGAATGGAAACTCCAAGAAATATTCTCCTGGATAATCCACAATCTCCTCCCGTGAATCTGAATCCTACAGTCTCTGCGTGCTACAGGAATAAGGCTGGACAGAGCTCCATCCTGTTTGGACGCTTCGGCTGAGCCATCCTTTGGTCCAGTTCGAGGTAGGAGCCAGTCCCAATCCACAGGGGTTCCAGCCACTGGATCCACTAGCAGTTCCGTCGGTGCACCTGTTTGCCTCAGGGTCCTAGTGGACCCCTACCTTCCCAAGGGGCTCAGACTTCACAGCAAGGCATCAGTCAGGCTCGGTCTTCTCTGCTTCCTCCATCTTGCTCCATCAACAAGCATCACAATAAATACAAAAGTCAACCTGGCTTCTCTCTTCACAAGATTTCATGCCAGACTGCTAGGGCTAAGGAGTTTCACGCACCTTACTTCTCGGACATTTAGACATCAGTTTCTGAGCCATCCGGAGCCATCACAATATCATGTTCTGTCAGCGGGAGGAATCCTAGGGCTCTTAAGCTCCCAGGCTCCATGGCCCGTCCATTCCTCATTCTCTCTTGCTTCCATGGCCCGGGGGAGATACAGCTCTACAGTCTCTTTACAGGCTCAATTTATGTTGCTCTCCCATGTATCATCCGCACAGTGGTAGCAGCTCCTCTTGCCATGAAATCCCTCTTATATCTTCTTCCTCTTGCATGGCGACGGTGGCCCATTTTGTGCTTTCCCCCCCTCGGCCCGCTTGCCCCACGGGCGCCTCCCCACGCAGGTCAGGCAGGCTTGGGGCGGACAGTCAAGGCCACGTCCCTCGGCATAGAGCGCTGCATATCAATGTGCTAGAGATGAGGCGGTGCTACGAATCTTAGATTCACTTCAGGACTTTCTTCCCTAATCAGCAATGATTCAGCGTCCGGACAATCCTTAGTCTGTCACAATGTTCAACAAGCGGGGGAACTTAGGTCTTACCTCTTATTCGAGGCCATGAGGACAAGGAATGGGCAATCTCCTGTGTCGCTTTCTCACTTAGGGAATGGTCGGTCATCGGTCCAACATCCTGGCTCTCAATGGCTCAATTAAGCACCTTTCTGACCAATCTCCGTCGGTCTAGTAATATAGCACGCTGCATATCACTATTCGCCTGATCCTGGCTCCTTCTCATGTGCCATACCTCTCCCTCCGACACCAGTCACTTTGTCTAAGCTCTCCGCATATTATGATGGGAGCTCAAAAAATGCGGCGGCTCTGGTGCATGCTTGCCCCTCTCTTGCACAGTCCCTATCCACCTTGCCTCCTCTGATGCACCAAGTTCTTCTGAGCTCGGGTGGTTTGCGGAATGATTCTCATTGCTCCATTCTGGCCTCGACAGATCTTGTTCCCTTCCTCTGCCGGGACTGATTTCTTCACTCTTTCCTTGGTCTCGACAGATCATCCGGAACCTTCATCCCATCCTTTCTCCTCGAACCTGGACAACCTGAAGCTGACTCCGAACCTGCATCACCGCTGCTCCACTCCTCCGGATTGCTTTCTTTCCGGTGAAAGGCTATTTGTCTGCGGGCTCATGGAATAAGGCCACTAGAAGGTTTACGGTTTGCAGAATGGTTCAGTCTCTGTTGACCGGATAGGAAGGTTTACTAAGCATGGTGAAGTTCCTCTTATTGAGTGCTTGATTTTTCCTCTCTCTCTCTTTGTGATGGTGGTGCCAGCAGATCATCTAATCCATTCAACTGGCAGTCAAGTGCCACTGTCTTCTGATCAAAGTTCAATCCTCATATGTCTTTCTCATTATCAAATTGTACCTTTCTTAATTTAAAAATTTCAGAAGCAAAAGGCCCTATTACTTCTCCCTTGGTTCCTTAAGGGGACCCCTCTCTGGTCCCTACTCCCCTTGACGGCCCCCACCTCCCGTGGGCCAGCTGGGCCCTCAAACAGTGGACCTCAAATTCTTGTCTTTGGTAGCCATTACATCAGCCAAGGTTTCTCAAAAGTCAGCTTTAATCAACTAAAAGAGGTTACTGAAACCTTTCCTTTATGTTCGTCTCCCTCAGGACCAACCCGTCCTTCCTTCCTAAAACCTTCCTAAAGCAAACATCAATCAATCATCAATCAACTCCTTTTAATCTCCCTACTTTTCCCTGAAGGAATATAAATAGGCTACACTCACTGGATGTTCACAGGCAACTAAGACAATATCTCAACAGGACAACAAAGATTAGGCATCAGGCAATCTGACCAGCTGTTATTTAAAATTCAAAAAAGGCAAACCAATTTCAAAGTTTCTTTGGTTTTGGGATTTCACAGTTATTTTTTTATTTTATTTTCAGATCACAGGCCGCGATTGGTGTTTCAAGCGTCAGAACCCGGTCAGTATCTACCTCAGCCTTCAAGGCTTCAGTTCTAAGGATTCCATATGATGAGGATATTCACATGGCCAAGGTCTCATACATTTATTCATCACTTTCATCTCAAGTTGGATCTTGCATCCGGGGTTGGGCAATCCTTTTTGGCTCTCCGGAATTGAAAATCCTTCCTTCCATGATGGATTCTTCAAGATTAGGACTCTGTCCCACAGGTACAGGTTGTTGACAAATGAATATTCAGATTTAGAAAGATTATCTATACCATAGCGTTCATAACCATCTAGGTCAGGTCTATGTCATTGTCTGCACCGCCCCGCCTCCTATCCCCCTGGCCTTTTCCTTCCTGCATATTACTTTACCCTTTGTTTTGGTGTTGTTGCTTTGGCAAACTTCGATCTGAGTCATGTGAGGTAGAGCAGGGCATTATGGGTGAGGGGAGGAGCTGAGAGAAGCGGATCCATAGAAACTAAACTATTCGGTTGGATCGATATGGGGATAACCCACAGGTTGCAGACAAATGAATACACCTACTCAGATGGAACGTTATGGTGAGTACATAACTTCTAATTTTGCTGTTTTCCTCTCTAATTTTTCTCTAATTGACCTCTACCCTTCCGTTTACTAGTTTTCTATCTTTCCCTTACACGTAAGTGTATTCTGTTAATATCATTGTTGATTGCTTTCCCCATACATCTTGGTGTATCTCTTAACTATCATTGTTGATGGTTTGTCTCTTTCTTTCCCTTTCTCTCCCTTAAAAAAAATTTTTTTTTTCTTCTTCTTCTTCTATCTTCCATGTGAGTGCGTGTGTGATCATCTGCCTTTCAGCCCGTATTTTTAAGATGGCTGAGAAAGCTAAAGCCCCTTCTGGTTTTAAAAAAATGCCAGAAGTGTGGCCACAAGATTCCATCTTTTGACTTTCACTCCCTTTGTGTTTATTTCTTGGGACCCGTTCACTTACAAGAGGACTGCATTATTTCTCATGGGTTCAGTCACCAATCTCAAGTTGATAGAACAAACTTATTTTAAAGGTTTTAATTCCTTGTACCTTTAGTGAAGCCTTATCTGCAGCTGACAAGCCTAAAACTAATATTTCCTCCCCTTTGCCCTCATCCTGTGTTGACAAGGGCAAAAAGAGGAGTATCTCTGCTCCGACTTCTCCGTCGGCACCGAAAACTAAGAAACTGAAATCCTGTGCTCCAAAAACATTCTCGGAACTGGAGGCCTGTGACTGCAAATTATCAATGACAATTTCCCTGGCTCCGACAACTATTTCAGGTCCTTCAATGTCGAAGGCTCCGGTGCAGGACATTTTACCCTGCTCCTTCTTCAGCAGCACTGATTACACAAGCACAGGCTTTAGAATCCGAACCAAGGGAATGTTTACACAGGGCTACATACTTCCCATCTGTTGACCCCTTCGCTGGCAAACTTCCAGAGGTGTTTTTTCAGAGGCCTAAATCCCCATTCTTATCATCGATCTGTTCCACCAAAAGTCTTTCTGAGCTCAATGTTGCGAGACTTGTGAAGAAAATCTTACGGGCCAGAGGATTTAGAGGCCCCCCCCCCCCCTAGCTCTGACCTTTTCAGGTTTTGGAACTGAGCCTTCTTTCATCCCACTGACTACTCCTCCTCTGACCTCCAAGGCCTCAGTGTTTACTGATGTTCTTTGTGTTTCACTGTTGTAGTCATCACACTTGGGTTATCTGCCTGCAGGTGGCCCTCAATCGGCCCGAATACCAGAGACTTAGTATTTCTGCGTCGGATTCTGTCACTTCAGGACTGACGTCAGGTCGTCAGGGGTATTAAAACAGGCAGCCGACACCATTACATCAGTCTTTCTTGCCAAGGAGCCCGAAGCAGAAGCAGTTCGTAAGTGCTGGTCGGTCGCTACCTGAATTTTCATTTACGAATTGAATAATCCTGAAGTCTTCTAAAGCTAAGTATCCCATTGGGGATCCTTTTTTCTTGCTCTAACTGATGTCAGAAAAAGTTAACAATTGTCTTACCTGTGGAAAGCAAATACCTCAGAGATTTTCATTCTTACTGCATCACGTGTTTAGGCCCAGACCACGACATCCCTCGCTGTCGGTTTTGTGTGTTAATGCCCAACCATTTGTTGGGCTCTCTTTGTCACTAAATGTTTTCGTTCTCAATCTCTGCATTCTGAAATGGCTTCAGTAAAGCATCCGACTACTGATATTTTGAAAAAACTTAAGAATAAAGACGGAGACAGACCGCATAGGTCCAAAACTGCCGATGACGCTTCCGTTAAGCTAGTCGCCAGTCCTTCTGTACTCAGTGAGGCACCTTCGCAGCCCCTGATGTCCACTTCAATGGATTCGCAGGCCTCTACTGAGACCCATTCGGTGTCCGGTATGCCGCAAGACACTTCTTTGACTATGGAACCTGCGGATATCTCTATCTTGGATGTGTCCGGAGCTGCTGTGCAGTGTTCTGAGGCAGTTCTTCACTCAGCCGATGTTCGACTCAAACTGACTTCTTTTTTTAACCAAAACTACTGAGTTTCTTAGGCCCAGAGTATGCACAGCGCCTAGAAAACCGACAAGCAAAGTGCATGCACCTGCTTACAAGCCACAAAAACAAATGCTTAGAATGGCCGAAGAACTCATTACGCTGATTAGGGGAAGTCATCCCTCCCCTGCTAAGAGACAGAGTTCAGTCCCTTTCAGCTTCTAAAGACCAGTAGTCCAATGACTGAGATTTCTGATTATGAAGACATGTACTTATCTGCTTATGAGGATTCAGATGCAGAGGAATCCATTTCCTCTGCCTCCCCTCTAGAGGATTTTTCTTTTGATGAAACCTTACATATCTTAAGAGAGCATTTCCACTGGGAATGTCAAGACTATCCTCAGTCCAAAAAGAGACTCAGAGAATTTCTAGAGTTGCCTCAGCAAAGGCCTTTAGCAATACCCCCTGTCCTGGATGTGGTGGATGATGTTTTTATGAAATCCAGTCTTACTCCTGACACCTTACCTCCTGCCCCTTTGAAACCAGACAGGTACTACAGAGTACCTGACACAAATTTCTTTTAAAGAATCCTACTGCTGACCCAAAGATTATCTGCCAGGGGCCTAAACGTATTAAGGCTACTACAGCCAAGAATCCCACCCCTTCGGACAGGGGATTCCATAGCTATGGACAGATGGGGTAAGAAAGTATATACCTCTGCAACACTTCCTGTTAGGGCATTGAATTGTCAGTTTCACATGCTGAAGTACCAGCAACATATTATGGAACTTATTAAACAAAAAGTGGCAACCTTTTCAGACTGTGCAGAAAATAAAGAATTGCAGGAGATTATGCACTCTGCAAGCCAAGTCAGCAAACATACTTTGCAGTGTGGCTTTGATGCCCTAAAAGCATCCTGCCTGGCAGCAGTCACTGACTGTACTGAGAAGACATGCTTGCCTGAAGGAGCAGACCTTGCCAGACCATGTTAAATCAAAGTTACTAGAAGCTCCTGTGAATAAGGACTGTTTGTTCAGCACCAAAGCTGAAGAGGTTCTTAAAAAGATGGAAGAAAAAGCTAAGTCCATGCAGACTGTTAAAGAAAAAGTGCAACCCCCTAGATTCAGTAGGCATTGCCCTTCCAAACACTGGTCCTTTCCAACCTCCTACAAGCCTTTTCAAACCAGATCCAGGGGAACCAGACCACCCAGACTACAGTCTCAGGGTATGCAGAGATGTAAGCAATGGAGTGCCCCCACCCCTAAAGCAGGGAGTGGTAAGCCACAGACTTACAGAAAAAGCTCACAATGACTTCTTTACCCCTTTCCCCAGCCCTGCCCAAATGCTTGTGCTCCTAGGAGGAAAACTTGCCCTTCATGTAAATAACTGGATGTCCATCACTCAGGACCGGTGGGTCCTCAACATTGTGTCCCAGGGGTACAAATTTTATTTCCATTCACTGCCAACCCCAAGCGGGTTTCCAGACCTTCCTCCAAACCAGTGGGCAGAGGCTCAAAATCAAGTATTTTCCCTGCTCAATATCAAAGCTATTCAGCCGGTTCCAGTAGAACTGTGGGGTCAAGGATTCTACTCTAGACTCTTCCTGGTATCCAGGAAAGAGGGCTCTTGGCACCCAATCCTGGATCATTCAGTTCTCATCACCTTCCTGGTGGTACCAAAATTCAAAATGCGTACCCTGCAACAGCTTCTTCCTATGCTAGCCAGGGATGCCTGGTTAGTCACCCTAGGTTCATAGGTTGGTACTAGGCTATCGGCCCTAGGGCCTATACAAGCCTAGCCATAACAATTCCCTGGCTATTTCTTCCTGCACTATTTACTTCCCTGGACCCCTGTCTAGCAGGGCAACTGACGTGATCCCCGGGGTAAATTTCCTTTCTCCCATCCAATCATCAAGGTTCCTTTTGAAGAGGGCCAAAAGAAGCCTATCTGCACATCCCCATAAGGGAGACATGCAGGAAGTATCTACATTTCAGGGCAGGATCTATGCATCATCAGTTCTCTGCACTTCCCTTTGGCTTATTTACTGCGCCCAGAGTATTCACAAAATGCCTGGCTCCAGCCATTGCATACTGCAGGCAGAGAAATATCCAAATTTACCCTTACTTGGATGACTACCTGATTCAGGTGGACAGTCAGGAATTGCTGCTGCAGCACCTGGCATTTGTAAAAAAAAAAAAAAACCTTTTCACTTCCTTGGGGTACACCATCAAGGAAAATAAATCAAAACTTGTACCTAGTCAGAAGATTGTATTCCTGGGAGCAAGCTTGGACACAACTTCCCCAGATGGCATTCCTCACTTCAGAAAAACAAGTCTACCTGACAGACTGCTTCAAGCAAATGGCCACCAGAGCCCAGCTATTCACAAGAAAAATATTGCAAGCCCCTAGGATTCATGCCCTCATGTATACTGCTAATTCCATATGCAAGACTGCATATGAGGAAACTTCAGTGGTACTTAAAAAATCTTTGGTGCCAACATCAGGACCTGGAAACAGTCATTCCTATCATACCCTGCCTAAGGACAGAGTTCCTTTGGTGGGCAGAAGCATGTAACCACAAGAAGGGACTGCCATTTACTCAACCCCACACCACCCAGACCCTAACCACAGATGCATCAGACTATGCCTGGGGGGCACACATGGATGGCAAATGTATTCAGGGCCACTGGAGCCCAAGTCAAATTCATCTGCACATCAACAAGAAGACATGCTAGCTGTGCAGAATGCACTGACAGCTTTGAGATCCCTACTCTTTCCAGGTCAACTGCCAATAAAAACAGACAACACTACAGTTATGTGGTACATCAACAAGCAGGGGGGAACCCATTCCTCCCCTCTCTGCAGATTAGCCATGGCCCTGTGGAACATGGCCTTGGACATTCAAGTCCATTTGCAAGCTCAGTTCCTGCCAGGCAAACGAAACTCACTGGCAGACGACTTAAGCAGAAATCGCCTAGACCCACATGAGTGGAAATTGGAGCCCAGCACCTTCAACCTTCTGATTCAGAAATGGGGGACCCCAGAGGTGGATCTCTTTGCCTCCCCCTACAACCACCAGCTCAGCAAATTCTGTACCAGGAGTCCTCACAGCAGGGCCTGGAAAGTGGATGCCCTATCTTTTCAGTGGGTGAATCTCTCAATTTATGCCTTTCTCCCTCTGCCTCTTCTCTTAAGAGTATTACTCAAGATAAAACAAGACAGACCAAGGTCAGTTCTGATTGCCCCGGACTGGCCTCGCCAGCACTGGTAACCACTCCTGCGCAGCCTGACACCGGTGCCACCCTGGCACCTACACCAGAACCCAGTCCTGCTCTCCCAGTAGGAGGGACAGATTTTGCATCCACAACTGCAAACCCTAAATCTTGCAGCCTGGCTTATCCCGTGATTTCTTCCCCAGCAGCCATAAGCAAGCAGGTGCTGGACGTTATTCTTGAAGCCAGAAGACCCAGTACAAGAAAATCCTATGCTAAGTGGAAAAGCTTCTGCTCATGGATTCAATCTAAAGAAGAGGACACAACACTGCTCTCCCTGCCTCTAATCCTGGATTACTTAGCAGATCTACTCTACTAAGGCCTGTCCTTCTCCTCCATTGATACATGCCTCAGCCATTTCTGCTCATTACAACACTGAGCCACCTCTCTTCTTGCATCAAACAGTTCCTGAGAGGGTCAAACAACTTAAGGCCAACAAGGAGAGCACCCACCCCTGCTTGGGACCTTAACTTTGTACTGGAAAAGCTCACCTTCCCCCCCTTTGAACCTGCTGCGTCAGAAGAGTTAAAATTCCTCTCTTGGAAATCAGCCTTGCTTCTGGCCATTACTTCAGCGAGAAGAGTGTCTGAGCTACAAGCAGTGATGGCTGTGGAACCCTTTATTATTTTCCATGCTGTTAGGGTTTCCCTCAGGACTAACCCTTCCTTTATGCCAAAAGTGGTGTCCAGTGTGGCTCTCAACCAATCCATCCATTTGCCAACCTTCTTCCCTAATTCTCAAAATAAAGGGGAAAGGATTCTGCACTCCTTGGACGTGCACAAACAGCTCAAAGTCTACTTTGATAGGACTAAGCCCTACAGAAAATCTGACCAGTTTACTAGTCAGCTTTGCAACAGGGGCAGAAGGCAAGGCCATTTCAAAACAAACTATTTCCAAATGGATAGCACACTGCATCCATTTCTGCTACAAGCACCATAAGAAATCAACCCATCAGGGGGTCAGAACACATTCCACTAGGGTAAAATCTACCTGTACAGCATTTCCCAGGGGAGTCGCTACCAGGGACATCCTGGAAGCTGCCACCTGGAGTTCTGTACACACCTTCACCAAGCATTACCACCTGCCTATCTTCTCCATATCTAGGGCAGGTTTTGCTACAGCAGTCCTGCAAGGCATATTAGCCAGCCCTAACTCTTCTTGACTCCCTCCACCCTTCTTCAGCTTTGGGAATCCACCCAAGTGTGTTGACTACAAAAGTGAAACACGAAGAACATAGTTCAGTTGTGTACACTTATCATAAATGTAGATATTCGAGTGTATTCACTGTTGCAGTCCTGGTTTCCCTCCCTCCAGCCCCCCCCCGTTTTTTTTCTCTCTCTCTCCTCTCTATGGCTATTCCTCACCCCTTCTGGGGTTTTGGTATTGGTATTTACTTTTTACTGGTGGTGTTTTCCACACCATAACTTAGCTCCCTATTTGGGGGGGCTCCTGACATTTGTGGCAAGAAAAAGTGATGTAATGGCATCGGCTGCTTGTTTTTATACCCCTGACGACCTGATGTCAGTCCTGAAGCGACAGCATCTGACGCAGAAATACGGAGTCTCTGGTATTCGGGCCGACGGCTACCTGCAGACAGATAACCCAAGTGTGATGACTGCAACAGTGAATACACTCGAACATCTACATTTATGGTAAGTGTACACAACTGTACTTTCCGAGTCTCCCGGCGCCGACTGTACCAGTCCTGGAGATTTACTTCACTTTGAAACTGGTAATTCCCCTGAGCTGTGTGGTGGCTTCAGAACCAGAGACCTCTTGGAGTTGTATCTACCCTGTTGACACTGGGGAGTAGGACTGTACTCCAGTTTTTTTCAGAGCAATCCCTGCTCCTCGCAGCTTCGGTTCAAGTTAGCTTGGCACCAACTTCTGTCTCGAGGGTGGGCTCTTTGGGGTGGGGAGTGACCCCAGTCTTGAGGCAGACTATCTCTGTTCTGGGCTCCCTTCCCTTCTGGGGGGGGGGGCTGCCTTCGAGGAGATGGAGAGTGCCCTCTCCTTTACAGTGACAGTTTTCTCATCAGAACAGATACCACCCTCTGGCTCTGTTATTTGACCTGTTGCTCCAGTGGGACAGCGGGTGCCAAAGTGTCAGGTTTCTCAGACTCTAGATTCTGTCATTTTCTGAGACCTCCTCAGATTATCCCCCTTTGGAGGACCCCCAGAAAAAGAAGTGCAAGAGGAAGCATTTTGATTCCCCTCAGGAATCAGTCACTGAAGACACAGATTTCCATGAGGGAGAATGGTCCCCAAGGTCACCACCTGAAGATGTCTCCTTTGGAGACATCATAGAAATTTTAAAGCAAAGAGGTGGCCAAACCCTTTCTCGGCGGAATCTGTTTACCTGCAGGTTTTTGGCACTCACCCGTTTACCTCTTGGGTGACCCTGCCTGCTGATGAACTCATTTAGTTGATTTCACAGCGAGCATGGAAGGCACCAGACACCATCGAACCCATCCCCAAGAGACCAGACAAAATTTGATCTGTCCTGGAGGACAAGCAGTTCTGCGCCAAAGGGTTAGCAGTGGATGCCATGGTCACAGCAGCCGCAACAAAAAAAGGAAAAGTAAAACAACAGTGTTAGTGCAGTGAGACGTCCGTTACTAATAAGGGAAGACTAGCAAAACAAAAAGGTAACTTTAACCATGAGCAGGATAAACGGTGGTTAATTCAAAAAATTCAAAGTCCACATACTCCTAGTTCCAGAATTCCTGCAGAAAGCACTTAGATTGAAGAGCACAGTATTTATTTATTTTATTTATTTATTTTATATTTGTTGACCGTGTTAGTCCGACTGAGCTTGGGGGCCAATTTTCAGCAGAGACCTGGGGAGAAAAGCTCCACAGTGAGATACAATTTAATTACATAAGAGAATTAGATTATGTGCAAAATCAGTAATTATTAACTACTTACATACAATACATTAGTAGTTGATAATGAGGCTGTGCCAAGAGTAAACCATTAAACCAGTACAAGTGAAATACATAAATAGTTCTATATCCATGTTCCAAACAATCATTTTTTAGACATTTTGTCTAGTATAGTTCCAAAATAGGAGCGAGAATAGGAGCAGAATGAAGAGGAAGGGAGATGTGTAAAGGAGGTTGAAAGGCTAATATAAGATTGTAGGTTGCTCAAGGAAAGGGGCTAGTGAGGTTATGCAGGAAAAAGGGGGCTAGTGAGAATTATACAGAGAGAGCGTGTAGGTGGGAGGGGATACGAGTCTTTGATGCATGGGAAAGTAGTTTAGGGAGGATGAGTGCAGTGGCAGGACCAGTTTGTTTTGAGGTATTCTCTAGTGGCTGTTTTGACTTGATTAGGGTGTTTAAGGGATCTAATTTCTAAGGGAAGTTTGTTCTAGGATATGGCAGGGTTGTAATTGTAGGGGTTGCAACCAGTTTTGGTTTTCGGTTTATATATAGGTTCATAGGTTCATAGATTAGTACTAGGCTAACTGCCCTTGCGAGCCATTTTAAGTCTAGCTAATTATCCCTTGTGAGACTCAAACCCTGCACCTTGTGTTTGTAAGGCAAACACCTTAACCATTAGGCCACCCTCCCAATATTTGTAGCAGGTCTTGACCAGAGCTACTCAGAGGCCTAATTGGGAAATATTTAGAGATAATAGGAGTAAGGCTAGGACAGAAAGAGTGCTGGTATAGGATTGAGTGAATAATCTGAAGTTGAGAGAGGAAGAGCTGGTGGGGTAATTCTAGCTATAGCCAGTCTAATTTTCTTAGGGAAAAACAGTGGTGAGAAGTATGGTTTGCAGCAAATCTAGCTATCTTATTGTAGGTTGATACGAGTTTGGTTAGGTGTGAGGAATTCAGATTAATAAGAATGTGACAAATGTACAATAGACTAGGAAGAAGGTATGGATGTGAGAGAGTTATTTTGCCTGGGTCTGTATCATATGAACGAATGTCCATAATATCGAACACTCTAAAGAGCGAAAATGCCGGACCTCAAACTCATTATTGTAGGAGGCTGTACCCCCCACGCCACCCCCCCCGCTAAATATATATACCGACTCTGAGATCGCACTACAGTGAGGAAAGGGCAAATATTCCAACCCTCACTGTACTGCGATCCCACAAGAAGCACCTTGAGGTCCGACATTTTCGCTCTTTAGAGCGTTCGACATTCTGAACATTTGTTCATATGATATATAGACCCTTTTGCCTTGCTAGTTAAGTACTTTTTGTTGTGGTAAAGGAATCCAGTTTTTAATACAATTAGACACATGTAAATCAAACTTAAGTTAGTCATCAATTGTGACTCCTAGCAGTTTTGTGCTAGATTCGACTGTGATAGATGTGTTATTGCTGGACAGTATAGTAAAAGCAGATGTGAGATTAGTGAGGTTTTTGGGGAGAAAGAGTAAGAGCTTAGTTTTCTTAAAGTTGAGAATTAATTTGTTGTCATGGAGCCAGGATTCAACAGAGTTAAAAGATGCTTGGGTGGAAGAGTTGAGGTCAGAGGGAGTGTCTGCGATGGTGATGACAGTAATTCTTATTTCCCCCTTTTAGCCTCAACAGATTTGATTCCCCTTCCTTTGGCCTTATCTGACTCATCAACTTTGGATTCTGGATTCGATTCCAGACGTTTTGTCCCATCCAGACGGACTTGTTCACCCAGACATTTTGAACCTCAAGCTGACAGCGTGGTTCCTCCAATTCCACTAGTTGACAGGCATCCAAACCTTTCCTCCCCAGTACAGCACATCCTCCTGTCTTCTGATGAACTGTCCACTCATATAATGTACTCTAGCAAATGGAAAAGATTTACCATTTGGACCCATGATAAACATATTGATCCCTTTTCTGCTTTTGTAGAAAATATTTTAAACTTTTTAGCCTCTCTTTTTATTGCCAGAGGTTCACCTTCTACCATCCGATTACAATTAGCTGCAATTTCCAGTTTCCACAATGGTTTGGAAGAACATTCTTTAGCCTGTCATAAACGTTGTAAGTCATTTTATAGAGGCACACTTTTGTTGAAACCTCCTTTCAAAGATCTGACAACGCCTTGGGATCTAAACTTAGTGCTACAGACCAGAGTACATTCTCCCTTTGAGCCCTCTGCAGAATGTGATTTGAAATTTTTGTCATAGAAAACACTGTTTCTGGTAGCTATAACCTTTGCTAGAAGGATCTCAGAAATTCAGACCTTGTCAAGTAAACCTCCTTATCTGATTTTCCACAAAGACAGAGTGTCTTTACGAACAAACCCCTTCCGTACCCAAGGTAGCCTTAGTCTAACATCAATCAAACTTTTAATCTACCATATTTCTTTCCAAATTTCTCCAACAAAGGTGACTATTCCGTACATTTACTAGATGTTCAACAGAAAGTTACATTTCTATCTTCACATAACAAAGGAAAATTCAAAAATCTAATCAACTGTTTGTTTCCTTTTCCAGTGCAAGGTTTGGCAAACCAGTTAGCAAGGCGATTCTTGCCAGATGGCTAAAGGACTGTATTTCATTTATCTGTAGTAAGAACAAAATAGTGTTGCCTAGGCCAGTCAAAGCCCATTCTACAAGATCTGTATCCACTTCAGCTGTTTTCCAGTGTAGAGCGTCTATGGATGACTTATGTGCAGCAGCTATTGGGCTTCTCCCCATACCTTTGTCAGTCATTACAAATTGGACTTGGTCTCTAGGGGAAGGGCATCATTTGGTTCGATGGTGCTCAGGAATATCCTTCCATGAGTCCTTCCAAGATCTAAGGTAGCTGGGGGACTCTGTCCCATATGTTAAGGATAAAATGAAGATTGACAACATCCAATAAAGAAGTTATGTACTCACCATAACGTTCTATCTGTGTTATCGATCCTCATTTATCCTTATCCTTGACTCCCTTTCCTCCATCCTCCGGCTTTAAAAGGTTCTTTGGCAGAACAGATTTTATACCCTCAAAATTATTATGATTTTTCCAGACATAGCAGAAATGGCTTCCCTATGGGTTTCCTTATCTATTCATTCTCTTCAAACTTGATCTGAGATAATTGAGAGAGAGAGGGATTGTGGGTAGAGGTGAAGCTTGAGAGTTTTTGGCTGGCGCAGGCAGTAGTAACAGCCAAGTCAGTTCCGATTTCAGAATCAAACCCATATGTCAAGGATAAATGAAGCTAGACAACACAAATGGAACATTATGGTGAGTACATAACTTCTTTTTTTATTTTGAATATCCTCCTCTTCCTGCCTGAAAAGTAAATTCTTTAGGGATCCTAGGTAGAAGAGCAATGTCCTTCCATCCATAACTTATACACATTTGCCTTAAATATCTCCCATCTGGTAATATAGTATTTTGCTAGGACCTCCTCTAACATTCCTTCTATCAGTTATGTTGTTCCAGTCCTCTCCAAAAATCAACATTCCTTGTTGAAACTGAACTATTTCACCTAGCAATAACTTCAGTATGTGCTAATTCATTCTGGGAGACATGTAATAGTTTCCTAGTGTTATTGTTTGCTTCCCCAGTAGCATCTCAGCAAGAGGCATTTACTGTCTTTATCCTGTATTTGATTTTCTATTTCTACCATTGTTCCTCTCTCTATTGATGTCATAATCCCCCTTTTCCTACCTGCTATACCCTCTACATGGCATCACTTTCCCAGACGTGTTTTGATGAAAACTTTAAATGTGAAGTTGTTCTATCGCGCCTTCATTCTCACTGATGGGTTCGGAGCCGATCCTCAGCTCCAACTCGGCCAAATGCTAAAGCTCGAGGTCTTCAAACAGTTCGTGGCCTACTCCCTATCCCATGATGCAGTAGTGCTTGCCTCAGATCTCATTTGCTGCTGCAACAGATTGGGTGTTCGTCAAACAGCTCTGGCCAGTATTGTCAATTTTATGATATTTGTCTAAACAAGATATTTTCATTCCTGTTGTTGTTACTTGTTAGATTTCAGTTAGCTACTTGAGACACTTGTCTCTTTTGTTAGTCTTTGTTAGAGTGCTTTTTCTTCTTTTCTTGAGGCCATTTATTTTTAGGCCTTTTTCTATAAGTGAGCTAGAATAGTTAGAGTTAGATTTACATAACTTGCTCCCCATCCTTTATATGTAGCCCATTTTTTTATTAGGGCATTAATAATATATCTTTGCTTACTTGCAAATACCTTTTATTCAACCCTGCGGTTTTTATTAAGGTTGTATAATAGTTGAACAGTTTGATGTGTTTCATAGTTATTGTAGTTATTATTATAGTTAGTCTTATGTAGATATTATCTGTGTGCTGTGTGAGATACATATATACATTTTTTCTTACATATAGAACTAGAGTTTGTTCTGCCTTGGGTAATTCTCAGTTGTCAGAGTTGCGTCTGAAAAATCTGGATTTAAAAAATGTCTGAAATGCGGACAGATGTCAGTTACAGATGGCCATACAAATTGTGTTTAGTGTTCAGGTGAGCTTCACCTACAGGAAAATTGTGCCATCTGTCACTCTTTTAGCTCTCGCGTTCTTCATGAATGCAAAAGTAAACTGTGATAGCAAGAGGTCTCTTGAAATCTTCATTTCAAGAAGCCTTAGACAAGGACAAGCCTACCAAACCTCCAAATACTGGGTCTACAAGCTCATCATCAGAGTCAGAGCTGAAAAAAGGCTCATAGACTACAAAAAAAGCAAAATCTGGTAAGACTGCCGCCTCGGCACCTAAGCTTATGGAGCTGGAGGGAATCGTGGTTAGTGGGAGCCGGTCCCCAGCCTTGGAGCCAGTATCTCCCACTTTAAAATCTCCTGTCCTCCAGTCTGAGACATCATCCATTGTTTCCCGGTCCTTAAGACTATCTAATAAGAATATGGATCAAGTGGTACAGAGACTTCTACAGTCACAGGCTCTAGGCAAAATTCTGTCGGGTCCAACCCTTAGGGCTTCGGAATCGACCCAGACTCAACCTGTTTCTTCGATTCCTCCTTCGATTCCACCCAAAGTTTCGGAGACTGAGTATTCGGAACCAATGATTGTGGAACCGTCGGAGCCGGCATCCATTGGGCTTTCGGTTCCGACTACTCTGATCTATTCGTTACCCACATTAGAGTCTAGGAGCCGACACTCACCGGTTTGGTTCGGAGAGGATAGTCGTACCGTATCTTTCGGTACCAACTTTGCTCTCAGGGCCTCGGCTTGGGTGAGCTTGGTACCTACCTCGGGCTCTGAGCCCACGGCTTTGGCAGCGTGGAGACTGCCTGTTTCTACGGATACAGACATTTCTTTGGACCGTAGCTGCAGGGCTTTTGATGCCATGAGGAGAGTGTTGTCCCCTAGGGCACCCACGTCATCGATACCAGCAATCTCCTCCCCTAAAGGTCCTGTGTCTGTCTCTGCTTCACTGATCCCTCAAAAGCATAGAGACCCGGAGTCTCAGGTCCCCCCACTGGGTGAACCCTGTTTTTCCTGGACCTCCCGAGAAACTCCCTCTGAGGAGGTGCCCAGGAAGAGAACTTGCAAGAGGAAGCATTTGGATTCCCCACAGGAATCCATCACATCAGATACTGACTTAGATTAGAGTCCCCACGGTCCCCCTCTGAAGATATCTCTTTTGGTGATATCTTAGAAATCCTAAAACAGAGGGGTGGCTGGAATCCCCTTAACCCTACTGATGATGAGTCAGTACTCCTGAAGGCTTTCAGGTCTCACCCCTCCACCTCTTGGGTGGCTCCGCCTTTTGATGAGTTGATGGACCCTCTCTCTCGAAAGGCGTGGGAGTCCCCGGATACCATCAAACCAGTCCCATGGAGGCCAAATAAATTTATTACGTCACTACAGGATAAGGCTTTCCTTACCAGAGGAGTACCCATTGATGCTATGGTGGTGGCGGCGGCCACTAAGAAGGAGCTATTGGAGACCTCCACATCTGTTTATCCTCCTAATAGCGATTTTAGGATCATGGACATAGAGATGGAAAGCGCATGTTTAGCTCAGCGGCCTTTACTCTTTGATCACTGAACTATCTCACACATTTTACCAGACTACACAGAGATCTCCTTAAAGAGTTAGGAGATACTCTACAGGGTGCGGTAGCTGTGGGGGTCTCAGATAAGGTAACCTCCCAGCTTGCTACCCTAAATTCCCTTATAAACTCTTCCATGCATCTGATTTCATATGCAGTGGATGGAACGAGTCAAGCAGTGGGTACAGGAATCACTCTTAGGAGACACTCCTGGATGCAGTTATGTTCCTTTGCGGAGCCCTACAAGTCATCCTTTGTAATCAGCCCCTTTGATGGTTCATCACTTTTTGGACCAAAAGTGAAGGAAACGCTTACCAGGTGTGAGCAAGATGGAAAGACCGTCTGCCGTGGGAGTCCGTTTTTCCAGTCCTACCAGACCTTATCCTAAAGGTCGAAAAGTGACAAAATGTGGTTCCATAAAGCCCAGGGAGCTTTCTTTGACACACATTGTGAAACCCCCCTCTAGAGGCAGAGGAGGGGGCAATAATGGGAAACGACATCTACACGGCAGAGGGGGGCCGCAGAACCAGGGTGACAAGGATCAGTTCTTTGGCAAGCCCTACCAGTGCTTTTGAAAGGAGGCCCATCTGTCCATCTCTGGAGGCAGTCGGGGGATGCTTGTCTTTGTACCCAAACACCTGGCTAAATATCACGAAAGATTAGTGGGTACAAAGCATAATATCCAGAGGATACACTATTCCCTTTACTACCGCTCCAGTCCCTGTGAAAAAAATCCCAGATGTTCCACCCAATCACAGGGAAGAAGCAACCATAGAGATTACAAGATTGCTAGCAAAAAAGAGTCATCCAACCAGTTCCATCAGACCAGAGAGGATCAAGGTTCTTTTTAGTTCCAAAGAAAACAGGGGACTGGAGACCAATGTTGGATCTCAGCAGGTTGAACAAATCTGTCAAGAAAACAAAGTTTTGGGTGGTCACACTACAGTCTATACTTCCCTTTCTAGGAAAATACTATTGGATGTGCTCAATAGATCTCCAGGATGCATACTACCATATAAAGATGGACAGAACATACAGGGATCATCTGCACTTTCGGCTGGGAGC
The DNA here is from genome assembly GCF_019279795.1 of Protopterus annectens. Taxonomy (NCBI): domain Eukaryota; kingdom Metazoa; phylum Chordata; order Ceratodontiformes; family Protopteridae; genus Protopterus; species Protopterus annectens. The sequence continues at coordinate 436,266,768 of NC_056743.1, forward strand.
CAGTCACTTTCAGTTTCGGGCTCTGCCCTTTGGTATCACTACAGCCCCCAGAGTATTTACCAAATGCATGGCAGTAGTCACGGCTCACTTGAGGCAGTTAGGATTCCAGGTGTTTCCATATTTAGACGACTGGCTCCTCACCGCCACAACCAAGCATCAACTCATACACGCAAGGGAGACGACCTTAGAACTTTGTCATTTGGGGATTACTATAAACTGAGACAAGTCTGCTTTACAGGCATCCAAACGTACCGTCTTTATCGGAGCAGATCTCAACACAGTTTCCATGACCATAAAACTTCCAATGTGAAGAGTGATGAGCCTTCGGCAACAAATTCTGAATCTCATCCCCAAACAGAGAGAGCCCCAGTTTCAGTAGTGCTCAAATTACTAGGGACCATGGCAGCAGCCATCATTGCCACTCCATTAGGTTGAATGGACATGTGGATACTGCAATGGCTGGTTTTCACGCAATGGTCTTATCAGGAACTTCCAATGTCTCACCATGTCATAATAAGAAAGTCATGCAAGAAGGATCTTCTTTGGTGGCTGACCACTCCTCAAGTGGCAATAGGACATCCCTTTGTTCTTCCAACTCCAGTTGCCACTGTGACCATGGATGCCTCCCTGAAAAGGTGGGGCTGGCATTTTCAGGGAAGGACAGCCTAAGGCACATGGGAGAATCACGAGGCTCATCTGCATATCAATGTCCTAGAGATGAGAGCAGTACTTCTAGCCTTGCAATCCTTTCAAAACTTTCTACCTCTAGGGACTATTGCGATACAGACGGACAGTATGTCAGTGGTCTGTTACATAAACAAACAGAGAGGAACCAGATCATACCCCTTATGTCGAGAGGCCTTGAGAGTGTGGCAGTGAGCAATTTCCACCCATCGCTTTCTGATAGCAATGCACATTCTGGGGAGGTCCAATGTGATAGCGGACAAATTGAGCAGAACAATATTGTCTCCTCACGAGTGGTCCCTGAAAGAAGTAGTAGCGGAAAGGATATTCTGCAGATGGGGCCAGCCTTGCTGCGACCTCTTTGCAACCCCCGCCAACACCAAATGCAGCAACTACTTTGCCCTGATCGCCAACTCGGGAGATGCCCCAAGGGATGCACTTGTACACAGTTGGCCCCCGGGACTTCTTTATGCTTTTCCCTCCATTTCCTTTGATATCCAAATTCTTACAGAAAGCCAGCACTCTGGGAAGGACCAATTTTTTTGTTAGCCCCTTACTGGCCTCGTCAGATTTGGTTCCCCTTCCTGCAGCCTCATCTACTGGAAGAACCATGGATCCCGGATCCAGTTCCAGATCTTCTGATACATTCATCAGGGGTTCTTCATCCTGCAATTCATACCCTAAAATTGACAGCTTGGCTGTTCCAGTTCCACGAATAGCCGGGTTCCACAGTTTATCACCTGTAGCACAGAACATCCTAATTTCTTCTCATAAATCTTCTAGTAGGAATCTGTACCTTAGCAAGTGGAAAAGATTTTCTATATGGGTGTCAAATAATGATGTTGATCCATATATGGCTTTGATTTCTTCCATTCTAGAGTTTCTGACTAAATTCATGAAGGAGTGGCTGTAGCAACCCTTAGAGTTCAATTGGCAGCAATCTCTAATTTTCATATTTGTGATCAACAGACTCCCATCACGACACAGACTTTCTACAGCATTTCTTAATGGTACTATTCACTTGAGACCACCTATTAGAACCCCATTTGCTCCATGGAATCTTAATTTTGTGCTTTCACGGATCATTTTACCCCCCTTTGAACCTGCATCATCCTGTGATTTAAAATACCTATCATGGAAGACCATTTTCTTAGTAGCTATTACTTCTGCTCGAAGAATTTTGGAAGTACATGCCTTGTCCATAAAAGTCCCATACTTGATTTTTCATAATGATAGAGTGACTCTGAGAACAAATCCTTCATTCATACCTAAGGTTTGTTCTGAAACAAATCTCAGCCAGACTGTAGAATTACTTGTGTTTTTTCCCAAATATACAAACAAAATGGAACACATGTTGCACAAACTCGACGTCCATAGGCAACTTCGATTCTATCTAGACAGGACTAAGGACTTCAGAAAATTGGACCAACTTTTATCTCCTTTTCAGACTGTATTGCTTTTACATACAGCTCTTCGCAGATGACATTAAATCATAAAGTCAAGGTTCACTCAACCAGGGCAATTTCCACTTCTTCAGCCTTTATGGCACAGCTGACCATAGATTCTATTTATGCAGCAGTCACATTGTCCTCACCTCATACCTTTATCACTCATTACATATTGGATAAGGCCTCCAGGGACAGGGTCTCTTTTGATTCTATGGTTCTGAGGAATATACTTCCATGAGACACCCAAGGAGATGGTGCTTGGGACGCTTACCCATCAGTGAGAATGAAGGCGAGATAAAACGACTTCACATCAAAAAGTTATGTACTTACCATAACTTCATTCTTATGTCCCACCCACCAACCCCCTTCCTTGAAAGTCTGAGGGCCGGAAAGTTCCAACAAGTCCTAGTGATATTTTGTCCTTGTCTATGGTATTCTTATTTCAATGCCTTTAGTCTTTAGTTATCAGTATGATTGGGCAAACAAGATCTGAGGGAAGCACTATTTCATCATGGGATAGGGAGTAGGTCACGAGCTGTTTGAAGACCTCAAGCTTTAGCATTTGGCCAAGTCGGAGCTGAGGATCAGTTTCAAACCCATCAGTGAGAATGAAGGCGAGATGAACAACTTGTATGGAACGTTATGGTAAGTACATAACTTCTTATTTTGTCAGGTGAGTCTCTTGTAGCACAATTACATGAATCTGAAGTCCTTTCAGGTAATGAAGTACTTTTTTTTCTTGTAATCATCCACCAGACCATTGATATTCCTAATTGCTATTTTGATTGTCATCAGAAAAAGATAAACTTACCTCACAATGCTATATTAAATGTTCATCGTGCATACAGCTGCAGTCATAACAGATGGGTTTTCCTGCCGTCAGGCGGGTCCTCGGTCGGCCGAATTCCAAAGTCTAGGTCCGGCGTCGGATATCGTCGCTTCTTCCCTGACGTCAGTGCGACAGGGATATAAAAGAACCAGACGACGCCATTTTTTTCAGTCTTTCTTGCCGCGCAGTGCCCGAAGCAGAAGCAATTCGCAAGTGCCGGTCAGCCAGCTCCTGAGATTACGAATATTTTTCAACCGAAGTCTTCTTGAAAGATAAGTACCCCGTTGGGGAAACCTTTCTTGCCTCAGACCGATGTCAGACAAAGTTAATAATTGCATTTCATGTGGGAAGCAAATACCACATAAGCATTTTCATTCCCTCTGCATTCCTTGCTTAGGCCCAGACCACGACGTCTCGGCCTGTCGTTTTTGTGCTACATTCAACAGACGCACTATTAAGCATCGGGCGGAGTTCGCCCAACACTATTTTGGCAAAAAGTTTAATTACATTATGTCGTCGGATACTCCGACTCCAGTTTTGAGTAAAAGACGCAAAGATAAGGACCGACATACGAGGTCCGCGACTTCTACCGACACCACGCCAAAGCCGACTACAGGTGGTCCGGTTCTCAGTGAGGCGCCTACGCAGCCCCTGACTACTGATGACACTTCATTGGCGGTGTCTTCTGTGCCCGAGGTCGCAGGCTCTTCGACCCACACCCCGACTACAGATACCGAAGCCACTCTTGGCAGTGAAACTCAGAGTTTAGACAGGCCTGCCACCTCTCAAGGTGTCTTCAAGCCTTCCTCTTCTTTTTCCATCAAGGCTTTCACTAAATCTAAAGCAGCCATGCATACTAAAAGCCAAGCTCCACAGGGCCCCTCTCAAGGCCCCATGCCTAAAAAGCAGATGCTCAAAATGGCTGAGGATTTGATTACTCTTATTAGGGGTTCTCAACCCCCCCCCCCGGACAAAAGGCCCAGAGTGGAGGAAGAATCCCCTTCCTCGGACCAGGCCTCCATTATTTCAGAACATTCTGAAGACCAGGAACATTCATACTCCCCTTTTGAAGATTCTGATGCAGAGGAGTCCATTCTCTCTGTCTCCCCCCCTGAGGATTACTCTTTTGGGGAAACCTTACATACCTTGAGGGAACACTTCCACTGGGAAGGCCAAGAGTACTCAGACTCCAAGAAAAGGCTTAGGGATTTCCTCTTGCTCCCTCAGCACAGGCCTCTGGCTATACCTCCTGTCTTAGACATACTAGATGATGTGTATTCGGAGGCCTGCCTTAACCCAGATTCTTTACCTCCAGCTCCAGTCAAGCCTGACAGGTATTACCGGGTTTCTGATTCACACCAATTCCTATACAAAAGCCATGCGGCTGACCCAGAAACTATTTCACAGGGTCCCAAGGGAATTAAGGCCTCCACTGCTAAAAATCCATTACCTTCAGAGCATTAAACTGTCAGTTCCATATGTTAAAGTACTAACAGTTTCTGTTATCACAGTTGAAAATCAAACTGTCACAACCTGAACAACCAGACTTGACGGAGTTGCAGGATTTGTTACATAGTGCAGAACAAGTGGGTAAACATACCTTGCAATGTGGTTTTGATGCTTTAGAGCGCCCGAGGGGTAGAGGGCAATCTCAAGGATCGTTTAGAGGCAGACAATGGCAAGCACCTACACAAAGAGGTGGTGAGGATAGTTCACAGCCATACAGAAAGCAGAACCAATGACTTTCCCCTTTGCATGCCAAGCAAGGCTCAAATGGCAGCACCTTTAGGCGGAAAACTGGCATTATTTTCGAAAAATTGGCATATTGTCACAAAAGATGAATGGATCCTGGAGATTATAGACAGAGGCTACAGATTACACTGTCACACCATTCCAAAAATGAGAGGCATGCCAAACCTGCCACACAATCAAAGGGCAGAGGCACAAAAACAAATTTCAGATCTCATGGACATGAAAGCTATTCAAGAGGTACCTGCACAAGGACAGGGTTAAGGTTTTTATTCCACACTATTCCTGGTACCAAGGAAGGGCAAAGATTGGAGACCTATTTTGGACCTATCCATCCTAAACACATTTTTACTCGTGCCAAAATTCAAGATGCTCACATTACAGCAGCTTCTTCCCAGCTGGGCAAGGAGTCTTGGCTGGTAACATTGGACCTCAAGGAGGCATAGCTGCATGTCCCAATCAGACAAGATTGCAGAAGATACCTCAGATTTCTTGCAGGTTCAACACATTATCAATTCTCTGCATTGCCCTTTGGCTTATCTACTGAGCACAGAGTGTTCACGAAATGCCTGGCATCAGTAATTGCCTACTGCAGACTTCAAGGGATACAAATATACTCATATTTGGACGACTGCCTGATCCAAGCGGACAGCAAGCACATACTTCTGAAACATCTGGCGTTTGTAATAATGTTGTTGAATTCTCTGGGATACACAGTCAACAAAAAGAAATCAAGGCTAATACCCTCTCAAACAATAATTTTCCTGGGTGCCAATTTGGACACAAACACCCAGATGGCCTACCTCACGCCAGAGAAACAAGGGCAACTAACTCAATACTTCAGAAAACTGGCAACTTTCACCAGGCTGACTGCAAGGAAAATCCTGCAGGCTCTGGGATTCATGGCATCTTGCATCCTACTAATCCCATGTGCAAAGCTGCATATGAGGAAACTTCAATGGTACCTAAAAAACTTATGGTCTCAACACAGCCACAGTTTGGAAACAATAATACCACTGATTCCATGTCTTCAAAAGGAATTTCTGTGGTGGGCTCAAGCATGCCAAAGAAACACAGGTCTCCAATTCTGCAAGCCTCAAGCAAATCAAGTCATCACAACAGATGCCTCGGACTATGCCTGGGGGTGGGGGTGGGGGGGTCGCACATGACAGATCGGTGCATTCAGGGCAAATGGTCCCAAAAAGAAAAGCACCTACACAGCAATCAAAAGGAAATGCTAGAAGTAATAAATGCTATTATAGCTTTCAAAGACCTACTGCGTCCAGGCCAGCTATTGATAAGGACAGACAACACCACTGTAATGTGGTACATAAACAAACAGGGAGGAACCCATTCATACACCCTATGCAGGCTAGCCATGTCTCTTTGGAACATGGCTCTGAAATTACAAATCGAACTTCAAGCACAGTACCTGCCAGGCAAGGAAAACACGCTAGCAGACAACTTAAGCAGAAATATGACAGATCCACACGAATGGAAGTTGCATCCTCAAGTTTTTTCAAAGATAACTCAAGCATGGGGAAGGCCAGACATAGATCTCTTTGCCTCCCACAGAAATCACCAATTGGCAAAATTCTGCTCAAGGACCTTTCATCCACAGGCCTGGAAAGTGGACGCACTCTCTTTCAGTTGGACAACAATGACAGTTTATGCCTTTCCACCTTTTCCTCTGCTGCCCAAAGTTCTATTAAAAACCAGAGCAGACAGACCAAAGATGATTCTCATTGCTCCAGACTGGCCAAGACAACACTGGTACCCACTCCTGAGGAGCCTGACGCATTCCCCACCATGGATCCTGCCTCTAATGCCTCTTCTACTGACTCAGCACAACTTCAAAACTCTTCACAGTCAGCTGAAAACACTCAATCTAGCCACATGGAAGATTCCTTAAAATCACAACAGACCCTACTCTCCAAGGAGGTGCAGGATGTCATTTTGGAGGCCAGAAGACCTTCTACTAGGAAAGCCTACTCCGCAAAATGGAAACGGTTTTGTGCCTGGAATGAGAAAAAGGGCCAGAATCCTGGAATACTGAATTTACCTCAAATATTACAGTACCTAGCTGAGATGCTAAGCAGTGGACTTTCATTCTCCTCCATCAAAATCCATGCCTCAGCCATTTCTACAGAATACAACACTGATCCTCCTTTATTCTCTCACCCCCTCTTAAGACAGTTCCTCAGAGGGGCTAAGAATATAAAACCCTCAAGGAAACAGCCAGTACCTGCTTGGGACCTCAATTTCATTCTAGAAAAACTGACCTTGCCTCCTTTTGAGCCAGCTGCTCCAACAGAACTGCAATATTTGTCCTGGAAAACAGCCTTCCTGCTGGCTATCACCTCAGCTCGCAGGGTTTCGGAACTACAAGCCCTCATGGCTGTGCAGCCTTTCATCATTTTCCATCAGGACAGAGTTTCCTTACGAACCAATCCTTCCTTTATGCCAAAGGTAGTATCCAGGGTAGCCTTGAATCAGGCTATCCACTTATCTACCTTTTACCCTAATCCTCAAAACAAAGGGCAGAGACTACTACATTCCTTGGACATTCACAGACAGCTACGTTATTATTTGGACAGAACAAAGCCTTTCAGAAAATCAGAGCAACTCTTTGTGTCCTATGCTACAGGAGCTCAAGGGAAGCCTATTTCCAAACAGACAATCTCAAAATGGATAGCCCACTGCATACGCTTTTGTTACTCTTTTGGAAGCTGCCACTTGGAGTTCTGTACATACTTTCTCCAAGCACTATCACCTACCGTTATACTCCAAATCTAGAGCAGGCTTTGCCACTGCAGTCTTGCAGGGCATCCTGGCTCCTCCTAGTTCCACCTAGTGCCTACCACCCCTTTTTTAGCTTTGGGATTCTACCCATCTGTTATGACTGCAGCTGTATGCACGATGAACATAGTACAGTTTTGTACCTACCATAAATGTAGATGTTCGAGTGCTAATACAGCTGCAGTTCAGGTTTCCCTCCCTCCTTCCCCTCTTGGGACTGGCCTAATGGCTAACACCTCCTCATACAACCTGATTGGGGTATTCTTTTATGGTGTATTTGCTTGCAACTACTGTTTTTTGATTATATTGCATTGCATTATTACATAAATTTATGTATTGCCTTCCTTCTGGGGGCACCTGACATCTGGGGCAGGAAAAACTGAAGAAAATGGCGTTGGCTGGTTCTTTTATACCCCTGTTGCACTGACTTCAGGGAAGAAGCGACGACATCCGACGCCGGACCTAGACTTTGGAATTCGCCCGACAGCGGACCCGCCTGATGGCAGGAAAACCCATCCGTTATGACTGCAGCTGTATTAGCACTCGAACATCTACATTTATGGTAGGTACAAAACTGTACTTTTCTACTCTTAAAGTCTTGCTTCCTTTGAAATTTATTTAAAATCAATGGCCTATGTATTATTTCCTGTTTCCTGTCTTTTTGATTACCTGACAATCTATCTAGTGTTATGGTACCTTGTGTAGTAACCTCAAAAGTTTGTTCATCTGGTTTGCACAGCCACTTAAAATGTAACATAAACCCTCTCTTAATGATAACTTGGAAAAACCGAACTGTGCACGTTATCAAGTCTTCCTTTCGCTATCATTCCTTAGCATAATGAGCATACTGCTCTGTCTGTAATGGCACTGTAGTTTTAATTCTTTCCCCTTTTATGCTCCTCCTCTCTGCCTTTGTTTACTATTAAAAAGTAATGCTCATATGGTCTTTCTGGGAGCCCCTTTCTGCTTTTGTCACTAAGTACCTGAAACCCTTATTAACTGGGGTTCGAGCTAGAATTAAAGAAGCTGCGGAATCTCTTACTATATTAATGGCACAGTGGTGCAGCGGTAGCATTGTCACCTCACAGCAAGAGGTTCTCCGGTTCGATTCTCAGCTGGGGTGCCTTCTGTGTGGAGTCTGTATGTCCTCCCTGCGTTCGTGTGGGTTTCCTCCAGGTGCTTCGTTTTCTTCCCATGTTACAAAGACATGCATCTGGAGCGTTTCTCCCCGGGCCTCCGCTGAAAATTGGCTTTGTTCCAAGTCAGAGTTTTCCAGTTAACAAATGTTAAATAAATAAATTAATTAATGGATATGCAATTGGAAAGAACATGGTATATGTGTATATTAGCTATCAAGTCACTATATACTAATAATTTATACTGGGCTGGCTTGGTAGCTGCAGAATTTTGGTTAAACAGGATAGATTTATACAGCCCTGGATTTAATAGCATTCTTATGTTTAACCAAGCATGTGGTTACTACCTGCAGTTAAAAGGCACAGCTATGGGGGCTTCATTTGCCCTCATTTATGCTGACCTGTTTATGGGCTATTTAGAAGAACAACTGACATATGATGCCAGTTATAATATCTTTCTGGCAGAAATAGATATTTGGAGATGCTATTTGGATGACTGCTGGCTAATGTGGAAATCTGATGTGGTTTATTTGAAAGAATTTATACAATACTTGAATGACAACAAATGGGATTTACAATTTACTGTGTTCTGTGATATTAATGAAATTTCATTTTTGGATGTTAAAAGGGTTGATGGTATGCTTGAAGCTTTTTTTTCGAAAATCATTTCATTATAATTCCCTGTTGGATGCCAGTAGTTGTCATCCGTCATATATTGTCAATAATTTTCCTAAATCCCAGATGTCCTTCAAGGATGCATCTGCAGTCATAACATATGGGTTGTCCTACCTCAGGCAGCCCTTCGGTCGGCCAGATTCCAAAGTCTGGGTCTGGCCTCGGCTGATGTCGCACTTTCCCCGACGTCAGAGCCTCTGGGGTATAAAGGCATCAGCCGACTCCATTTTCCTCAGTCTTTCTTGCCGCGCGGTGCCCGAAGCAGAAGCTGTTCGCAAGTGCCGGTCGGTCATATCCAGAGATTTCAGCTACCGAAGACTTCGAAAAAAAGCTAAGTACCCCGTTGGGGACTCTTTCTTGCCTCAGCCGATGTCAGACAAAGTAAATAATTGTTTAACTTGTGGGAAACAAATACCTCATAAGGATGTCCATTCTTACTGCCTTCCTTGCTTAGGCCCAGACCACGACGTATCAGCTTGTTTAGCCTGTGCCTCCTTCAACCGACGGACTCTTAGACGTCGGTCGGAGTTTGCAGAGGAGTTTTTTGGAACCGATTTTGCTTATAAAATGCCGTCGGAGACTCCGACTACGCATATGGTCAAAAAACGCAAGGAAAAGGACCAACACTCGCGGCCCGCGGTTTCGGCTGAAATCACGGCTAGGCCTACCGCGAGTGTCTCGGTTTCAGCTGAAACAGAGTCCACGGCTATTCCTACTACCGAAACCATACCTCCGTCCACCGAGGCCAGAGAGGCCCCGGCCGAGTCGGCTTCAGAACTCCCTACCGAACCTAGTGTTCAGGAATTATCCGACACCATACCTTTGGACATTTCTACTCCTGCACGTGGGGCAGCTAGGCCCCCAGCTTCTATGTCTATTAAGGCCTTCTCCAGGGCTAAAGCTGCCAAACTTACAAAAGCTTTGCCTGCCAAATCTACATCCCAGAGGCCTTCCTCTAGTTCTCAGATCCTCAGTCTTGCTGAGGACCTTATCTCCTTAATTGGGGGTTCCCAACCTCACCCAGACAGGGCCTCCCAGCCTCCTCCAGACAAAAGGCCCAGGGCTGACCCCTCTGAACCTCACTCCTCAGATTACTCCACTGATGGATCTGATTTGTCAGACCACCAGGAAGGGGTCTACTCGCCTTATGAGGATTCAGATGCAGAAGAATCTATCCCTTCAGCCTCCCCCCCGAAGAATTTTCCTTTGGAGAGACTTTACACTCCATGAGAGAACACTTTCAATGGCAGGGTCAGGATTTCTCTGATTCTAGAAAAAGATTAAGGACCTTTTTGCATTTGCCCCAGCATAGGCTATTAGCTATACCTCCGGTTCTAACTGTAATTGATGATGTGTACAATGATGTCAGTACTGCACCTGATTCTCTTCCTCCGGCCCCCGCCAAACCTGACAGATATTACAGGGTCCCGGATTCTCACTTCCACCTGTATAAAGCCCATGCTGCAGACCCAGAAACTATTTCTCAGGGCCCTAAAGGGGTTGCAGCCGCTACTGCCAAAAATCCCCTACCCTCTGAAAGAGAGTCTAGAGCATTAGAGAGATGGGGAAAAAGGTTTATACATCTGCTACTCTTTCTGCCAGGGCATTAAACTGTCAATTCCATATGATACAGTACCAAGAATTTTTGTTAGATCAGCTAAATAAGAAACTTTCTTCACCTGAACCCTTAGACCGTAAATCCCTTAAGGATTTGGTACACAACTCACAACAGGTCAGTAATCATTTCTTAAAATGTGGCTATGATGCACTGGAGGCTTCATTTAGATCAGCTATGACTGGGGCAGTAATTTGTAGGCATGCCTGGCTGAAGGAGCAATCTTTGCCAGACCAGGTCAAGGCTAAACTCCTCGATGCTCCAATGGAGAAACAGCATTTATTTGGCTCCCCTGCACAGGAGATTCTAAAGAAGGTTGAAGAAAAAGCAAAATCTGTGCAAACAGTTAAAGATTTCCTGCAAGTTCAACCTCCGAGGTTCAGTAGAAACTGGCCTACAAAGAATTGGTCCTTTCCAGATTCCTCCAGAGCACAGAGAGGCAGAAACAGGCGCCCTAGAGGCAGAGGTCAATCCAAAGGCCCCTACAGAGGCCGTCAGTGGCAACCAGAGGAGTAGTGCAACAGCTACAACTACTACCACTACTACAGGACAGACACAATGACTTGACTCTGATTCCGCCTACCAGGGATCAACTGAAGCGCCTTGGAAAGCTGGCTTTATTCTCGAAAAACTGGCATTGCATTACAAAGGATACATGGACATTGCAAATAATAGACAAAGGATACAGGTTTCACTTCCATACTTTAGCAAAAAGAGGCGGAATGCCAAACCTTCCACCACACCAGAAGGCAGAGGCTTTAAGACAAATCAGCAAGTTACTTCAGATGAAAGCTATAGAAAGGGTACCATCTACAGAACAAGGCCAAGGATTTTACTCCAGACTATTCCTTGTGCCAAGAAAAGAAAACCAATGGAGGCCTATACTCGACCTGTCCGCACTGAACACTTACCTCATTGTGCCAAAATTCAAAATGCTGACCCTACAGCAACTTCTTCCCATGTTGGGCAAGGAGTCTTGGCTGGTGACTCTAGATCTCAAGGAGGCATACCTGCACGTTCCTATATCCGACCAGATTGCAGAAGGCACCTCAGATTTCTTGCAGGATCAGAGCATTATCAATTCTCAGCATTGCCCTTTGGCTTATCTACTGCGCCCAGAGTATTCACGAAATGCCTGGCATCAGTAATTGCACACTGCAGACTTCAGGGAATTCAAATTTATCCATACCTGGACGACTGCCTAATACAAGCGGACAACAAGCAAAAATTGTTAAAGGACTTGGCCTATGCCATACACCTGCTACAGACCTTGGGATACACAGTCAACATCCAAAAGTCAAGACTAGTACCATCCCAAAGGATAACCTTTTGGGTGCGGATCTGGACACAATCACCCAGATGGCTTTTCTCACAGAAGAAAAACAAAACAACTTCCAGATTACTTCATGATTCTGACAAGACAAACTCAGCTTACTGCAAGGAAAGTCCTGCAGGCCCTGGGTTACATGGCATCCTGCATAATTTTAATCCTACATGCCAGGTTGCATATGAGGAAATTACAATGGTACCTAAGGAATGTATGGTCTCAACACAGTCACAGTCTAGAAACCATGATACCAATCATTCCATGCCTTCAAAAGGAATTCCTATGGTGGGCTCAGGCCTGCCAGGCCAACAGAGGGTTGCCTTTCAACAAACCAAAAACAAGCCAAACCATCACCACGGACGCCTCGGACCGAGGATGGGGAGCACACATGGAGGACAAACGTATCCAAGGCCTATGGCCTCAAGGGCAGCTAAGCATGCACATAAACCAAAAGGAAATGCTGGCAGTGAGGCATGCAATCGAGGCATTCAGACCCTTCCTCCAACAAGGACATCTGTTAATAAGGACAGACAACACCACGGTCATGTGGTACATAAACAAACAGGGAGGCACACATTCCTACCCTCTATGCCGGATGGCTATGAATCTGTGGAACCTATGCCTGAATCTCAATATCCAGCTGCAGGCCAAATACGTACCAGGAAAAGAAAATACACTAGCAGACAGCTTAAGCAGAACTACCATGGATGCACACGAATGGATGCTGCACCCAGACATCTTCAAACTTATAACAAAGACATGGGGAATGCCAGAGATAGATCTGTTCGCCTCCCCACTCAACCACCAACTGAAGACATTCTGCTCAAGGACATACCACCCACAAGCATGGAGGGTGGACTCTCTCTCTCTCTCTCAGCTGGAATGCCCTAACGGTATATGCCTTTCCACCTCTCCCATTAATGTACAAGGTTCTACTGAAGATCAGGGAGGAACACCCAAAAGTGATACTAATAGCTCCAGACTGGCCAAGACAACACTGGTACCCACTACTGAGAAGCATGTCTCAGGCAAATTCATGGCCTCTTCCTCAATGGCCTCTTCTTCTAACGCAGAACAATTTCAAGACCCTGCATCCCAACTTGAAAACATTACAGATAACTGCCTGGAAAATTCCTTAAAACCCAACCAAACTGTTTTATCTCAGAGGGTGAAGGACATTATCCTGGAGGCTCGCAGACCTTCCACAAGGAAGACATACTCAGCTAAATGGAAGAGATTTCTTATTTGGAGCACATCAAAGGGCACAGATGTCACAGTGGCAAACCTAGCACACATCCTTGAATACTTAGCAGAATTGTTCCACAATGGCCTGTCTTATTCTTCCATTAAGATTCATGCTTCAGCAATTTCAGCAGAATACAATATGGATCCACCTATCTTCTCACACCCTCTTCTCAGGCAATTTTTGAGAGGGATCAAAAATGTTAAACCTCCAAGAAAACCCCCTCTACCTGCATGGGATCTCAATTTTGTGCTGGAAAAACTGACGCTACCTCCCTTTGAACCAGCAGCATCAGCAGACCTACAGTTCTTATCTTGGAAAACTGCTTTCCTTCTAGCAATCACTTCAGCAAGAAGAGTATCTGAGTTACAGGCATTAATGGCAGTGCAGCCTTTTCTTATTTTTCACCAGGATAGAGTGTCACTAAGAACCAATCCTACTTTCATGCCAAAGGTGGTATCTAGGGTATCCTTGAACCAAGCTATTCACTTGCCAACGCTCTTCCCTAACACACACAGAACAAAGGGGAAAACTTTTGCACACCTTGGATATACACAGACAACTACGCTATTATTTGGACAGAACAAAAACTAGCAGAAAAACTGACCAACTTTTTGTAGCATATGCAACAGGGGTGCAAGGAAGAGCAATTTCCAAACAGACAATAAAATGGATAGGAAATTGCATTTGCTTTTGTTACTCCTTTCATGGAAAGACAGTTCCTGAAAATATCAGGCCTCACTCCACAAGGGCCACAGCCACCACTACAGCTTTCCTACGAGGGGTGGCTGCCAAGGACATTTTAGAAGCTGCTACTTGGAGCTACGTGCATACATTTGCCAAGCATTACAATCTACCTTTATACTCCAGATCCCGAGCAGGGTTTGCAACTGCAGTACTGCAGGAGATCTTAACTACACCATCCTTCTCTTAGTACCCCCTCCCCCAGATTGGCTATGGTATTCTACCCATATGTTATGACTGCAGATGCATCCTTGAAGGACATAGTACAGTTTTGTACCTACCATAAATGTAGATGTCCGATAGGTATGCATCTGCAGTCAGGATTACCCACCCTCCTTCCCTTCTGTGGTATTCCTAGGGTGCTTACCCCTCTTTCAGCTAGCTGGGGGAATCTATTATGGTGTATTTGTTTGTTTATACATGTATATAATTTGCAAATGTTTGGAACTTTTCAGCATTTATCCAAATTTAGCCTTCTTAGATGGCACCTGGCATCTGGGGCAAGAAAAACTGAGGAAAATGGCGTCGGCTGATGCCTTTATACCCCAGAAGCTCTGACGTCGGGGAAAGTGCGACATCAGCCGAGGCCAGACCCAGACTTTGGATTCCGGCCGACCGAAGGGCTAGCTGAGGCAGGACAACCCATATGTTATGACTGCAGATGCATACCTATCGGACATCTACATTTATGGTAGGTACAAAACTGTACTTTTCTAAGGGTTAAGAGAATTTGTTCTTCTGCGGAGGAGTTACAAAAACATAGTGAAGAACATGAAGATAGGTTTTGAGTCAGGGGGTAAAACAAAGCTGTTATACAGCGAGCTCATTGTTTCACTCAGTCTGCTGATAGGACCACTGTATTAGGATATATGTTCAGAAAAAAACAGGACACAAATGTCCATTTGGTTACGGTTTTGGTAGCAATATCAGGTTGTTTTGTGATTTAATTATTAAACATTGGAGAATACTTTTGGCTGACAATAAGTTGGCTAAATTGTTGCCAAGTCAATGCATGTTTACATATAGAAGGGGTAAAACTATTGTAAATGTTTAAAATCATTTAAAAAAAACTGTTTATTCAGATATCAACAGTCAGTTATCTATAGAAGGTACACCTTTGATAGGTTGCTTTCCTTGTGAGCATTGTACAGCCTGCAAACGTTGTGAAAATAAAACACTTTCCATCTGTTAATGCATCTGTTGTATTTGATATGCAATGTTTTGTTAGTTGTGTTTCTGAATGGGTTATTTATTTGATTGAACGTACATGTTCTGCTTTCTATGTAGGGCAAACATCCAGACAGTTTAAGCTACGTGTATAGGTTCATAGGTTTATACTAGGCTATCTGCCCTAAGGCATTTATAAGCCTAGCCCCAGAGTTTTTGTGGCTTACGCCACCCCTTATGTTAAAAAATACTGTGCCCATTAGTTTGTTGTGCCTCTGTCCAGCATTGACACAGAGATGATTCCCAGGGTAAACCTACGATCTCCCATCCACCGGTCAAGATTTCTCTTGAACAGAGCCAGCGAGGTGCTCTGCCTCACATGGACCGGGATTTTATTCCACAACATAGGGAGTCTCTGCGTGACAAATCTATCCCTCCAGCATGTCCTATTTATATCCGTGCTAAGGTTTAAGTCGCTTGCTCTAGTGGATCTGGTAGATTTGGATTTTTTGAGGTGGAGCATGTCCATTAATTCCGGGTTGGACATGGCCTTGTATGTCAGGCACAGGTCACCTCTGAGCAGGCGGTATGCGACTGAATAGAGCTGGAGTTTCTTCAGTCTGGCAGCATATGACAGATTTTGGAGTCCCTTTATCCTTTTGGTGAGGAACTTTTGGGGTCTCTCCAATTGCTGCAGGTGTCGGGTGAGATGCATCCCGAATGGGGCATTGTACTCGATCATTGGTCTGATAAGTGAAGAGTACAGGGGAACAATGACCTCACTTGATCTGGATGTGAATCCCTTCATGATCAGGTGGGCAATGTAGAAGGTTTTTCTAACCACTTTAGCAATGTGAGTGTCAAAAGAAAGGCCACTGTCAACCTGGGTCTCCAGGTCCCTGATAACCTCTTCTGTGCTTAGTGGATTGCCACCTATATGGCAGCTTGGGGTTACCTTGTTTTTCCCGAAGGGTATGACTATACATTTTTTGGCATTTAACTTCAGGCCATGGCTCTGGCACCAGCTATCAGTTTCTGTGAGACCCCTCTGAAGGATATCTGTGTCCGATGTACTTTCCACTATGGCTCCCAGTTTGCAGTCGTCTGCAAACTTTGTCAGCCATAGTCCTCCTATGTTAGCCTGTACTTCTGAGAAGTAGATGCCGAACAACAGGGGGCTAAGGACTGAGCCCTGTGGGACACCACTTGTGACTAGCTTGGAGTCTGACATGGTGCCAGCTACTCTAACCCTGTGGGTTCTGTCCTTTAGCCAGTTTGCAACCCATGTTGTCACATATGGGTTTACATTTAAGCTGGTAAGTTTCTCTATAATACCCGAGTGGGGTATTGTGTCGAAAGCTTTTGCAAGGTCAAGGTAGGCTGTATGGACTGCCTTTCCCTCATCAATGGCCTTGGTGACTGTTTCGAAGAAGTCGACCAAGTTCAAAAGGCATGATCTGCCCTTGACAAAGCCAAACTGGGTCGGGTCCAATTTCTGCAAGTCCCCTATGTCTTTGTTTATGAGTTCTATTATGATCCTCTCCATAGCTTTGCAGACCAGGCTTGTTAATCTTATGGGGCGGTAATTACCAGGGTCCGTAGTGGCACCTTCCTTTGTGGAGTGGGACCACAGTTGCCGTACGCCACTCCTTGGGCACGTATCCTGTGGTAAGGCTAAGATTAAACAGCTGCCTTATGTGCGGGTTTAGTTCCTCATTGAGTTTGTGTAGCACACAGCCGGGGACACCATCCGGTCCCATTGATGCTGTGTTTTTAGCTTTAGAGAGAGCAGCTTTCACTTGCGCATTGGAGATGTCTGGGAGGCTGCACTCCGCTGGGATAGTTATCTCTCCTTTTGGGGGGGAGAGGGGGGTGAAGTTTGCACTGAACCTGTCTGCCAGTATGTTGGCAATGTCTGTGGGTTCAGTGATTTTTGTATCATTTTGGACTAATTCTGAGCATATCTGGGTGTTTCCACCCAGGTTTCTAACATAGCTGAAGAAGGCCTTATGATTGTCTTTTGAACTTTTAAGTGATATTTTTTGAACTTTTAAGTGATATCAGAAACAAAATAACGTCTAATCCCGTAAACAGACATGTTTTGCAGCATCCTACAGCAACATTTATATTTACTGCTATTAATTGTATTTGTATTAGAGTAACTGATAAGTTGGGTTGGCATGATTTATTAAACAAAAAAGAACAGACTTGGATCATCAAATTAGGGGCGTTGTTTTCCCCTGGTTTAAATGATATAATGATATAATTTGATTGGTTTTGGGAGAAGAGGGTATGTCTGATTTGTTAGATATATTGTTGATTTGGATAGGGTATTTTTCACTTTTTGTATTTTAGCACTGAAGAAGGCTTTTGACGAAACCAGTTGCTTGTTGGTCACCTTGTGTTGTGATTAAGCAGTGTATTCACCTTTGGTTGTGCTGGCTGATTTTTTTTTTTTTTTTGCTTTCTAGGAATCAACCCTTCTGCTAATAATTTTTGCCCCAACCTACCTCTTAAAATTTAATAAATTTCTCATAGCTTTGTCCCCATATTTTCCCTGAAAGTAATGGTTAAAGTAGATGTCTATGAGTTGAAAAGATTCATTTTTGTTAAGACTCTTACTACTGAAATAAGAATGCTTTATAGCTGCAATTCACTATGGGTTTGTCTACTAAATTCCTTTGTATTATTCTAGTAAATTCATATCTTTTCTTTTATTCTTCTAGTCTTTCTTTTCTGGTTGAGATCTTATATTGAGACAGACCCCTATGCTATGTGGCGTGAACATCATTGACTTCTAGTTTGGGGAAAATACTCTACCAGGTATCATGTAGTGTTTATAATTTAGATGTAGTATATCTGGATCTGTAACCAGAATGTTAAATCAACATTCAAAACGTATTGCTTCTGGTATTATTGCTATCCACCGGTTTGAGCAGCGCTCATTATTGAATCTTAAGTCAAATATTTTAAGTAGTTAGTTATGGGGCCGCAATTAGGCCACTGCTTTGTTGAAACCAACTAGTAACAGTACTTTTCTTTAGTCCTTTTCACATCTCTTTTTGCATCTACCTGTCTGCACCTTGAGTGTCCAAATCACTTAATTACTTTGTGCGATTTTGTTCATATTCATCCTGGTGTGTCACCACATATCTTTTGCCAGCCTTCAACTTGTCCATCACTTGTTTCCAGAAAACTTGAAAGTTTTTATGGTCCATTTTTTCAGTTTAAATAGTCTTTTTTTTTTTTTTTTTTTTTGTCTTGCCTCTCTTATCCATTTCTTGTATCTGACTATCTGTATGTCCCTCTATCTTGCCATCTCCTCCAGGGCTTGCTGTGGATCTAGAAATGATTTAACTCCATGAGGGGAAAAAAATCTGAAATGTTGCAGGATATAATAAACAAAACTTTAAATTTAGCTGTTTACATTCTTTGAATACAAGGATAAATCTGCTTCTCTTGATTACAGTCCCAGCTGAGTCATCTTGTTCTACATAAATGAATTGGTTTCCCACTACCGGTTGCTTACCCTTTTTTAGAAGAAAGCTTTGGCATTTGAGAATTATCGGATGAGGGAATCTGGCATGAGAGGCTGATGAACATTATATGCTGTGTGCTGTCTCAGTTTGGATTTCTTCCCTTGATAATCCAGTCAATGAGGAGAGTAGATTAACAGCATACTGCCTGCAGTCTTTACCCTCTGATCCTTCTGCAACATTATTAAGCTCAAATTTCTCTCTTCTACTCCAGTGTTCCACAGTCTTCTGAATGGATTTTACCTTAACCATTTTCCCACTTGCATTGTCTACCTCTGCTTGCAAGTCACTAAGCTCATCTGAATGTTGGGAGAGTACCACTTCCATTTCTTGAAGCATCTCTTGAATCTTCTTGTCATTCTTACCTATGTATTCCCGTAGTGTATCACCTATTCAGACCACCCCGAGTAAAGTTTGTCTAGTTCTTCTCCCATTGCTGCTATACCCTGCTAGGATGGTAAGTTCCAGTCGACTGCCATTTCCCTCTGTTGTGCTACAATTCTTTGTTAACCTGAGGGGCAGACTTCCCCTTACTGATTTGTGCCTTTTTCATTTTTTTTTCATGCAGCTGCTAAGCTATTACTTGATTTATGTTCAACAGTATTCCGGATTCTGTTGATGAATTTCTTAAGTCTTATTTTGTTACATCTTCGAGGAGTAGTGTATTGGGACATCTCCTTCTCCATCTTTCTTAGTTGCTGACATCCAGGCAGTGTAGTGACTAACCAATAACTAAATTGTACCCATGTAAATGGGTTTTACAGGCTGCTATTCAGAGTTTCTGTTTTCACCCTGGGAGAGCTCTAATTTACCTGTGGAGCAGTTTTGAAAGTCAAATATTCTAATATATTTCTTCAGATATTCTCATATATTTCTTCAGAAATCTACTTTCTTTTGTTATATTTTCCCTTCTGGGTCTCCCTGATGTATTCTTACTACCATGTTAAGTTCCAGTCCCCCACCCATAAAAAATATTCCCTACTGAAAGCTCATTATTTCTCCCCAAAGCTCCATAGTAGCAGGTCTGATGTTGTCAATCTTCATCTATTCTTGACTAGTCTGTTACGGTGCCGACCCTTGGAATTGATCAGGCCATTATAAAGCTCGCATCATCCCAAAAAAATCTCTCAAACTGCTAGTCTACCCACAGTGCACCTCCTTACACCACCTCCGATCTCGTTTGCCACTCTTGCAAGTAAGTTGCATCAGCTCACTTTGTTGTAGCTAAGTAGTTTCTAGTTATTTTATAACTTAATTTCTTAAATGTTTTTTCTGTGGAAGTCTTTCTGTCTTACTGGTCTACCCATGAATAACTGTTTCTTTTACCGCTGGTATTTCTTTCTCCTACCATCGCCGGTAATCCCTTCTTTCTCTTTACCGCTTGGTAACTTTACTCCAGCGTAAGTGCCAACTACCACACCAACAACTATGGTACCCATTTCACCCATGATACAGATGGTGCTGAAATTAGTTTTATTCACGGAACCCAAGTCTATCTATTTTCCATTCTTGGACCCATTCCATGGTCAGCTCCCCAGTCCATTCCTGGAGAGGCTTGATTCGCCTTCTGTTTTATTTATGCCCTCCAGCAGAAGCCTTTCTGAGATCGATACTGTTAGGTTGGTGGATCAGATCTTGACAGCTCGGGGTCTTCCATCCTCTTCTCAAGCTCCTCTCCCTTCTGGTACAGTGAGTTTTTCCATGTCCACCCCTACATATTCTCCTCCTCCTCTGACCTCGATGCAGGCTTTAGAGTACTCAACTTCAGAGTCCCAGGTACCATTGACTTCCATGAAAACAGCACTTCTGTCTTCAGCGCAGAGTCTATCCCTGGTTCCAATGGTGCCATTGGCACCGTTGGATCCCTGGGACCGTGTCTTTGCTGCCGGGCCCGGGGGATTTGAGCCTGCTCAGAGTTTTTCCATGGAGCCAACCGTGTCCCTTTTGGCTCCTTTGGTGGTGGACTCTTTTTTGGTTCCTGTCTGTCAGGTGGGGCTTTTGGGGCAGGGTGTGACCCTGGTTCTAAGTTTGTCTGTCTAGGTTCTGGGCTTCCATCCCTCCTCAGTGCATCCTGCCTTTCAAGCTATGGAAAGGGCTTTAGCCACTGCTTGGTGTCACATGGCTCCTGGGTTATTGGAGTGTTCCCCTGTGACCCCAGGTTTTTCAGTTCGGCCACCAGCCTCTACCCCTGGACATCATGCATCACAGTTGCAAGACCTGCCTTCTAAAGGCACCCGCTCTTCCGAGTCCTCAGATGTTCCCAATGATGAGCCCTATTGGAAGAGATTGTGTAAGAGGAAACACATTGAATCTCTTTAAGAATCTGTCACAGAGGACATGGATTTCAATGAAGGGGAGGGTTCCCCACAGTCACCCCGGAAGACATCTCTTTTGGAGACATTCTGGAAATCCTAAAACAGAGGGGGTGATTGGAAGTCCAAAAACCCATCTTCGAAGGAATCTATGTACTTGCAGGGCTTTAATGCTCATCCATGTACCTCCTGAGTGACCTCGCCTGCTGACTATTAAATTAAACCAATTGTTCAGTGGACTTGGAAGGCTCTTGATTCTGTGGACCAATCTCCCAAGAATCATGACAAAATCCTTACTGCTCCAGAAGACCAACTACATTGGGCTAAAGGCTTGGTAGTAGATGCCATGGTGGTAGCAGCTGCCACTAAAATAGAACTAGCCAAGGAAAGTTCTACTGTCCGTCCCCCGATGTAGTCCAGGGTGATGGACAGATTTGGGAAGTGGGTTTATGTGTCATCGACTTCTCCGTCGTGTCCTTGAACTTCTTGTCACACTTCACTAGGCTCCAAAGGAATCTGGTCAAGGAGCTGTCAGATACCCTGGCGGTAGTTGTGGCTGAGGGGGTCCAGGAAAAAGTGGCCTTCCAACTGCCTACCCTGGAGTCTATCTCAAACTGATCCATGAGGCTCACTGCCCATGCAGCCGAAGGGGCAACTAGGTCAGCAGCTTCAAGCATTGCAATTCAGAGATACACTTGGATGCACCTGTGCGAGTTTGCGGAACCATTCAAGTCTTCCTTTGTCAGTGCTCCCTTTGATGGGTCCTCCTTGTTTGGTTCCAAAGTAAAGGAAACTCTGTCCAGGTGTAAAAAGGATGGAAAGACTTTGCTTGCTGTGGGTGTACATTTTTCCACTCCTCATGATCTTATTCCAGGAATCAAAGGAGTGGTAAGCTGTGGTTCAAGATGATCACAAAAGCCATTCCAAGACACATGTGGCTCAGAGTCCCCTCAGGGCAGAGGGGGGTGTTATAATGGAAGACGCTGTCCCAGAGGCAGGGGTGGTCCACAGAATCCAGGGTACCAGGGATTTGTTCTCTGGTCAACCCTATCAGTACTCCTGAAAAGGGGTTCGATTGCTTACCCCTGGAAGCAGTTGGGGGAAGATTTTCCTTGCAGTCAAATGCCTGGTGACACATAACCACTGATGCCTGGGTGCTAAGGATCCTTTCCAGAGGTTATCTAATTCCCTTCACCTTTTATTCGAGAACGCATGCAAGACTTCCCGATGTTCCACCCAGCAACAAAAATACAAAAGCTGCTAGAAAACAGTCATCCAAGAAGTCCCACCAGACCAATTAGGATCTGTTTTTTACTTGAGATTCTTTTTAGTGCCAAAGAAAGCAGGGTCTGGAGACCAATTTTGGATCTCAGTATTCTAAACAAACTCGTTCAACAAGCAAAGCTCCATATGGTCATGGTTTAGTCTATTCTCCCAGTGAAAGATGATTGGATGTGCTCCATCGACTTTCAAGATGTCTATTACCACATAAATGTGGACAAATGCTCGAGAAAGTTTCTATGCTTCCGAATGGGAGACGGTCATTTCCAGTTCAGAGTTGCTGCCCCTTGGTCTCACCACAGCTCCCCAGGGTGTTCACCAAATGTATGGCAGCAGTCACAGAACATCTGAGGCTGCACAGATTCCAAGTGTTTCCTTACTTACTCACTGCTCCCACCAGGCATCTACTTCTACAAACTACAGACTACATTCTGAAACTAGCCCTTCAGGTGGGCAATAATGGTCAGTCCTGCAAAATCTCAGCTAATCCCTTCTCAGGACATGGAATTTATTGGAGCTTGCCTCAGCACTGTTTCTTGCATAGCATTGTTGCCACTACACAGATTACAGAAAGTTCAGTCGCGGGTCCTTTCTCTTCTTTGCTCAAACAAAATTCCTGCTTATCTAATTCTGCAGGCGTTTGGTTCCATGGCAACAGTGATCACATTGGTTCCATTGGCAAGATTTTACATGAGACTTCTCCAGTGGTTACTTACAAACCAATGGAGTATTCTAACCCACCCCATGAACCATTTAGTTTTCATATCCAGCCGATGCAAGAACGACCTATCCTGGTGGATGCACTCAGAGGAGATTATTCTAGGCTGCCCCTTTGTTCCCTCGCAGCCTAACGCTATAGTGAAAACGGATGCTTTTCCGATGGGATGGGGGGGTATTATTTCAAGAAGACAGTCCAAGGCACTTGGTCCCCATCCGAGGCCAATTTGCGTATCAGTGTTCTAGAGTTAAGAGCAGTGCTTCTGGTGTTGCAAGCATTTCGCTGTGCCTTACTTCAAGGGATGATAGCTATACAGTTGGACAAGATGTTAGTAGTCTGTTACATCAACAAACAGGGGAGAAAGAAGTCCTACCCTTTGTGTTGAGAAGCCCTTCAAGTGTGGCAATGGGTTACAACTTCCAACAGCTTTCTGATAGCAATGCACATCCCGGGGAGTTCAAATGTGATTGCGGCCAAACTAAGCAGATCCATCCTCATGCCTCATGAGTGGTCTCGGAACTCCAGAGTAAAGAAGGAAATTTTTCTTCACTGAGGCCAGCTTTGCTGCAACCTCTTTGCATCACCCTTGCACAACAAGTGCAGAAGCTACTTTGCCCTAATTCCCCCTCAGGGGAAGTTCCTCAGGGACGCTGTTCTCCAGGTCTCCTTTACACTTTTTCCCTCTTACCTCTGATCCCTCTTTTTCTCAAGAAAGCAGCTTGGTTGAGAAGCAAAGTGATCCTCATTGCTCCATACTGGCCTTGACAGATATGGTTTCCCTTCCTTTGGCCTCATCTACTACACCGCCCTTGGATTCTGGACCCAGTTCTGGATCTCTTGTCCCACCCCCAGGGATTAGTGCATCCCAATCTTCAGACTCTCAAACTGACTGCTTGGTTTCTTCAATTCAGGTAGTCGCCAGGCTTAATGGTATTTCTTCCCCCATACGACACATTTTGTTGGCATCCCATAAACCATCCACTAGGAGACTCTACCTTAGTAAATGGAAGAGATGATGTTAAGTTATCTATCTCGCCTTCGTTTCTTGCTTGTTGGGATCGGAGCCGATCCTTGGCTCCGACTTGGCCATCTTCTATAGCTCGAGAGCTGTTTACTGGCTCGAGGCTACCCCTTATCCCTTGATGCCTAGCGCTAGCTGCCCAGACCTCGTTTGCCGCTTCAGCTGCGAGGTTCATGGTTACTGGCTCAGGCTTGTATAACTTTATTAATCTGCTTCTTTTTGTCAGATTAGGGCTTTTTTGAGGGTAATTGTTGTTATTTAGCGATAACTAGTAGTTTTAGCTAGTGTATTGTAGTTTTGTTTCCCTCCCTTAGAACTTGTTTAAATTAGAGAGTCTCCCCCCCCCCGTAGTAGTGTTTAGTCTTTTGGTTAGGTAGCCGTTTGAGTTAGAGGCTCCCTAGTCTAATTAAAAAAAAAAAATCTATCTTATATTGCTTTTTTGTGGTAGTGTTTTTACTTTTTAGTGTGCAGGCCTGTGGCCCAAGTAATTTAGAGTTGTGATTTCCTCTTTTTGACAGGGTATGTCTAAAGAATCTAAAGTGTCGGGATTCAAGAAGTGTGACTCATGCTGTCAGAAGATGTCTCTGACAGATGGGCACACTTATTGCGTCTATTGCCTAGGCGCAGTGCACCTGCAGGACTCTTGTTCTATCTGCCATGCATTTTGCCCAAGAGTTCTGCAGGAGCGCAAGAATACACTTATTTTGAGAGGCCTTCTCAAGCCTCAGGATTCACCGGCCAAGGCTCAGCCAGTGAAATCCCCTAAACCGGCCAAATCGTCGGCTCCCAGCTCATAGCTGTCATTGGCCCCAACCTTGCCTACTACCTCTTCGGTCCCAGCTGGAACCGAGGAGACTGCTTCCTCGTCAGCTCCACTAGTACCCTCGGAGCCGTCAAGGACCCAAAAAAGGCCAAGGTCCCCTTTGCTAGACTCCGTTCATTCGGCTCCTCTGTCTCCCCTTTTGCAGAGTGACCGTAGTCATAGATCTTCACATTCTTCTCGGTCCTCTAGGCTCTCAGACCATGACGTGGAGAGAGTGGTCAGTAGGTTGTTGAAGTCGCAGGCAGTGGCCAAAATGTTGCCCAACCCTCCTCATCAGGTGTCGGCTCCATCCATTTCTATCGATGTTCCTCCTCCGACTCCATTGAGCTCGGAGACGGACTTTATTGGGGTTCGAGTCGTGGAACCGTCTGCTCCGATTACGATTTCTCCTTCTGATCCGTCGTCGGCTCCGATCCCATCGATGATGCCTTCCGTCGAGGGATCTGGGAGCCGAGACTCCCTCATTGGCTCCGAGGGGGCGAGTGGCATCAGACCCTTGTCCGACCCCACTCTCCCTCTCGGAGCGTCGGCGCAGGTGAGCTCAGCTCCTACATTGGCCTCGGAGCCGTCTCCCTCGGTGCGGAGGAGGATTCCGGTTTCTTCGGAGCCGGAGCCTTCTCTGCATCGTGGCAGGGATGCCTTTGATGCCATGAGGAGTATGCTGGCCTCCCAGTCAGCTCCATCTTTGACCCCACTGGCTCCGTCCCCCGTGGTGCCTGCGTCAACCTCTGTCCCTCCTCCAGACCCCAAGCCTGGGGAACCAGTGCCCCAGACCACCCCATTGGGTGTTTCCTCTTCCTCCGAGGCCTCGCCTGATCATTCAGAGGAGCCCCCTCGGAAGAAGAAGTGCAAGAGGAAGCACATTGACTCTCCCGAGTCTATCACTTCGGATACGGATTTGGATGAATCGGAAGGGTCCCCAAGATCACCCTCTGAAGATGTTTCCTTTGCGGATATACCAGAAATGCTTAAACAGAGGGGGAACTGGAATACCCTTGCCCCTACTGAGGATGAATCCGTATTCCTGGATGCGTTCGGTTCCCGACCCTTCACCTCCTGGGTTTCTCCGCCTTTCGATCTACTAATGTCAGTGGTGGCTCGAAGGGCTTGGTCAGCCCCGGATACAGTGAAACCCACCCCGAGGAGGCCAAGCAAGTTTATCAATGCTCCCCCAGACAGGCAGTTCCTTGCTAAGGGTGTTCCCGTGGATGCCATGGTAGTAGCAGCAGCAGCCACTAAAAAGGAGTTAGCAGAAACTTCTTCCTCTGTCCATCCTCCTAACAAGGGGTCCAGGACCATGTACAGATACGGGAAGCGAATGTTTGCTTCAGCGACCTTCTCCATGAGGTCACAACTACTTATGCCATTTCACCAGGCTTCAGAGGGATCTCCTGAAAGAGCTCGGAGATACCCTTCAGGATCCATCAGCTGAAGGGGCTCAAGCTAAAGTGGCTTCTCTGCTGGCAAATCTTAACTCAGTAGTCAACTCCTCCATAAGGCTCATTTCCTACGCAGCTGATGGTGCGAGTAGAGCTGCAGGCACAGTTGTGGCACTTTGGACACATGCATGGATGCAGCTGTGTAACTTTATGGAACCCTTTAGAGCGTCATTCACCAACACTCCCTTTGACGGTTCCTTTCTTTTTGGACCACAGGTGAAAGACACTCTCACTAGGTGTGAGCAGGAGGGCAAGACTCTCTCTGCCGTGGGAGTCCGTTTTTCCACTCTTTCCAGACCATACCACAAGGGTCAGAAGAGTGGGAAAATGTGGTTTCGCAAATCCCAGGGAGCTTCGCCTGACACACGTGGTGATTTTTCCTCCAGGGGCAGAGGAGGAAATAATAATAACAACAGACACCGCCCTCGTGGCAGAGGAGGTCCGCAGAATCAGGGCAGCAGAGAATCTTTCTCTGACAAGCCCTTCCAACATCCCTGAAGTGTTGCCCGACTGTCCGCCTCTGGAGGCAGTCGGGGGAAGACTTTCAATGTACCCAAAGGCCTGGCTAAACCTAACGCAAGACAAATGGGTACATTCAGTCATATCCGGAGGTTACAGAATCCCATTCTTTCAATCCCCTTTACCGTCACGCAAGTCCCCCCCAGATGTTCCACCCAATTTGAGGGACCAAGCAGTTATAGAAGTTTCAAAACTGCTAGATAAAAAGAGTCATCCAGGAAGTCCCGGCAGACCAATACGAATCCGGAACTTACTCAAGGTTCTTTTTGGTACCAAAAAAGACAGGGGACTAGAGACCTATTTTGGATCTCAGCAGACTGAACGAGTCTGTTCAAAGAGCAAAGTTTCGGATGGTCATGCTACAGTCCATTCCACCCTTTCTGGGTCAGGACATTTGGATGTGCTCCATAGATCTCCAGGGCGCGTACTGTCATATCAAGATGGACAGACGCTCCAGGAGGTACCTTCGCTTCTGGCTGGGAGCCAGTCATTATCAGTTCAGAGCTCTACCCTTTGGTCTCACCACAGCCCCCAGGGTGTTCACCAAATATATGGCAGTGGTCACGGCTCCTCTGAGGCGTCAAGGATTCCAGGTGTTTCCATATCTAGATGACTGGCTCCTCACTGCTACTGCCAGGCATCAACTTCTCCAAGCCAGGGACTACACATTTTCAGTTTGCTCTCAGCTAGGCATTACTATAAATTTCAAACAATCTGTCTTGTTGCCCTGTCAATCTGTTACTTATATAGGGGCAGACTTTAACACAAGGAGCATGTACGCAAAGCTACCTTTGGACAGGTTGTCCACAATTCGCCAGCAGGTTCAATTCCTCATGCAGTGCAAAAGGGTACAAGTCAGGTATGTTCTTCAAACCCTAGGCTCTATGGCAGCAGCAATTCTTCTGATACCTCTGGCCCGTTTTCACATGAGAATCCGTCAGTGACTTCTATTCGCACAGTGGTCCTTCCAACATGTCTCATATGATCATGATTACAGAAGCATGCAAAAGACACCTTTCCTGGTGGATGGTCTCCCCTCTAGTGACTCAGGGCAGACCCTTCATTCAGTCCCCTACGGTTGCCACAGTGACCACAGATGCCTCACTGATAGGGTGGGGGGGCATTATCAGGACAGGACAGTCCAAGGCACTTGGCAGCCTCACGAGTACCATCTGCACATAAATGTCTTGGAGATGAGAGCCGTGCTCCTAGCGTTGCAAGCCCTTCAGGACTCTCTCCCTTCTGGGACATTGCAATTCAATCGGACAACATGTCAGTGGTGTGGTACATCAACAAGCAGGGCGGAACCAGGTCCTACCCCCTATGTAGAGAAGGACTCAGACTCTGGCAGTGGGCGATTTCCTCCCAACGATTTCTGATTATGACGCACATCCCTGGGAAGTCCAACATCATAGAGGACAGGCTCAGCAGAGCTATTCTCATGCCTCACGAGTGGTCTCTGAATCAGGTAGTTGCGGATCTGATCTTCCGCAAATGGGGACAGCCTTGCTGTGATCTGTTTGCCACCCCCTTCATCACCAAATGCAGCAACTACTTCTCCCTTTTACTGCTTCCCGGTCACCCTCCCAGAGAGACGCTGTAGTCCACGATTGGCCTCAGGGACTTCTTTATGCCTTCCCTCCATTCCCCTCTTATACCCAAACTCATACAGAAAGCTCTTCCATTGGGTTGCAAAATGATCCTCATTGCCCCCTACTGGCCTCGACAGATATGGTTTCCATTCCTGCACCGTTACCTCATCGAGCAGCCCTAGACTCTGGATCCTATTCCAGACCTACTCATTCATCAATCAGGAGAGCTGCATCAGTCCCACCAAACACTCCAGCTCACAGCTTGGTTGATCCAATTCCAACCTTAGCCAGGCTTCCCAGCATTTCCCCAGCCGTGCGTGAGATTATTGTCTCCACTCACAAATCCGCCACTAGGAAGACTTATGCTAGCAAATGGAAACGTTTCTCTTGTTTGGCAGAGGCTAGGAACATAGATCCCTTTTCAGCCCCAGTGCACGAAATCTTGGAGTTCCTAACAGAGCTTTTCCATTCTGGGTCCGCTTCTGCCACAATCAGGGTTCAACTAGCAGCCATCTCTAATTTTCATGTTGGGTTTTCTAATCTAAACATTGTCTCATAAGCTGTGTAAAGCCTTTCTCAGAGGGACTACTCTCCTTAGGCCCCCAGTAAGAGATCCCCCTCCTCCTTGGGACCTTTATTTGGTACTAGCCTCCTTGATTATGCCCCCTTTTGAACCGGCTGCATCCTGCTCCATTAAGTTCCTATCTTGGAAAACTCTCTTTCTGGTAGCTATTACCTCAGCCAGACGTGTCTCGGAACTTCAGGCACTGAGTGTTCGTCCTCTGTACTTAATTTTTCATAAAGACAGGGTTACTCTGAGAACTAATGCCTCTTTCCTTCCTAAAGTCTGCTCGGAGAATAACCTAAACCAATCTATAGACCTCCCTGTGTTTTTCCCTAACCACACCAACAAGGCAGAATACAAACTACACCAATTGGATGTTCATAGACAATTGCGTTTTTACCTGCATAGAATGAAGGATATAAGAAAGTCGGACCAACTTTTCCTTTCATATGCTAGGGTCTTCCAGTTTCCAAAGTGACTCTGTCCAGGTGGTTGTCTCACATTATTATCTTCATCTATCAACTAAGAAACAAAGAGTTGGCTATCGAACCAAAAGGTCATTCTATTAGGACTTTGGCCACCTCTGTAGCCTTCCAGGCTAGGTTGCCCATGGACTCTATCTGTGCTGCTGCCACGTGGGCAAATCGTCATACTTTTGTTTCTCATTACAAGTTAGACATGGTCTCCAGGAGTAGAGCTAACTTTGGTTCCACTGTTCTGAAGAGTCTGTTCCAATGAGCCACCAAGGATCGTAGGTGCTAGGGACGCTGTCCCAACAAGCAAGAAACGAAGGCGAGATAGACAACTTAACATAAAGAAGTTATGTACCTACCATAACGTTCCATGTTAGTTGTCTTCATCTCGCCTTCTTTCTTGCGCCCCACCCTCCGTCCCCCTGTCCTATTGGACTGAGAGGAGTTCTGGTTTCACTGACTGAGTTTTCTCTGGTTTGTTTTCTCTACTGACTGTGAGAGTATTACAGGTTTGCTCAACCTGTTTGTTTGGACAGGTTGATTCTCTGGCTATGTCTGGGGTTAGCTATTACAAACAAGATCTGGGTAGCTAGTGCTAGGCATCATGGGATAAGGGGTAGCCTCGAGCCAGTAAACAGCTCTCGAGCTATAGAAGATGGCCGAGTCAGAGCCGAGGATCGGCTCCAATCCCAAAAAGCAAGAAAGAAGGCAAGATGAAGACAACTAACATGGTAGGTACATAACTTCTTTTTCTGTTTGGACCTCTGACAATGGTCTGGACCCCTTTTCAGTGCCAGTAGAGAAAACTCTGGAAAAAAGAGAAAACTCTGGAGTTTCTAACTGCCATCTTTAGTAAAGGAGTTTCTGCTTCTACAATCAAGGTTATCTTAGCAGCTGTTTCAAATTTCCATAACAGTTTCGGGGATCAATCCTTAATTTCTCACAGACTTTGTTTGGTTTTTCTTAAGGACACAAACCACTTAAAGCCCCCTTTCAAAGACCCTCTTCTGCCATGGGATCTAATCCTTGTGTTACAGTCGCGTACTTCTCCTCCATTTGAACCTACAGCAACTTATGATTTTAAAATTTATTTCGTGGAAAATATTGTTCCTTATAGCTGTCACTTTGGCAAGGCAAATTTCCGAATTACAGGCTTTATGCTCTAAAGCTCCGTACTTGGTTTTCCACAAAGATAGAGTGTCACTCATTTCCTTCCTAAAGTGATATCAGAGACCAATATCAACCAAGCTATTGATTTGCCTGTATTCTTTCCATATTTTTCAAATAAAGACAAGTACTGCCTGCACCATTTTGATGTACGCAAGGAATTAAGTTTCTACTTTGACAGAACTAAACAAATAAGACGACCTGACCAATTATTTGTGTCCTTTGCCAGTGCAACGTTGGACAAACCAGTATCCAAGGTGACTCTTTCAAAGTGGTTAAGGGATTGCATCTCTTTCATTTACGAGAAACTTACCATAAAGCTTCCTTTGCCAGTAAAGGCACATTCTACCAGGTCTATGGTGACATCAGCTATTTTTCATAGGATCATAGGAGGTTACTAGGCTAATGGTCCTGGGGCACTTACAGGCCTAGCCAAGAGTTTATCCCCAAACCTCAGTCAGCACCTGTCGCCCCTGTCAATGAGGGACACAGGTGGAACCCATGGAATGAATTTGTGGTTTCCCATCCACTCATCAAGGTTGGGCTTGAAGAGGGTCAGCGAAGTGCTCTGTTTGACGTGTATGGGAAGTATATTCCAGAGAATGGACAACCTCTGGGAGACAAACCTGTCTCTCCAGCAAGTTTTGTTAATGTCACATATTAGGTTCAGGCCTTTTGAATGGGTAGTTAGCCTTACAGATATGAAGCATCTCTAGTAGAGCAGGGTCCGAGATTGCTTTGTAGGCGAGACACAGATCACCCCTGAGTAAACTGAATGATACCAAGTAGAGTGATAGTGATTTGATTTGAGCCTGTCTTCATAGGACAGGTGCTGGAGGCCATGGATTCTCTTTATTTCAGTGGCCTTTCCAGTTGGTGAAGATGTTTGGAAAGGCACATCCCAAACGGGGCATTATATTCAGTTATTGGTCTAATGAGGGAGTAGTATAGAGATGTAATAACCTCCTTTTCTCTGGATGCAATCCCTTTACTTATGAGATGAACCAAGTAAAAGGCTTTTCTGACCACTGCTGCTACATGATGGTCTTTTTTATTCCAAAGCTTCTGTGTCAGAAATTTGTGCAGCTTTAACGTGGGTTAATCCACATACTTCTGTTACTCATTCTAAATTGTATATGGTTTGCAGGGGGAGAGCCTCTTTTGGCTCTATGGTTCTCAGGAATTTTCTTCCCTGAGACAACTCAGGATATAAGGTAGCTGAGGACTCTGTCCCACTAGTCAAGAATAGATGAAGATTAACAACATCAGATAAAGAAGTTATGTCCTACCATAACATTCTGTCTGTGTTGTCAAGCTTCATCTATTCTTGCGCCCCTCCCACCTGTCCCCTCCTTTAGACTTCTGGTGACGCGACATCCTGTCCTTGGTTATTATCGTCAGGGATACCCTGGACAAGGCTTCCGTTGTATTCTACAGAACTCCTTTTTTCTGCATGATAGCAAACTCGATCTGAGGTGGTGTAGGGAGGTGCATTGTGGGTAGAATAGCGGCTCAAGATATATTTTTGGCTGATGCAAGCTTTATGATGGCCAGATTGGTTCCGTGGGTCGGAACCGTAACCTACTAGCCAAGAATAGATGAAGATCAACAACACAGATGGAACGTTATGGTAAGACATAACTTCTTTTTTTGGTGGAATATAAATACATGCCAGTGTATTTCTTCTCCCCTGCCAATAGCACTTTGCTGCCTCAAATATACCATTATTGTCTTTTTTCCTCCTCTATGTCTAATGGAGCCCCTCTGACAATCATCAATGTTAAGTTGTCTATCTTGCCTTCATTCTTGCTGGTTGATCGGCTCCGACTCGGCCATCTCCAAAAGCTTGAGAGCTGCTTACTGGCTCGAGGCCACCCCCTATCCCATGATGCCTGGCGCTAGATACCCAGATCACATTTGCCACTTCTGCTGCGGGGTTGTTCTACTGGCTCAGGTCGTATAAAACTTATTATTACTAGTTTTTTTTCTGTTGTAAAACTGTTAGATGTGAGAGTGTTCAATCTCGCCGTTTGTTCTTACAAATGGGTGTCAGAGCCGATCCTCGGCTCCGAGTCGGTCGCTTAGCAAAGCTCTGCATCTAGGAGAAGCTCGAGACCAACCTACCTCCCACAATTCCCTCTGCCTCTACCCCAGATCTAGTTTGCCGCTGCAACCGATCGCATCGATTTTGAGAGCTCTGACCAACTTTGGGAAGATAAGCTATTTCTAACTGATATTTCTTGTAAAATCTTATAATTTTTTTTTTGGGAAACTTATCTTTAGTGTGTGTGTGTGTGTGTGTGTGTGTGTGTGTGTGTGTGTCTGGTTCATCCTTGGCTACTCTAATATATATATAATTTATATATATATATATATATATATATATATATATATATATATATATATATATATATATATATATATATACTTTAGTTTCCTTAAGGCCTACCCCTCCTATTTCTAGGTTTAGGGTTGATATTGATTTTTGCTATTAGTATTGCTGTGTTTGTGGACTTGAGTCCAACCATTTTCAAACTGTTATTTGGTATAATTGTTTGTTTTTTCAACAGGATATGTCTGAAAAAGCTAAGTCGGGATTTAAGAGGTGTCAGTGTGGGCAAAAGATGTCTGTCACTGACAACCATAGCTCCTGTGTCTACTGTCTTGGCCCTCTCCATCTACAAGAAGACTGTTCTATTTGTCATTCTTTTAGTGGAAGGGTCATGACAGATAGATGCAGGAAGCTTATGGATAGGGGTCTTTTGAAGCCTTCCTTCCAAGAGGAGCTTGACAAGTCGGACCAGGCTTCTAAGTCCTCGAAGGGATCGAAGACATGCTCATGTCATCGGCTCCGAGTTCTTCATTTAAAGTTCGTTCACCGGTTCCACAGGCTTCGGGGCCGAGTGTCGAGCTTCTTACTGTGACCGAGCCTCGAGTCTTGGAACCGGAGTCGGAGCTTCCACCTCCTGCCTTATTGAGGTCGGTACCGTCCTCGGTTTCTTCGACCCGTTTTTCCAGGCCCCTCTCCGACACCGACGTAGATCGTTTGGTGCAGAAGTTAATGGAGAACACGGCCCTGTCCAACTCATTTCAGTCTCCTTCCAATTGGTGTCGAGACTCGAAGGCCTTCCCTTATCTCCATCTGGTCCTCCTCCGAGGCCTACACAGCTTTTGGAGCCGAGAGATGTTGATCTGATGATTGTGGAGCCCTTGGTGCCGGAACCGTCCCTTCCTCGGTCGGCACCGTTGACCTCGACTCCGTCGGAGCCGTTGGCGGACTCGCGGAACCGACGATCCCTCCTTGGCTCTGGGACCGAGAGTCGAACCGATCTTTCGGTGCCGACTCTCCCCCTCGGTGCCTCGGCATGGATCACTTCGGCTCCGTCCTCGGGGTCGATGCCCTTGGCCTCCGCGTCGGAGACACTTCCGCATTCTTCGGAACCGGAGGACTCCTCGACTCGGGGTCCGGGGGCCTTTGACCTCATGAGGAAGGTATTGTCTTCTCAGACAACCACGTCAATAGAAACAACTTCTCTCTCCCATAAAGGTCCGTTGTCTACTTCTGCACCCACAACTACACACAAGCGTAGAGCACCAGTGTCTCAGCCACTCCCAGAGGGAGCCCCTTCTTCCTCGGAGGCCTCATCGGAAGCCCCTCCCGATGACGTTCCGAGGAAAAAGTTGTGCAAGAGGAGGCACTTAGATTCTCCACAGGAATCTTTAACATCGGATACTGACTTAGATGAGTCAGAAGGGTCCCCAAAATCACCCTCAGAGGATGTCTCCTTTGCTGACATCCTGGAGATCCTAAAGCAGAGAGGTGATTGGCAGGCCCTACCCCCTTCTGAGGATGAGTCGGTTCTGCTGAAGGCATTTGGTGCTCGCCCTTCCTCCTCCTGGGTCACTCCGCCCTTCGGTGAGTTAATGGAGTTAATTGCTCGAAGGGCGTGGGAGACTCCTAACACAGTGGAGCCAGTTCCCAGGAAACCTAACAAATACATAACTGCCCCTCAGGATAAGTCATACCTTACTAAGGGAGTTCCAGTGGACGCTATGGTGGTGGCCGCAGCCACTAAAAAGGAGATGTCCGAATCTTCCTCGTCTGTCCATCCCCCTAACAGAGACTCTAGGACCATGGACAGATATGGGAAGCGCATTTTCAGTTCAGCGACTTTCTCTATGCGATCGCTGAACTACTTGACACATTTTACATGACTACAGAGGGATCTAGTCAAAGAGTTGGGAGATACCCTCCAGGGTAATACAGATGCTGCTGTCTCAGACAAAGTTACAGCACAGCTCAACACCCTTACATCCATAGTGAACTCGTCCATGAGGCTCATCTCGTATGCAGCCGAGGGGTCGAGTAGGGCTGCAGCTTCAGAGGTTGCTCTTCGTAGACAATCCTGGATGCGGCTGTGCTCCTTTGCAGAAGCCTTTAAGTCTTCCTTTACTAACGCCCCCTTTGATGGTGCCACTCTTTTTGACCCCAAAGTAAAGGAGACCCTAACCCGGTGTGAGCAGGAAGGAAAGACTCTGTCTGCTGTCGGAGTCTGTTTTTCCACCCCATCCAGACCGTACCCCAAAGGGCAACGAGGTGGAAAGATGTGGTTTCATAAACCCCAGGGTTCTTTCCCAGGCACACAGGGTGATGCCCTCCCCCAGAGGCAGAGGAGGGGGCAGAAATGGAAGACGCCGCTCTGGCGGCAGAGGGGGTCCGCAGAACCAAGGTGACAGGGATACTATCCCTGGGAAGCCTTTCTAGCACTCCTGAGAGGAGGCCCGACTGTCCTGCTCTGGAGGCAGTCGGGGGTCGCTTAGCTTTATACCCACAGGCCTGGCAAAGCCTTACTTCAGACAATTGGGTAAAAAGCATTATCACCAGAGGTTACAAAATCCCCTTTGTATTTCTCCCATTACCACAAAGACGGTTCCCAGATGTACCACCCCATCTGCGAAAACCTGCAGCGATAGAAATCTCAAAGCTGCTAGAAAAAAAAGAGTCATCCAACCAGTCCCGGCGGACCAAAGAGGATCTGGAACTTACTCAAGGTTCTTTTTAGTTCCAAAAAAGACAGGGGACTGGAGGCCAATTCTGGACCTAAGCAATCTCAATACGTTTGTGAAGAAAGAAACGTTCTGGATGGTCACGCTTCAATCGATCCTTCTGTTTTTACAGAAGGACGACTGGATGTGCTCAGTAGATCTCAGGGACGCCTACTACCACATCAAAATGGCCAGAGTGTCCAGAGATCACCTGCGCTTCCGGCTGGGAGCCAGCCACTTTCAGTTTCGGGCCCTGCCCTTTGGTCTAACCTCAGCCCCCAGGGTTTTCACCAAATGCATGGCAGTGGTAGCGTCTCACTTGAGATGCCTAGGATTCCGGGTGTTTCCGTATCTGGACGACTGGCTGCTTACTGCCACCACCGAGCGTCAACTGATACAGGCCAGGGACTACACAATCAGCCTTTGTGCTCAGCTAGGGATTTCGATAAATTTCGAAAAATCTGCATTACAGCCCTCGCAGCATATTTCATTTATAGGCGTTCTATGTTACTAAAACTACCCCTCACAAGAATAGCTTCCCTGCAAGATCACGTATCTCTCCTGCTATTGTCCAAAAAGTCCCCAGCCAATCTAGTCCTAAAAGTCTTAGGGCTCATGTCAGCTTCCCTCATTGCAGTTCCCATGGGGAGGCTACACATGAGAGTTCTCCAATGGCTGCTGTTCGCACAGTGGTCGTACCAGCAGTTACCCTTGACACACGAGATTCACATAACGAATACCTGCAAAGCACACCTGTCTTGGTGGTTACAGAATCACAACCTCATCAGCGGCCGGCCATTTGTGTTACCCAAACCAACAGCCACAGTGACCACGGATGCTTCCCTGATAGGGTGGGGGGGCATCTTTCAGGGACAGACAGTCCAAGGCGAATGGTCCAGCTTAGAGTACAACCTGCACATAAATGTTCTAGAGATGAGGGCAGTGTTTCTAGCGTTGCAACACTTCTCCCCCCTTCTACCTCTAGGGACCATTGCAGTACAGACGGACAACATGTCCGTAGTCTGGTACATAAACAAACAGGGAGGAACCAAGTCTTACCAGTTGTGCAGAGAGGCCATGAGAATTTGGCAATGGGCAGAATCCATGGGTCGCTTTCTAATAGCAACGCACATCCCGGGGTTATCCAACGTCATAGCGGACAGGTTGAGCAGAGCCATCCTGTTACCTCATGAGTGGTCCCTCATTCAGAAAGTGGCAGAAAGGATTTTCCGCAAATGGGGCCAGCCTTGCTGCGATCTGTTTGCGTCTCCAATGAACACCAAGTGCAGAAGCTACTTTGCCCTTTTACCCCCTCCAGGGGATGTCCCCAGGGATGCTCTGATTCACGATTGACCCCCGGGTCTCCTGTACGCTTTCCCTCCTATATCACTGATCCCGAAATTTCTTCAGAAAGCCAAGGACCAGGAGAGGACTATAATTCTCATTGCCCCATTCTGGCCTCGACAGATTTGGTTCCCCTTTCTTCAAGCCCACCAAATGCGGGAGCCCTGGATTCTGGACCCAGTGCCAGACTTGCTGACTCATTCGTCAGGAGCTCCTCACCCGTCGCTCCTATCCCTGAAGTTAGCAGCTTGGCTGCTCTGCTTCCCTACTTAGCCAGGTCTGATCTTCTCTCTCCGGTGGTTCAGGGCATTCTGGTAGCCTCTCATAAGGCTTCCACTACTAAAATCTATACTAGTAAGTGGAAACGTTTCGTCTACTGGACGACTACACAGCATTTGGATCCCTTAGTAGCCCCTCTAAACAAGATTTTGGAGTTTCTGTCCATGCTGTTTCACCAAGGAGCCTCTACTGCCACTTTAAAAGTTCAGTTAGCCGCTATTTCCAACTTTCATGTAGGAGAAAACGGAGCTCCCATTATGGCTCCTAGGCTTTGTAAAGCCTTCATGAAAGGGTCTTTTCATCTCAGACCAACAGTTAAGTTACCTACAGCTCCTTGGAATCTAAATTTGCTCTTATCCCAACTAATTTTACCACCCTTTGAACCAGCTTCTTCCTGTTCCTTAAAGTTCTTGTCCTGGAAGACTCTTTTCCTAGTAGCTATCACTTCAGCCAGACGAGTATCAGAACTTCAGGCACTTTCCATCAAGCAGCCATATTTAATTTTTCACCCTGACAGGGTATCACTACACACCAACCATTCCTTCCTCCCTAAGGTTTGTTCGGTCAACAACATTAATCAGTCCATTGAGCTTCCTACATTTTTCAAAAACCACTCCAACAAGTTGGAATATATGTTGCACAAATTGGATGTTCATAGACAACTCAGATTCTACCTGGATAGAACTAAGGACCATAGGAAAGCGGACAACAAAAAGGGCATGGCAGTGACGAAGCGCACACTTTCTAAATGGCTAACTGATTGTATAACCTTTGTTTATTCTGCTTCAAATCAGATTTTGCCCACCAAACCAAAGGGACATTCTACTAGGTCAGTTTCCACATCTCTGGCTCATGCGGCTCGTCTGCCATTGGATACTATTTGCGCAGCCGCCACTTGGTCTAAACCGCATACATTCATCACTCATTATAAAGTTGACAGGACTTCCAGGGATAGAGCATCTTTTGGTTCCACTGTGCTCAGGAACGTTCTTCCATGAGTCACTCAGGGTAACGGAGCTAGGGACGCTACCCATTTGTAAGAACAAACGGCGAGATTGAACACTCTCACATAAAGAAGTTATGTCCTTACCATAACGTTCCATGTGGAGTGTTCATCTCGCCTTTGTTTTTACATCCCCACCCTCCCACCCTCAGGTCTGGAAGAACGTACGGATTTAGAAGTCTGGTCTGTTTGTCTCCCACTAGTGGTCTCTCTGTTGTTCCTACTGGCTTGAGCTAGTGTCTGATCCTTATGTATACTTATGTATCCTTTTATGCTCATAACCCTTGTTATGAGGATCGGCTCCGACACCCATTTGTAAGAACAAAGGCGAGATGAACACTCCACATGGAACGTTATGGTAAGGACATAACTTCTTTTTTAGTGTAGAATTCCTTTTTTTGATAGAACTATTGTATTTTAGTGTTTTTCTTATCTGAATTCCCTTTATTATCTTAGAAACTCGTTTTAATAAGAGAGTTTCCCCTCCCCCCTTTTCTAGCCCTTTCCTTACCTCAAAAGGTTTCCGTATAAGTTAGAGGACAACCTTTTCTGTCTTTCTCTTTTAAAAATAAATAAATAAATATTGTTTATAGTAACTGTTAGCTAGTTTAGTTATACTTAGCTATAGTCTGGTAGTAGTAGTAGTTATTCGTGTTTTGGTAATTATAGATTTAACTTTCTGTGTGTCTGTGTTTTTTCTTGGTTTCCTTTCAGGATGTCCAAGGATCCCAAGCCGTCCGGATTCAAGAAGTGTGACTCATGCTGTCAGAAGATGTCTCTGACAGATGGGCACACTTCTTGTGTTTATTGTCTGGGTGCCGTGCACCTGCAGGACTCTTGCTCGATTTGCCACGCATTTAGTCCAAGAGTCCTGTAGGAGCGCAAAAATAAGTTGATCCTGAGGGGTTTACTTAAGCCCCAAGATTCACTGGCTAAGGCTCAGCCAGTGAAATCTTCTAGGACACCTAAACCTTTGGCTCCTAGTTTGGAGCCGTCGCTGGGTGAAACTGTACCATCTACCTCGGTTCCGGCTGGAACCGAGGTTCCTCCCTTCCAGTCTGCTCCAACACGTTCCTCGGAGCCGTCTGGGAGTCGAAAAAGATCTAAGTCTCCTTCTCTGGAGTCGATACCTTCGGCTCCGAGATCACGTTTGCTTCAGTCGGAACGTAGTCACCACTCATCCCACTCTTCTCGGTCCTCGAGACTTTCAGACCATGACATGGAAAGACTGGTCAGTAGACTGTTAAAATTGCAGGCCCTAGCAAAAATGTTGTCCAGCCCCCTTCATCAGGGGTTGGTTCCACCCACGTCTACAGATATGCCTCCTCTGACTCCTTCTTTGAGCTCGGAGCTGGAGTTCGTTGGCTCCGATACCTTGCCCTTCGGTTCCGTCGTCGGCTCCGATCCCATCCATGGTACCGTCCCTGGAGGGATCTGGGTGCTGGGACTCCCTCATCGGCTCTGAGTGGGCGAGTGGCATCGGACCCTTGTCTGACCCCGTTCTCCCCCTCGGGGCTTCGGCTCAGGTGAGCACGGCTCCCACATCAGCCTCAGAGTCACCCCCCTCGGTGCGGGGAGGGATTCCGATTTCTTCGGAACCCAAGCTCTTTCTGCATCCGGGCAGGAATGCCTTCGAGGTGATGAGGAGTGTGCTGGCCCCGGAGTCAGCCCCACGATCGACCCCATCGGCTCCCCCCCTATGGTGCCTGCGTCAGCCTCTGCCCCTCTTCCAGACCCCAAGCGTGGGGATCCAGTGCTCCAGGACACCCCTTTGGGTGTATCTTCCTCTTCCAAGGCCTCATCTGATCATTCAGAGGAGCCACCTCGCAAGAGGAAATGCAAGAGGAAGCATATTGACTCCCCTGAGTCTATCACCTCAGATACCGACTTGGAGGATTCGGAAGGGTCCCCTAGATCCCCCTCTGAAGATGTCTCCTTTTCAGACATCCTTGAGATGCTTAGGCAGAGGGGGAACTGGAATACCCTAGCCCCTTCTGAGGACGAGTCAGTATTCCTGGATGCGTTTGGCTCCTGACCTTCCACCTCCTGGGTGTCTCCGCCCTTCAACCCACTGATGTCTGTCGTGGCTCGAAGGGTGTGGTCGGCTCCAGATTCCATGGAACCAACCCCTAGGAGACCTGCTAAATTTATAACGGCACCAGAGGACAAACAATGTTCGACTAAGGGTGTCCCCATTGATGCCATGGTGGTAGCGGCGGCCACGAAAAAGGAGTTGGCTGAAAGTTCTTCATCCATTCATCCTCCTAATAAGGAGTCTAGGACGATGGACAGATATGGGAAGTGGATGTTCGCTTCAGCGACCTTCTCCATGAGGTCCCTGAATTATTTGTGCCACTTCACCCGTCTTCAGAGGGGTCTCTTTAAAGAGCTTGGAGATACCCTCCAAGATCCATCAGCTGAAGGGGCTCAGGCTAAGATAGTTTCCAGCTGGTGACTCTAAATTCAGTGGTGAACTCCTCCATGAGGCTCATATCTTATGCGGCCGATGGTGCGAGTAGAGCCGCAGGCACAGGCGTTGCCCTGAGGAGGCACACTTGGATGCGGCTATGTAACTTTGCGGAACCTTTCAGAGCGTCTTTCACCAATACCCTCTTTGATGGATCTGCTCTTTTTGGATCACAGGTGAAGGATACCCTTACCAGGTGTGAGCAGGAAGGCAAGACTCTCTCTGCCGTGGGAGTCCGTTTTTCCACTCCTTCCAGACCTTATCCCAAGGGTCAGAAGAGTGGAAAGATGTGGTTCCGGAAATCTCAGGGAGCCTTTCCGGGCACACGTGGTGAGTTCCCGTCCAGGGGCAGAGGAGGGAACAATAACAGATGCCGCCCCCGTGGCAGAGGGGGTCTGCAAAACCAGGGCAGCAGAGAATCCTTCTCTGACAAGTCCTTTCAGCATCCCTGAAGGGTTGCCCGACTGCCCACCTCTGGAGGCAGTCGGGGGAAGATTATCACTGTACCCAAAAGCCTGGCAAGATATAACTTGAGACAAGTGGGTACAGTCCCTTATATCCAGAGGCTACAAAATTCCTTTCCTGCGCCCTCCCTTACTGTCAAAAAAGTCCCTTCCAGATGTTCCACCCAGTCTAAGGGATCAAGCAGTCCAAGAAATTTCAAAACTGCTAAGAAAGAGAGTCATCCAGGAAGTCCCAGCAGACCAGCTAGGATCTGGAACTTACTCAAGGTTCTTTTTGGTACCAAAAAAGACAGGGGACTGGAGACCCATTCTGGATCTCAGCAGACTAAACAAGTCTGTTCGAAGAACCAAGTTTCGGATGGTCACGCTACAGTCCATTCTACCCTTTCTGGGTCAGGACAATTGGATGTGCTCTATAGATCTTCAGGATGCGTATTACCACATTAAAATGGACAAGCGCTCCAGAAGATTCCTCCGCTTCTGGCTGGAAGCCAGTCATTATCAGTTCAGAGCTCTGCCCTTTGGTCTCACCACAGCCCCCAGGGTGTTCACCAAATGTATGGCAGTAGTTACCGCTCATCTCAGACGGTTAGGATTCCAGGTGATGTTCATTGTGCATACAGCTGCAGTCATAACAGATGGGTTCTCCTGCCGTCAGGCGGGTCCTCGGTCGGCCGAATTCCAAAGTCTAGGTCCGGCGTCGGTTGTCATCGCATCTTCCCTGACGTCAGTGCGACAGGGGTATAAAGGAACCAGCCGGTGCCATTTTCTTCAGGCTTTCTTGCCACGCGGTGCCCGAAGCAGAAGCAGTTCGCAAGTGCCGGTCGGCCAGCTCCTGAAATTACGAAAATTTTGAAACCGAAGTCTTCTTGAAAGCTAAGTACCCCGTTTGGGAAACTTTTCTTGCCTCAGACCGATGTCAGACAAAGTTAACAATTGTATTTCATGTGGGAAGCAAATACCGCATAAGGATTTCCATTCCCTCTGTATACCTTGTTTAGGCCTAGACCACAACGTCTCGGCCTGTCGCTTTTGTGCTACATTCAACAAACGCACTATTAAGCATCGGGCGGAGTTAAGCAGCATTATTTTGGAAAAACATTTAACTATATTATGTCGTCGGATACTCCAACTCCAGTTTTGTCTAAAAAACGCAAAGATAAGGACCGACACACGAGGTCCGCGGCCTCTACCGACACCATGCCAAAGCCGACTACACGTGGTCCGGTTCTCAGCGAGCCCTCGCAGCCCCTGACTACTGGCGACACTTCATTGGTGGTGTCTCCTGTGCCCAGGTCACAGGCTCCTTGGCCCACACCCGACTACAGATACGAAGCCACTCTTGGCGTTGAACCTCACAATGTGGACAGGTCTACCTCCACTCAAGTTGTCTTCAGACCTTCCTCTTCTTTTTCCATCAAGGCGATCACTAAGTCTAAAGCAGCCATGCACTCTAAGAGACAAGCTACACAGGGCCCATCCCCAGGCCCCATGCCTAAAAAACAGATGCTTAAAATGGCTGAGGATTTAATTACTCTTATCAGGGGTTCTCAGCCCCCACCGGACAAAAGGCCCAGAGTGGAGGAAGAATCCCCCTCCACTGATCAGGGCTCCATTATTTCAGAGCATTCTGATGATCAGGAGCATTCTTACTCCCCTTTTGAAGACTCTGATGCAGAGGAGTCTATTCCTTCTGTATCCCCCCCAGAGGATTACTCATTTGGGGAAACTTTGCATACCTTAAGGGAACACTTCCACTGGGAAGGCCAAGATTATTCAGATTCCAAGAAAAGGCTTAGGGAATTTCTCTTGCTACCTCAGCACAGGCCTCTGGCTATACCTCCTGTCTTGGACATCCTAGATGATGTTTACTCGGAGGCCTGCCTTAACCCGGATTCTCTGCCTCCAGCCCCAGTCAAGCCTGACAGGTACTACAGGTTTCCTGACTCACACCAATTTCTATACAAAAGCCATGCTGCTGCCCCAGAAACCATCTCACAGGGCCCCAAGGGAATTAAGGCCTCCACTGCTAAAAATCCATTACCTTCCGAGAGGGATTCCAGATCCTTAGAAAGGTGGGGAAAGAAGGTATATACCTCGGCTACCTTAACCATGAGGGCCTTAAACTGTCAGTTCCATATGCTAAAATACCAACAGTTTTTGTTATCACAATTGAAAAATAAAATGTCACAACCTGAACAACCAGACTTGAAGGAGTTGCAGGATTTGATGCATAGTGCAGAACAAGTGGGTAAGCATACCTTACAATGTGGTTTTGATGCTCTAGAGGCCTCATGTAGAGCTGCTGTTACAGGATCGGTCATACGTAGACATGCCTGGCTCAAGGAACAAACCTTGCCTGATCATGTCAAAGCTAAATTACTAGATGCCCTCTACAAAAGGATGTATTATTTGGTGCTAATGCTGAGGAGGTGTTAAGGAAAATGGAGGAAAAGGCTAAATCAGTGCAAACTGTGAAAGATTTTCTACAGGTACAACCCCCACATTTCAGTAGAAATTGGCCTTCCAAAAATTGGTCCTTTCCAGCCACGGACAGACCCCAAAGAGGTAGATACAGGCGCCCGAGGGGCAGAGGACAATCTCAAGGATCGTTTAGAGGCAGGCAATGGCAAGCTCCTACACAAAGAGGTGGTGAGGATAACTCGCAATCATTCAGAAAGCAAACCCAATGACTTTCCCCTTTGCATGCCAAGCAAGACTCAGATGGCAGCCCCCTTAGGAGGAAAACTGGCATTATTTTCAAAAAAATTGGCATATTGTCACAAAAGACAAATGGATCCTGGACATTATAAACAGAGGCTACAGATTCCATTTTCACACCCTTCCAAAAATGAGAGGCATGCCAAACCTGCCACACAATCAAAGGGCAGAGGCACAAAAGCAAATTACAGATCTCATAGACATGAAAGCGATTCAAGAGGTACCTACGCACGAACAAGGTCAAGGTTTTTATTCCAGACTATTCCTGGTACCAAAGAAGGGAAAAGATTGGAGACCTATTTTGGACCTATCCATCCTAAACACATTTCTACTCGCACCAAAATTCAAGTTGCTCACTCTACAGCAGCTTCTTCCCATGCTGGGCAAGGAGTCTTGGCTGGTAACATTGGACCTCAAGGAGGCATACCTGCATGTCCCAATCAGACAAAGTTGCAGAAGATACCTCAGATTTCTTGCTGGTTCAACCCATTATCAATTCTCTGCATT
The DNA here is from genome assembly GCF_019279795.1 of Protopterus annectens. NCBI lineage: Eukaryota > Metazoa > Chordata > Ceratodontiformes > Protopteridae > Protopterus > Protopterus annectens. The sequence continues at coordinate 436,311,461 of NC_056743.1, forward strand.
GCCCTTTGGCTTATCTACTGCGCCCAGAGTATTCACGAAATGCCTGGCATCAGTAATTGCCTACTGCAGACTTCAATGGATACAAATATACCCTTATTTGGACGACTCCCTGATCCAAGCAGACAGCAAGCACATTCTGCTGAAACATCTGGCTTATGTAATAATGTTGTTGAACTCTCTGGGATACACAGTCAGCAAAAAGAAATCAAGGCTAATACCCTCTCGGAAGATAATTTTCCTGGGTGCCAACTTGGACACAAACACCCAGATGGCCTACCTCACGCCAGAGAAGCAGGGGCAACTAACTCAATACTTCAGAGCACTAGCAAAGTGCACCAGGCTGACTGCAAGGAAAATCCTGCAGGCTCTGGGATTCATGGCATCTTGCAACTTACTAATCCCATGTGCAAAGCTGCATATGAGGAAACTTTAATGGTACCTGAAAAACCTATGGTCTCAACACAGCCACAGTTTGGAAACAATAATACCACTAATTCCATGTCTACAAAAGGAATTTCTGTGGTGGGCTCAAGAATGCCAAACAAACACAGGTCTTCCATTCAGCAAGCCTCAAGCAAATCAAGTCATCACAATCAAAAGGAAATGCTAGCAGTAATAAATGCTATTATAGCTTTCAAAGACCTTCTGAAACCAGGTCAACTATTGATAAGAACGGACAACACCACAGTTATGTGGTACATAAACAAGCAGGGAGGAACGCATTCCTATCCCCTATGCAGACTGGCCATGTCACTTTGGAACAGGGCCATGGACTTACAAATCGAGCTACAAGCACAGTACCTGCCAGGTAAGGAAAACACGCTGGCAGACAACCTAAGCAGAAATATGACAGATCCACACGAATGGAAGTTGCATCCAAAAGTTTTTACAGAAATAATCCAAGCATGGGGAAGGCCAGATATAGATCTCTTTGCCTCCCACAAAAATCACCAATTGACAAAATTCTGCTCAAGGATTTTCCATCCAAAGGCATGGAGAGCGGACGCTCTCTCTTTCAGTTGGACATCAGTGGCAGTCTATGCCTTCCCACCTCTTCCTCTGCTGCCCAAAGTACTACTGAAAACCAGAGCAGACAGACCAAAGATGATTCTCATTGCTCCAGACTGGCCAAGACAACACTGGTACCCACTCCTGAGGAGCCTGACGCATTCCCCACCATGGACCCTGCCTCTAATGCCTCTTCTCCTGACTCAGCACAGCTTCAAAACTCTTCACAGCCAGCTAAAAACACTCAATCTAGCCGCATGGAAGATTCCTTAGCATCACAACAGACCCTACTTTCTAAGGAGGTGCAGGATGTCATTTTGGAGGCCAGAAGGCCGTCAACTAGAAAAGCTTACTCCACAAAATGGAAACAGTTTTGTGTTTGGAATGAGAAAAAGGGCCAGGATCCTAGAAAACTGAATTTACCTCAGATACTACAGTATCTAGCTGAGCTGCTAAGCAGTGGACTTTCATTCTCCTCCATCAAAATCCATGCCTCAGCCATTTCTGCAGAATACAACACTGATCCACCCTTATTCTCTCACCCTCTCTTAAGACAGTTCCTCAGAGGGGCTAAGAATCTAAGACCCCCAAGGAAGCAGCCAATACCTGCTTGGGATCTCAACTTCATTCTGGAAAAACTGACCTTGCCTCCCTTTGAGCCAGCTGCCTCATCAGATCTGCAATATTTGTCCTGGAAAACAGCTTTCCTTCTGGCTATTACCTCAGCTCGTAGAGTTTCAGAACTACAAGCTCTCATGGCTGTGCAGCCTTTTATCATCTTCCATCAGGACAGAGATGTCCTTCAAGGATGCATCTGCAGTCCTTACAAATGGGTTGTCCTGTCGTCAGGCAGCCCTTCGGTCGGCCGGATTCCAAAGTCTGGGTCTGGCCTCGGCTGGTGTCGCACTTCACCCAACGTCATAGCTGCAGTTCTTCGGGTATAAAGGCATCAGCCGACGCCATTTTCCTCAGTCTTTCTTGCCGTGGCGAAGCAGAAGCTGTTCGCAAGTGCCAGTCGGTCAGATCCAGAGATTACTACTACCGAATACTACTTGAAGACTTCTAAAAGCTAAGTATCCCGTTGGGGACTCTTTCTTGCCTCAGCCGATGTCAGAAAAAGTGAATAACTGTTTAACTTGTGGGAAACAAATACCTCATAAAGATTTCCACTCTTACTGCTTACCTTGTTTAGGCCCAGACCACGACGTAGCAGCTTGTTTAGCCTGTGCTTCTTTCAACCGACGGACGCTTAGACGTCGGTCGGAGTTTGCTGAACAGTTTTTCGGCTCAGATTTTGCGTACATAATGCCGTCTGATCCTCCGACTTCACATGTTGTTAAGAAACGCAAAGAAAAGGACCGACACTCGCGGTCCGTGGTTTCGGCTGAAACCGCGGTTAAGCAAACCGCGAGTGTTTCGGTTTCGGCCGAAACCGAGCAAACGGTTCTATCTTCAGCCGAATCCATGACTACTACCGAGGCCCCTTCTAACCTGGTTGAATCGGCCTCTGAAATTCTACCTGCTACTGTGGTTTCACAAGAATTGTCGGACACCATCCCTTTGGATGTTTCAACCCCTGCACGTGGTGCTGCTAGGCCACCTGCAGCCATGTCCATAAAGGCCTTTGCCAGGGCTAAAGCAGCCAAAACGTCTAAGTCTGTGCCTGTTAAGCCCCCCTCTCACAGGCCCAGTTCCAGTTCCCAAATGCTCACTCTGGCAGAGGATCTCATCTCTTTAATAAGGGGATCCCAATCTCATCCAGACAGGGCCTCTCAACCTCCTCCAGAAAAGAGACCTAGAGCAGAGCCCCCTGAGCCAGTGTCCTCAGATGATTCTTCTGATGATACAAACAATACAGACCATCCAGAGGCTCCTTTTTCTACTTATGAAGACTCCGATGCTGAAGAATCGATTCCTTCTGCCTCTCCACCAGAGGATTTTTCCTTTGGGGAAACCTTACATGCCATGAGAGAGCAATTCCAATGGCAGGGGCAAGATTTCTCAGATTCAAGGAAAAGGCTTAGGACCTTTTTGCATTTACCACAACATAGGCCTTTAGCTATACCTCCAGTTCTTCCTGTTGTAGATGATGCATTTAATGATGCTTGCACTGCTCCTGATACTTTGCCTCCAGCCCCTGCTAAGCCCGATAGGTTCTACAGGGTCCCGGACACTCATCACCATTTATACAAGGCTCCTTTTGCAGATCCCGAGACTATCTTCCAGGGGCCTAAGGCAGTAGCTTCGACCTCAGTTAAAAACCCTCTCCCTTCTGAAAGGGAATCCAGGTCCTTAGAGAGATGGGGTAAAAAAGTATACACCTCTGCTACTCTCTCAGCTAGGGCATTGAACTGTCAGTTTCATATGATCCAATACCAGGAGTTTATGCTTGATCAGTTAACTAAGAAACTGTCCTCAGATGATTCTTTAGATAAGAAATATGTTCTAGAAATGGTGCATAACATTCAGCAGGTTAGTAACCATTCTTTAAAATGTGGCTATGATGCACTGGAGGCTTCCTTTAGATCAGCCATGACTGGCACAGTTATAAGAAGGCATGCATGGTTGAAAGAACAGGTCTTGGCATCATGTTAAAGCAAAACTATTAGATGCTCCTATGGATAAGGTCAGTTTATTTGGTTCTCCTGCTCAGCAGGTACTGAAGAAAATGGAAGAGAAGGCAAAATCTGTACAAACAGTGAAAGATTTCTTACAGGTTCAGCCTCCAAGGTTTAGCAGGAACTGGCCTTCCAAAAATTGGTCCTTTCCAGACTCCTCTAAAACACAGAGAGGCAGGAATAGGCGTTCAAGAGGCAGAAATCAATCCAGAGGAGGTGCCTACAGGGGACGCCAGTGGCAAGGTAACAACCAGCGAGGCACAGACACAACTACAGTGACTTTGCTCTGGCACCGCCTACCAGGGAACAAATAGCAGCACCCTTAGGCGGAAAGTTAGCCTTATTTTCAAAAATCTGGCACTACATCACAAGAGACAAGTGGATTTTGCAAACTATAGACCAAGGCTACAGGTTTCATTTCCATACTTTACCAGGAAAAAGAGGAATGCCAAACCTACCACCAAATCAAAAGACAGAAGCTCTAAAACAAATAGCTCAATTAGCAAAGATGAGAGCTGTGGAAAGGGTACCATCTATGGAACAAGGAAAGGGATTTTACTCCAGACTATTCCTGGTACCAAGAAAAGAGAAAATTGGAGGCCTATTCTCGACCTGTCCGCTTTAAACACATTCATCATTGTTCCAAAATTCAAAATGCTGACCCTACAGCAACTTCTTCCCATGCTGGGCAAGGAGTATTGGCTGGTGACTCTAGATCTCAAGGAGGCATACCTGCACGTCCCCATACGACCAAATTGCAGAAGATACCTCAGATTTCTTGCAGGATCAGAGCATTATCAATTCTCAGCATTGCCCTTTGGCTTATCTACTGCGCCCAGAGTGTTCACGAAATGCCTGGCATCAGTAATCGCTCAATGCAGGCTTCAGGGAATCCAAATATATCCATACCTGGACGACTGCCTGATACAAGCGGACAACAAAAACAAGCTAACAGGAGACTTACAAAGAGTCATTTGCTTACTGCAAGCCCTGGGATATACAGTCAATATAAAAAAATCAAGACTGACACCATCCCAAAGAATAACCTTCTTAGGTGCAGAATTGGACACAGTAAAACAGATGGCATTCCTAACTGCAGAAAAACAAGAACAACTTACACTCTACTTCTTGGCATTAACAAAGCAGAACAAACTAACAGCAAGGAAAGTACTGCAGGCCTTGGGCTTCATGGCATCCTGCATAATCCTGGTCCCTCATGCCAGACTGCATATGAGAAAGCTACAGTGGTACCTGAAGAATTTATGGTCTCAACACAGGCACAGCCTAGAAACCGAAATACCACTAACCCCATGCCTGAAACAAGAGTTCCTATGGTGGGCTCAGGCATGCCAGTCAAACCCAGGTTTGCCCTTCTACAGCATTCAACCAAGCCAAACCATCACAACGGACGCCTCAGACCTCGGTTGGGGGGCCCACATGCTGAACAAGTGCATACAAGGCTTATGGACTCCAGATCAGCTGCACCTGCACATAAATCAAAAGGAAATGCTGGCAGTAAAACTAGCAATCCAGAATTTCAGACCATTCCTCCAAGAAGGGCAGTTGATGATAAAGACAGACAACACCACAGTCATGTGGTACATCAACAAACAGGGAGGCACTCATTCATATCCTCTATGCCGGATGGCACTGGACCTATGGAATATGGCTCTGAGCTACAACATTCAGTTACAAGCAATTTTTGTACCGGGAAAAGAAAACATCCTAGCAGACATATTAAGCAGAACTACCTCGGATGCTCACGAATGGATGCTACACCCGGACATCTTCAAGGTCATCACAAGGAAATGGGGACTGCCACAAATAGACCTATTCGCATCCCCACTCAATCACCAGCTCAAGAAATTCTGCACAAGGACGTACCACCCACTTGCTTGGAAGGTGGACTCTCTATCCTTCAGTTGGAAAGGCCTGACAGCATATGCATTCCCACCTCTTCCTTTGATGCACAAGGTGCTATTGAAGATCAAAGAGGAACGTCCAAGGATCATTCTGATAGCGCCAGACTGGCCAAGACAACATTGTTACCCATTACTGAGGAGCATGTCTCGGGGGAAAATGTGGACACTACCCCTGCTTCCTTTGCTGTTAGCTCAGAGCGGCTACAACACCCTGCATCCAAACCTGAAAACTCTGAAGCTGACTGCCTGGAACATTGCATAAGAGCAACTAACCCAGATTTATCCCAAAGGGTTAAAGACATTATCCTTGAGGCCCACAGACCCTCACCAAGAAGGAACTATGCAGGAAAATGGAAAAGGTTTCTCATTTGGAGTACTGAAAGGGGAAAAGATGTGTCAAAGGTAGACATTGCCAACATCCTGGAGTATTTGGCAGAGCTTTTCCATACAGGCCTATCCTATTCCTCCATCAAGATACATGCATCAGCTATTTCTGCAGAATACAGCTTGATCCCCTGTCTTCTCATCCTCTACTCAGGCAGTTTCTGAGAGGAATTAAAATGTAAAACCTCCTAGGAAACCACCATTACCAGCATGGGACTTGAACTTTGTGCTAGAAAAATTGACACTCCCCTTCGAACCAGCAGCAACAGCAGATCTTCAACACCTATCCTGGAAAACTGCTTTTCTGCTGGCAATTACCTCAGCAAGAAGGGTTTCTGAGCTACAGGCTTTAATGGCAGTACAACCCTTCCTAATCTTCCATCAAGATAGAGTGTCCATGAGAACAAATCCTACATTTATGCCTAAGGTGGTATCCAGAGTGTCTTTAAACCAGGCTATCCACCTACCTACCTTCTTCCCCAATCCACAGAACAGGGGGGAAAGACTGCTGCATACTTTGGATGTACATAGACAGTTGCTACTACCTGGACAGAACCAAGGGCAATAGAAAAACTGACCAGCTTCTGGTAGCATATGCAACAGGAAGGGAAGGAAAAGCAATTTCCAAACAGACAATCTCCAAGTGGATAGGAAATTGCATCAGATTCTGTTACTCCTACCATGGAAAGCAAACTCCACAGAACATAAGGCCTCATTCTACAAGGGCTACAGCCACTACCACAGCTTTCTTACGAGGAGTGGCTACCAAGGACATTATAGAGGCTGCTACTTGGACCTCCGTGCATACATTTGCCAAGCAATATAACTTACCTTTATACTCTAGATCCCGAGCAGGTTTTGCCACTGCTGTTTTGCAAGGGATCCTAACTACACCATAATTTCTTCTTCCTCCTCCTCTAGTTTGGCTATGGTATTCTACCCATTTGTAAGGACTGCAGATGCATCCTTGAAGGACATAGTACAGTTTTGTACCTACCATAAATGTAGATGTCCGAACAGGAATGCATCTGCAATCAGGATTACCCACCCTCCTTCCCCTCTGTGGTATTCCTAGGGTATTTGCCCATCTAATAGCTAGCTGGGGGGGGTCTCTTATGGTGTATTTGTTTCTATATATGTACATACATGCTTATTTTTTGTGTTTGCCTTCTACTATTTGGAACCATTGGCATTTATCCAAAATTTAGCTATCCAAGAGGGCAACTGGCATCTGCGGCAAGAAACACTGAGGAAAATGGCGTCGGCTGATGCCTTTATACCCGAAGAACTGCAGCTATGACGTCGGGTGAAGTGCGACACCAGCCGAGGCCAGACCCAGACTTTGGAATCCGGCCGACCGAAGGGCTGCCTGACGACAGGACAACCCATTTGTAAGGACTGCAGATGCATTCCTGTTCGGACATCTACATTTACGGTAGGTACAAAACTGTACTTTTCCTTACGAACCAACCCGTCCTTTATGCCTAAAGTGGTATCCAGGGTAGCTTTGAATCAGGCCATACACGTACCTACCTTTTATCCTAATCCTCAAAACAAAGGGGAGAGATTACTACATTCCTTGGACATCCACAGACAACTGCGTTATTTGGACAGAACAAAGCCTTTCAGAAAATCAGAACAGCTCTTTGTGTCCTATGCTGTAGGAGCTCAAGGAAAGCCTATTTCCAAACAGACAATCTCAAAATGGATAGCCCACTGCATATGTTTTTGCTATTCTTTTCATGGCAAAACTGTACCTACAGGCATCAGATCTCACTCCACAAGGGCCACAGCTACCTCTGCAGCTTTCCTCAGAGGAGTTCCTACCAAAGATATTTTGGAAGCAGCCACTTGGAGTTCTGTGCATACCTTCTCCAAGCACTACCACCTACCATTATACTCCAAAACTAGAGCAGGCTTTGCCACTGCAGTCTTGCAGGGCATCCTGGCTCCTCCTAGTTCCGCCTAGTGCCTACCACCCCTTTCTTAGCTTTGGGATTCTACCCATCTGTTATGACTGCAGCTGTATGCACGATGAACATAGTACAGTTTTGTACCTACCATAAATGTAGATGTTCGAGTGCTAATACAGCTGCAGTCCAGGTTTCCCTCCCTCCTTCCCCTCTTGGGACAGGCCTAATGGCTAACACCTCCTCATACAACCTGATTGGGGTATTCATTTATGGTGTATTTGCTTGCAACTGCTGTATTTTGATTATATTGCATTGCTTTATTACACAAATTTATGTATTGCCTTCCTTCTGGGGGCACCTGACATCTGGGGCAAGAAAAACTGAAGAAAATGGCATCGGCTGGTTCCTTTATACCCCTGTCGACGTCAGGGAAGATGCGACGACAACCGACACCGGACCTAGACTTTGGAATTCGGCCGACCGAGGACCCGCCTGACGGCAGGAGAACCCATCTGTTATGACTGCAGCTGTATTAGCACTGTACTTTTCCATATCTAGATGACTGGCTCCTCACTGCTTCCACCAGGCATCAACTTCTGCTAGCCAGAGACTACACTATCCAGACTTGCTCCAGGCTAGGTATCACAATAAATTTTGAAAAATCTGCATTGTCGCCCTGTCAGTCTATCACCTTTATAGGCGCAAATTTAAATACAAAAGACATGTTGGCGAGCCTTCCACCAGGCAGAATACAAGTGATTCGCCAACATGTGCAGGTCTTATTAGCATGCAGAAGAATTCAAGCCAGGTTCGTCCTTCAATCTCTAGGTCTCATGGCAGCAGCGATCATACTCGATGTCCTTCATGGATGCATCTGCAGTCATAACAACTGGGTTGTCCTGTCGTCAGGCAGCCCTTCAGTCGGCCGGATTCCAAAGTCCGGGTCCGGCTTCGGCTGATGTCGCACTTCACCCGACGTCATCTCTGTTGGTCTTCGGGTATAAAGGCATCAGCCGACGCCATTTTCCTCAGTCTTTCTTGCCGTGGCCGAAGCAGAAGCTGTTCGCAAGTGCCGGTCGGTCGGATCCAGAGATTACTTCTACGAATACTACCGAAGACTTCTAAAGCTAAGTACCCCATTGGGGACTCTTTCTTGCCTCAGCCGATGTCAGAAAAAGTTAATAATTGTTTAACCTGTGGGAAACAAATACCTCATAAAGATTTCCACTCTTATTGTCTGCCTTGTTTAGGCCCAGCCCACGACGTAGCAGCCTGTTCGGCCTGTGCTTCTTTCAACCGAAGAACGCTTAGGCGTCGGTCGGAGTTTGCAGAACAGTTTTTCGGTTCTGATTTTGCGTACATTATGCCGTCGGATCCTCCGACTACCCAATCTGCCAAAAAACGCAAAGATAAAGACCGACACTCGCGGTCCGCGGTTTCGGCCGAAACCATGGTTAAGCAAAGTTTCGGCCGAAACCGAGAAAACTGATCAAAGTACAGCTGAATCTATCTCTACAACTGAGGCCCCTGCTACCACTCTTGAATCGGCCTCAGAAATTTTATCCACTACGGTGGTTGCCACTGACTTATCAGACACCATTCCCTTGGATGTCTCTACCCCAGCACGTGGTGCTGCTAGGCCTCCAGCAGCCATGTCCATTAAGGCCTTCGCCAGGGCTAAAGCAGCCAAGACTACTAAAACAGTGCCTGTTGAACCCCCTACAACCAGGCCCTCTTCTAGTTCTCAAATGCTTACTTTGGCAGAAGATTTAATTTCATTAATTAGAGGATCTCAATCTCACCCAGACAGGGCCTCTCAGCCCCCAGAGAAGAGACCTAGGGCAGAGCCCCCTGAGCCAGTGTCCTCTGATGATTCTGCTGATGAATCAGACATAACTGACCAGCCAGAGGCTCCTTTCTCCAATTTTGAAGATTCTGATGCTGAAGAATCCATTCCAGCTGCTTCCCCACCAGAAGAATTCTCCTTTGGGGAAACCTTACATGCCATGCGAGAGCAGTTCCAATGGCAGCAACAGGATTTTCAGACTCCAGAAAAGACTTAGGACTTTTCTGCACCTTCCACAGCACAGGCCCTTAGCTATACCTCCTGTTCTCTCTGTGGTGGATGATGCTTTCAATGATGTCTGCTCTGCTCCAGATTCTTTACCCCAGCCCCTGCCAAACCAGACAGATTTTACAGGGTGCCAGATACTCATCACCACCTTTACAAGGCCCCACTTGCAGACCCGAAACTATATCCCAGGGTCCCAAGGCAGTAGCGACCATAGCTAAAAACCCTATTCCTTCTGAAAGGGAAGCAAGGTCATTAGACAGATGGGGTAAAAGGTCTACACTTCAGCTACTCTTTCAGCTAGAGCTTTAAACTGTCAGTTTCACATGATACAATACCAAGAGTTTATGCTTGATCAGTTAACTAAAAAGCTAACCACTGATGAATCTCTTGATAAGAAATATGTATTAGAAATGGTAAATAACATACAACAGGTTAGTAACCATTCCTTAAAATGTGGCTATGATGCACTGGAGGCTTCATTTAGGTCAGCCATGACTGGCACAGTGATAAGAAGGCATGCATGGCTAAAGGAGCAAGCTTTACGGATCATGTTAAAGCTAAGTTGCTAGATGCTCCTATGGATAAGACAAGTTTGTTTGGTACACCTGCCCAGCAGGTTATGAAGAAAATGGAAGAAAAGGCAAAATCTGTTCAAGCGGTTAAAGATTTCTTGCAGGTTCAACCCCAAGGTTTAGCAGGAACTGGCCTGCCAAAATTGGTCCTTTCCTGACTCCACAAGATCTCAAAGGGGTAGGAATAGACGTTCCAGAGGCAGAAACCAATCCAGAGGTGGTGCCTACAGAAGCCGACAGTGGCAAGGAAACAACAGAGGCACACACACAACCACTGCCACTACATCAACACAACCACAGTGACTTAACCTAAATCCGCCTACCAGGGAACAAATAGCAGCTCCTCTAGGCGGAAAGTTAACCTTATTTTCAAAGAACTGGCACTACATAACAAAAGACAAGTGGATTTTACAAACCATAGATCAAGGTTACGGTTCCACTTCCACACTTTACCAGTCAAAGAGGAATGCCAAATCTACCTCCAAATCAAAAAACAGAGGCTCTACAACAGATAATGGAGTTAGCAAATATGAGAGCTGTGGAAAGAGTGCCAACAGCAGAGCAAGGAAAGGGGTTCTACTCCAGACTATTCCTAGTTCCAAGAAAGGAAAAAAGTTGGAGACCAATTCTCGACCTGTCCACCTTAAATACATACATCATTGTCCCAAAATTCAAAATGCTGACCCTACAGCAACTTCTTCCCATGCTGGGCAAGGAGTGTTGGCTGGTAAATGTAGATCTCAAGGAGGCATACCTGCACGTCCCCATTCGACCAATCTGCAGAAGATACCTCAGATTTCTTGCAGGATCAGAGCACTATCAATTCTCAGCATTGCCCTTTGGCTTATCTACTGCCCAGAGTATTCACAAAATGCCTGGCATCAGTAATCGCCCATTGCAGACTACAGGGAATTCAAATTTACCCATACCTGGACGACTGCCTGCTACAAGGGGACAACAAAAGCAAGCTGACAACAGATTTACAAAGGGTCATTTACTTGCTACAAGCACTGGGATACACAGTCAATTTACAAAAGTCAAGGCTGATACCATCCCAAACAAGGACATTCCTGGGCTGAATTGGACACAGTAAAACAAATGGCATTCCTAACTACAGAAAAACAAAAGAACTCCCTCTTTACTTCTTGGCACTAACAAAACTGAACAAGTTAACAGCAAGAAAAGTACTGCAGACCTTGGGCTTCATGGCATCATGCATAATCTTGGTCCCATTTGCCAGACTACATATGAGAAAACTACAGTGGTACCTAAAGAATTTATGGTCCCAACACAGACACAGCCTAGAAACAGAAATCCCACTAATTCCATGCTTAAAACAGGAGTTCCTATGGTGGGCTCAGGCATGCCAGTCAAACCCAGGCCTACCCTTTCGCAGATGTCAAGCAAGCCAGACCATCACAACAGACGCTTCAGACCTAGGATGGGGCCCACATGCTGGACAAATGCGTGCAAGGATTGTGGACACAGGATCAACTTCACCTGCACATCAACCTAAAAGAAATGCTGGCAGTAAAACTGGCAATCCAAAAGTTCAGACCATTTCTCAAAGAGGGCCAGTTGATGATAAGGACAGACAACACCACAGTCATGTGGTACATCAACAAACAGGGAGGCACTCATTCATACCCCCTATGCAGAATGACTTTGGAACTGTGGACCCTGGCACTCAGCTACAACATCCAGTTACAGGCAATATTTGTACGGCGAAATGAAAATAGTCTAGCAGACATATTAAGCAGAACCACATTGTATGCCCACGAATGGAAGCTGCACCGGACATCTTCAAGACCATCTCAAAGAAATGGGGAATGCCTCAGATAGATCTATTCATCACCTCTCAATCACCAGCTCAAAAAATTCTGCACAAGGACATTCCATCCACTAGCATGGAAAGTGGATTCGCTCTCCTTCAGCTGGAAAGGCCTAACAGCATATGCATTCCCACCTCTTCCCTTGATACACAAAGTACTACTAAAAATCAAGGAAGAACGTCCAAGGATAATCCTGATAGCTCCAAACTGGCCAAGACAACACTGGTACCCACTGCTGAGGAGCATGTCTCGAACAATATGTGGCCAATACGCCTGATGCGTTTGATGTTAACTCAGAACAACTACAGCATCATACATCCAAACCTAAAACCGTTGCAACTGACTGCATGGAACATCACATAGCAGCAGCTAATCCAGAACTTTCCCAAAGAGTTAAAGACATTATTCTTGAAGCACGCAGACCTTCAACAAGAAGGAACTATGCTGGAAAATGGAAAAGGTTTGTCATTTGGAGTACTGAAAGAGGAAAAGATGTGTCAAACATAGATATGCCTAACATTCTGGAGTATCTGGCGAACTTCTTCATTCAGGCCTGTCCTACTCCTCCATCAAGATACATGCATCAGCTATTTCAGCAGAATACAGCTTTGATCCACCTGTTTTTCGCACCCTTTGCTCAGGCAGTTCCTCAGAGGAATCAAGAATGTAAAACCTCCAAGGAAACCACCATTACCAGCTTGGGACTTAAACTTTGTGCTAGAAAAGTTGACACTATCACCCTTTGAACCAGCAGCAACAGCAGACCTACAACACCTGTCATGGAAAACTGCTTTCCTACTGGCAATTACTTCAGCAAGGAGGGTTTCAGAACTACAGGCCTTAATGGCAGTGCAACCCTTCCTAATCTTCCACCAAGATAGAGTGTCCATGAGGACTAATCCTACATTTATGCCTAAGGTGGTATCCAGAGTGTCTTTAAACCAGGCAATCCACCTACCTACCTTCTTTCCCAACCCACAACACAGAGGGAAAGAATACTGCATACCTTGGATGTACATAGACAGCTACGCTACTACTTGGACAGAACAAAAGTAGCAGAAAGACTGACCAACTTTTGTAGCCTATGCAACAGGAAGGGAAGGAAAAGCTATTTCCAAACAGACAATCTCCAAATGGATAGGAAATTGCATACGATTCTGTTACTCCTTCCATGGAAAACCAATTCCACAGAACATAAGACCTCATTCTACAAGGGCAACAGCCACTACCACAGCCTTCTTACGAGGAGTGGCAACCAAAGACATTATTGAGGCGGCTACTTGGACCTCCGTGCATACATTTGCCAAGCATTATAATTTGCCTCTATATTCCAGATCCCGAGCAGGGTTTGCCACTGCTGTACTGCAAGGGATCCTAAACACACCATAATCTACTTTTATCCTCCTCCCCTAGTTGGCTATGGTATTCTACCCAGTTGTTATGACTGCAGATGCATCCATGAAGGACATAGTACAGTTTTGTACCTACCATAAATGTAGATGTCCGAACTGGATAGCATCTGCAGTCAGGATTACCCTCCCTCCTTCCCCTCTGTGGTACTCCTAGGGTGTTTACCCTCCTAATAGCTAGCTGGTGGGGGGGGGGAGTCTTTTATGGTGTATTTGTTTGTATATATGTACATACATGCTTATATTTGTGTTTACCTCTATCTTTTTGGAAACATTGGCATCTATCCAAATTTTAGCCTTCAAGAGGGCTACTGGCATCTGGGGCAAGAAACACTGAGGAAAATGGCGTCGGCTGATGCCTTTATACCCGAAGACCAACAGAGATGATGTCGGGTGAAGTGCGACATCAGCCGAAGCCGGACCCGGACTTTGGAATCCGGCCGACTGAAGGGCTGCCTGACGACAGGACAACCCAGTTGTTATGACTGCAGATGCTATCCAGTTCGGACATCTACATTTATGGTAGGTACAAAACTGTACTTTCCTCTAGCTCGTTTTCACATGAGAATTCTCCAGTGGCTTCTTTTCATCCAATGGTCCTTCCAGCAGCTTCCTATGTCTCACATGATTATGATCACAGAAGCATGCAAAAAGCACCTTGCATGGTGGATGGTCTCCACATCAGTGCCTCAAGGCAGACCTTTTGTCCCACCACCTCCAGTTGCTAACGGATGCCTCCCTGATTGGGTGGTGGGGCATTATCAGGGCAGGACAGTCCAAGGCATCTGGCAACCTGACGAGTATCATCTGCATATAAACATCTTGGAGATGAGGGCCATACTTCTAGCATTGCAAGCTCTTCAGGATTCTCTTCCTACCGGGACCATTGCAATTCAAATGGACAATATGTCGGTAGTATGGTACATAAACAAGCAGGGCGGAGCCAGGTCCTACCCCTTATGTTGAGAGGCACTCAGGCTCTGGCAATGGGTGATCTCTTCCCAACGGTTTCTGATCGCAACGCACATCCCTGGGAGGTCCAGCGTCATAGCAGACATGCTCAGCAGAGCAATTCTCATGCCTCACGAGTGGTCTCTGAATCAGGTAATCGCGGACCAAATATTCCGCAAATGGGGTCAACCTTGCTGCAACCTTTTTGCCACTCCCTTCAACAGCAAGTGCAGCAATTTCTTTTCTCTCCTTCTAATTCCCGGACATTCCCCCAGAGACGCTCTAGTCCACGATTGGCCTCAGGGAATTCTTTATGCATTCTCTCCGTTTCCCCTAATTCCCAAGCTAATACAGAAAGCCACCGCATTGGGTTGCAAAATGATCCTCATTGCTCCTTACTGGCCTCGACAGATATGGTTCCCGTTCCTGCATCATCATCTTCTCGAGCAGCCTTGGACTCTGGACCTAGTTCCAGACCTCCTGATCCATCAGTCGGGCGGGCTGCATCAATCCCTGCAATCTCTCCAGCTCACTGCTTGGTTACTCCACTTCCGACATTAGCCAGGCTTCCTGAGATCTCCCCCTCTGTGCGCGAAATTATCTTATTGTCACACAAGTCTACGACTAGAAAAACTTACGCTAGTAAGTGGAAACGTTTTTCTTCCTGGACAGAGGCCAAGAGTATAAACCCTTTTTCAGCCCCTGTACACCATATTTTGGAATTTCTTGCAGAACTCTTTCATGCTGGTTCCACTTCCACTACAATTAGAGTTCAGTTAGCTGCAATTTCAAATTTTCACATTGGCCTGTCGGAAAATAATATTATGTCCCATAAGCTATGTAAAGCCTTTCTCAAAGGGACCACTCTGCTCAGGCCCCCAGTGAGAGATCCTCCTCCTCCGTGGGATCTAAATTTGATTTTAGCTTCTCTAATTTTGCCCCCCTTCGAACCTGCAGCATTCTGTTCCTTGAAGTTTTTATCTTGGAAAACCCTCTTTCTTGTAGCTATTACTTCAGCCAGAAGAGTTTCGGAACTTCAGGCTCTTTGTACACGTCCTCCGTACCTAGTGTTCCACAATGACAGGGTTACTCTCAGGACTAACCCTTCCTTCCTTCCTGAGGTTTCTTCAGAAAATAACTCGAGTCAGTCCATAGACCTTCCTGTGTTTTTTCCCCAACCACTCCAACAGAGCAGAATATAAATTGCATCAATTAGATGTTCATAGGCAACTATGCTTTTATTTTCACAGAACTAAGGACATCAGGAAGTCGGATCAACTGTTTCTCTCTTATGCTCAGGGTAAACAAGGTCTTCCAGTCTCAAAGGTAACCTTATCTAGGTGGTTGACTACGATTATCACATTTATCTATCAACTGAGGGATAAAGAGTTGCCTGTCAAACCAAAAGGTCATCCCATCAGAGCTTTAGCTACTTCTGTGGCTTTTCAGGCTAGGTTGCCCATGGAATCTATTTGTGCAGCTGCTACGTGGTCCAACCCACATACTTTCATTTCACATTATAAAGTGGTTGTGGTCTCCAGGAGCAGAGCTGATTTTGGTTCCACTGTTCTGAAGAGTTTGTTTGATGAGCCACCCAAGATTTTCGGTGCTAGGGACGCTGTCCCAACCAGCAAGAATGAAGGCAAGATAGACAACTTAACATAAAGACGTTATGTGCCTACCATAATGTTCCATGTTAGTTGTCTTCTTCTCGCCTTCTTTCTTGCGTCCCACCCTCCATCCCCCTATCCTAGTGGACCGAGAAGAGTTCCTTATGGTTTTTCACTGGCTGAGTCTTCTCTGGATGTTCCTCTCTGCCTAGTAGCCTCACTGGTAGGCTTTATATATTATAGGATAGGATTCCTTCCTTCTTATGTTGGCAGTTAGACGTACCAAACGAGATCTGGGTATCTAGCACCAGCCGTCATGGGATAGGGGGTGGCCTCGAGCCAGTAAGCAGCTCTCGAGCTTTTGAAGATGGCCGAGTCGGAGACCCAACCAGCAAGAAAGAAGCCTATTTGCCTAAAATAATGTCTGCAGTTTAAACCAAGTACATTAATGTAGACATACACCCTTGCAAAGCAGGGAAAATACTGTCTTAAGTGTACATATATCAGTATACTTTTATGTACCACTACCCCAGTAGCCCAAAATTACATTATTTTTAGCATTTGCTTCTGTCCAGCCTTTCTTATTTTTTGACAGTATAAAGGCTGTACATCTTACAGTGAATAAAAGCACTTGCTTGCTTTAACATCTTTGGCATACACAGCAGTCACTGATCATACTCTCTTCACCCCTATTTAAAATGCCTGCCTGGCTGCACACTGTACAAAACTGATTAACAATATAATTTAGTTTACATGTTACATATTTATACAAAAAAAAAGAACAAAAACTCTTTTACTTAGTTACTTTTTCATTCACTTCAATGTCCTAAACATTAATGACACAGAGTGAGGTGGAGTGCACGCTGTACACTCACAAGTTTAACAAAGTCAACAAAATTCAGTCTTTCTCCGTAACTTTTTCCTTGCAAAGTCAAATTTCATGTCCGCTCTAATAGCCAGTCAGCTGCTGATTTATATAGTCTGTCACTTATTCTGTAATTTCAGTGTTGCTGGTCATCGTCTTGATCGTCTCCATATCCAACACTCGTCTCTGGTTTGAGTCCAAGGTATTCCCATGCTTATTTTCATCTCTCAAGCATTTTCCTTTGGAAGAGAGGAAAAGGCTTTACTGCCCATGTCTCTTTATGGGCTTTGTTGTCAGAAGAATGAGAAGACCCCTTCTGCTTGCTGGCTCCCTTTGTTGGATAACCATTATTCCCCCCTTATCCTTTTCTGAAACAAAAATGTCTTTGATCCTCCTGGAAAAATATATTCTGAAAATAGCTGGATGCTGTAGATTGAATCAGGATGCATGGCGAGGCTTAAAAACATCCTTGTGGTTGTTAGCCTAGTAAATACCTATGAATCTCAAATCTATTTCTCAGCATTCTTTGATTGATGGGATAAACTAGCTTCTCTTCCTCCTGGTTTACAGAGAATAATCGTTTTCCTCAAACACTTTCTTATCTCGAGTTTTAATACTTTTTCTTTTTTGCCACTGTTTTGTCAGGATGAACTCTTCCTGCTGGTATGAATGTATCTTTACTGATATAGGTCTTGATTGTTTTCTTCTGGAGAGGTTTGGAGTATACACACAATCTGACCTTTCTTTTCATAGCAGGATTTAATAAAAATTAGTCAGTTTGAACTTTCCTAGTCTCTTTGGTACAGCAGGAAAAAAATCATGTTTTATGTGTGCTTTTCTTCTCACTGTATATGCTTTCTATATCTATACATTCTTTAAACAGCTGTTGTTGAGAAGCCTCAAAGTCTGACAGCCTTTTCTATATTGGTTGTCTTCATAAATGCCAATACACATCTCAGTACCTGCTTTTCTCTTCATATTCCTTTACTCCACGTGTTTTACTGAGCCCTGATTTTATGTGCTTCAGACTAGTTTATAATGATGCAGTTGTATAAACACTGTGTGTTAAACTGATGCTGTTATTGTTTTCCATTGCTTGATACAGTGATGTTATGTATGTGTGTACATGTCATGTTTGTGTGTTATTTTTGTTAGATAACAGCTCAGGCTGAGTCTGAATAGCCACATATGACTAGCATTTCCTGGTGACAAAACATTAAGTAAATAAATGTTGGCATTTAACGTGCTGACTAAAAAACAGAGTAATACAGACTGATACTTGTGCAGGTTAAGCAAGAACCTTTCTGTTTATCAAGAAACATATTTGATACTGCTGTCTTGTCTCACTACACCTTTTGTTCGTTGTCTTTTCAATAGGAAAGCAGCATCTGTTATAGCCAAGTACCCAACAAAGATCAAGAGTGGAGCAGAAGCTAAGAAACTGGTAAGATGTGGGTTACATTAGGCATTACATTTTACAACAGACAAGTGTTCTTAAGCTGCTTTGTCACACTCTTGACACTTTTTTGAGCATCATTGTATGAGGGTACATAAAGCCTTGATTTATGAATAATGCGTGAACATTTTCAGTCTGCTTTTCAGTAGGAAGAAGCCTTTGTTAAATTTGTTTGGTACCACTGATGCCATTAAAACTTAAAGATGATCTTTAACTCTGGTGACCTCAAATCTGGGAAAGAGTGAAATGAGTATGACATAATGGATGCGTGGATAAACTCTTTCATTAAAGTCTGAAATATCCATAAAGTAAAGTCTCCGAGGGAAACATTAAATTTATTTGGGCCATGGTCTCAATAAAAAATTTACAAAAACTTTTTATTAAAATAAAAATAGCCCAAATGATAAGAATGGACTGGGGCAAGATGTCTAATATCTCTCAATGTACTGGATGCTGCGGTGAACTAATAGTGTGACAAAACACTAAACAATTTTGGTTTGTATGCATTCTGGTAAGGTGAACCTTGTGAAATTTTTATTGGTACATTCTGAACTGGGCATTAGTGGTACCATAAGCATATGGCCGCAATTATTGTTGTAATTGTTCATATAAATTGGTCTTCAGGTCAGGACCAGACAGCAGCATTTTGCTTTCTGGCAGTAAATGCGGGATGAAGACAATAAACCATTAAAGTAGTTTTCTTAGAATGTTACTGAAACTTGGTGGCTCAATGGTTGTTAGTATGGCACTGAGCAATGGTTTATTGAAAAAAATGAATGACATATTAAGCAAGGAAATATAATACAGATACATTTGATTTAAAGTGTTTATTAAAAATACAAAGTTGTTGGAAGGGAGCTTAAATTTTGACACAAGAATTCAGTAACAGGTTGTCTGCAGCATTTCAAAAATATAAAATTTCACAAGAAAATGGGGCATCTGTTGTTTTATTAATGACTGCAGCTGCAAAATTTTTTAGCGTGATTCATCTGGGCAGAAATAGAGAGAGAGAACTGCATTTTGACAATCATTTTGTTTTCAGTTCAGGGTTCTGTCTTTGATTATAGCGCTTCATTCATTATTGCTACATATTTCCCTTAGTTAGATTTTGATGATTACCCATTTAGTGCTATGGCCCTTACTGTGGTAGTAGTCCTGATGTTTCAGTTGTAGTTTGGGCCTTTTATTATTTCATAAGGACCTGAACAGTGGCTGTTATCTTTACTGTGGGACATTAATGAGCCATAGAACTTTTGAATTTGTGTTGTTCCTATGGGCAGATGCTGTTTTTTCAGCTGAGCTCTCGTTCATTCTCCTCCCTGCTTGACTTACTGCTGATATCTCATAGACTTTGGCCTCATTGATAGTTTGAAGCATCTATACAGATATAGTTTTTTGCTGCTCTTCTGGTGTTAGATTAATAATTTACCTCTGCAACTTATCCTTGATTTGCACCTTAGTTAGTGGTCATAATTAATGACAAACGTGATGCGCTTCTATTCTCATGTTGCAGTATTCATTACAGTAGGGATATGGCTGCCTGCAGCGTCGTACATCCGGCCAGTATACCAAAGTCTTAAGTTAGGAGTACGTGCGACATAGCATGCTAGTTCCATAAACCGACGTCGGCTATAAATGTGACGTCTGCATGTACCTAAGTCAGAACTTTCCTGCTGCAGTGATCGTCTGACATCCGATTGCCAGCTAGAGGTGTTTACTGTATGTTCGTTGTCATTCAACTGCCCACTTACAGATAAGTTGATTTATTCTTACCTTATTGTTAGCATTTTACTGTATTCCAGCTTTTCATGACTTCCAGGAAGGGCAAGTGTGCTTGTGGAAGACAGATTCCACACAAGGACACTCACGACCAGTGTGTTTTTTGTATAGGGAAAGAGCAGGATTATAAGAACTGTGTTATTTGCCAATAGTTTGTCCCTAAGACCCTTAGAGGTCATTTAGCTTCCTTGAAAATATATTTAGAAAATCAGAGGCTCCGACGCCTGGCCTTAGATATGGAGGGTGCAGGAGGTCCGTCAGATGAACCGCCTAAAAAGAAGGCCAAGACAGCTAGGCCTGAAACACTTTATGCACCTTAGACATTTGCCGAGTCTCTTGAGGCAAGTGAGTGCCCAGAAACTCCTCAGATTTACCTTCCAAGCCAGTAACCTTAGTGGACGCCGATTTGGTGGAAATCCTCTGCAAGTCTGCTGAGGTTTGTGAGCCATCAGGGCCTGATGGCGAGAGGGAACCACAGCTCCCTGATTCTGATGGGCCTTCCGCTCCCCTTCCTATCACTCCGACATTGGCCATACGGCCTGCTAAATCTTCAGGCCCTCTTAAGAGAAAACAGAAGCTTAAGCACTCTGCTACTCCATGTTCAAATGACTGGGAAGTTTTCTCCCCAAACTTGTTCAAGGCCTTTCAGGCTTTTCGGCAACCTCATCCTCCTGTCTCTGACCCCTGTTTGGTTGAATCTAAAGAGGACACCTCCTCATCTGATGAATCCCTTTCTTATTCATCTCAAATTGAATCTCCTAAGGATTTTGTTACCCAAAAGGAGGGATTCTTTGGCACTTGATTCCCCTGGTGAAGAATTCTCTTTTGGGGACACTATCAATTTAATGATACATTTCCAATGGGATGTTTCAGAAGTTTCTGACACTAAAAGAAGGTATTTTGAAATGTTACATATGGACCAGCCTTTCCTCTCTGCTGTTCCTGCTGTGCAACCAGCCTTTCTGGATGCCTTATAGGCAGCTTCCCAGGCTCCTGAGTCTCAAACCCCAAGAGACCTGATAGGTTTTATAAAGTTCCCACTCAATCTCAGTTCCTCTTCAGAAACCCTCCAGCAGACCCTGCTGGATGATTTGTCTGCAGAAGTTTCTATAACAGACAGAGAGAGTAGATTTATGAATAGACAGGGTAAAAAGATTTATACATCTAGTGTCTCCATAATGGCGTTAATATCAGACTCACATGGCACGATTTGTACTAGACAGTCTAGCCACGGCCTCCTCTTTGGTGTCTGATCTTACTGACTCCCCTACCAAGACTCAACTCACGAATCTGCTTTCAACAGCTTCTCAAGTAACCAGACACTCCCTCAAGTGTAGTTATGATGCTGTGGAGGCTTCTTCTAGGTCTGCTGCATTTGGTTCAGACCTTTGAAGGTATTCATGGCTTAGATTACAGTCTTTACCTTTTGATTTTCAGGCTAAGCTGTTATACGCCTGCTTAGATAATTCTGCATTATTTGGGGCTGCTTCTGCTGAGCTTTTTAAATCCTTACAAGAGAAACTTAAGGAACTCCAGAATTTGAAACATCATCTTGTTTCACCTATTCCTAGATATCATAGAAACTACCCTCAAAAGACTTATTTTGTTAGGAGGCAGTCTACTCCTCCTACTACTCAGTCTAGGGGAAGGAGACACACTAGACAAGCTACATCTGCAGCCTCCACTCCTTCTTTTCATATGCAACCTGGTCAAGACAGAGCTTCCCCTTTGTGACTCAGGCCAGCTGCCTTGTCACACCCCTCTGTCCCTACACCTCACTCTGTCCCTCCCCTCCTGGCAGAAGATCACCACCGACCAGTGGGTGTTATCTATCATCCAGAGTGGATATTTCATGGCTTGGTGGGCTCTCCCTTCTTTCCAAGGTTTACCACAATCACCAAAAACTCAAATTCAACTCTTCACCCTCATCTTAAGACAACTTTTAATTCAAGGCACTATTCAGTCAGTTCCTCCAGAGCACATGGGCAAGGGTTTCTACTCCAGAATGTTTCTGGTTCCAAGAAAAGATGGTCCTTGGAGACCAATCTTAACCTGACCTACCTCGATCTGTTCCTCAAGGTACCCACCTTTAAGATGCTCTCTCTATAGACATTACTGCCTCTTATCCCACCCTAGGCTTACATGGTTTCAGTGGATCTGAAAGATGCTTATCTGCATATTCCCATTCACTCTTGCAAAAAATTCCTACTTTTTTGATAGGTTCCTCTCAAGTTCAATTCTCTGCCTTGCCTTTTGGTCTCTGTACTGCGCCCAGGGTCTTTACAAAATGTTTAGCCCCATTGATAGTTCACTGCAAGCTGTTGGAAGTTCAGATTTATCCATGTCTAGACAATCTCTTTATTCTTCACAGGGACCCTCACTCCTTAACACTACATCTACATCTGGTCTCCAGCATCCTGGAAACTTGCGGATTCACTCTAAATTTGCAAAAAATCACAACTCTTCCCCACCCGGGATATAACCTTTCTGGGTTGCAGGATACAGACAGATGTTCTTCATGTTTCACTGTTGCAGTCATCACATTTGGGTTATTTGCTTGCAGTAGCCTTCAGTCGGTCTGATTATCAAAGTCTTGAGTCCTGTGGCGGTTGCTGTCTCATCTTCCATGACGTCAGATAGTCAGGCATATAAAGTATGCAGCCGACGCCATTACATCAATCTTTCTTGCCATGTGGTGCTTGAAGCAGAAGCAAGTTCGCAAGTGCCAGTCGGCCGACTCCTGAAATTTTCATTTTTGAGTTTCAGAACCGAAGTATTCAACTAAGCTAAGTTGGGGAAACTTTTTCTTGCTCTAATCCGATGTCAGTAAAAGTTAACAATTGTATTTCTTGTGGAAAGCAAATACCCCATAAAGATTTTCATTTGTACTGCATTCCTTGCTTAGGCCCAGACCACGACGTACCTCACTGTCGGTTTTGTGCCTTATTTAAACAATGAGCTATTCGTCTTCGGTTTATTTACGCTTCTAAATATTTTGGTACTCTGTTCCATTATCCAGAAATGGCTTTGGAAAGCCGCCCGACTACCGACATTCTGAAAAAACACAAAGATAAAGACAGAGACAGACCACATAGGTCCAAAGCTGCCGACGACACTTCTCCTAAGCTAGTCACCAGTTCGCCGGTACTCAGTGAGGTGCTTTCGCAGCCCCTGATATTCGCTACTTCAGATTTGCAGGCCTCTACTGAGACCCATTCGGAGTCCAGTATGCCACGAGATGCTTCTTCGACTGTGGAACCTGCGGATGCCTCTACCTTGGATGGGTCCGGAGCCACTGTGCAGGCAGCGGCTTCTGAGGGTGTATTCAGGCCTACTGACTTGCATATTAAACCAACGCCATCTTCTTCTTCAAGGCCTAAAACTCGATCCATGCCTAGAAAACCGACGCCCAGACCGCATGGTCAGGTTTGTATGCCTAAAAAACAAATGATGTTAAGTTGTCTATCTCGCCTTCATTCTTGCTGGATGGGTTCGGAGCCGACCTCGGCTCCGACTCGGCCACTCTAAAAGCTCGAGAGTTGGTTCCACCGGCTCGAGGCTCCCCCTATATCCCACAATGCTAGGCGTGAGTTACCTCAGATCTCGTTTGCCGCTACAGCGATCGAGGTGTGTTTTCTACCGGCTCCAGGTTAGTGAAAGTTAGACTAGTTTAAATTCTTAGACTTAGGCTAGCTCTGTGTATTTTTCTTTCCCCTTAGTGTAGTGGACTTATTATCCCTTCTACCTTTTATCCAGAACCCCTTTTTTTCTAAAGAACTTATAGTTCTTTCCCAAGGCCTTCGGGCCCTTCCTTCCCTATCCTTAGGGTGTGTATGTGTTTTAATTAGGGAGTTCTTATTTAACTTACCTTTAGTTTAAATAATTCCCTTTGAACCCTATTAGTGTAATCTGTGTGTGTGTGTTTTCTGTGTGTGATTACACTTCGGTTCCTTGAATATGTCCAAGGATACAAAGGTCTAAGGCTTCAAGAAGTGTGACTCGTGCTGTCAGAAAATGTCTCTGACAGACGGTCACACTTCTTGTGTGTATTGCCTGGGACCTTTACACCTGCAGGACTCTTGTGCTGTATGCCACGGCTTCAGCCCTAGAGTCCTGCAGGAGAAAAAATAAACTCATTTTGAGGGGTTTAATTAAGCCTGAAGGTTCCCTTTCTGTGTCATCGGGAAACCTTCTAAGGCTTCTAAGACCTCGACTCCAGCTTCAGAGTCGAGGCCTAAGGCTCGAAGCCTACTGCTTCATCGGCTCGGTTGGAGCCGATGAGTCTTGACTGCAGTATCCGTGGTTTCCTCGGCTCGGCTGGAGCAGGCATTAATTCCTGGGTCGGCTCGATCAGACCATCGGAGCCGACATCTAGAAAGAGATTGAGGTCACCGTCCCTTGGCTCCGTTCATTCGGCTCCAGCGTCTCCCCTGCTGTCTGAGCAGCATAGATCTCACTCCTCCAGGTCATCGAGGCTCTCGGATCACGACCTCCAGAGGGTAGTGAGTAGACTTTTGAAGTCGAGGCACTGGCCCAAATGCTCCAGAGTCCGACTCATCAGTCGATGCCTCAACTTGTTCCAATAAATATTCCTCCTCCGACTCCTTTGAGCTCGGAGCCGGGGCATCTCGGGACCGAGACTGTGGTAGCGTCGGAGCCGATACATTTGTCTTCGGCTCCGTCGTCGGCTCCGATTTCTTCTTTTGAAGAATCTCGGCGCCGGGCTTCCCTCGTCGGCTCCGAGGGGGTGAGTGGCATCGGACCCTTGTCCGACCCCCCTCTCCCTCTCGGTGCTTCGGCGCTGGTGAGTTCGGCTCCGACATATCTCTGTCGGTGCCGAGGGAGGTTCTCAGCTTTTCGGAGTGGGGACCTCTGGCTCTGCCTGACAGGGGTGCATTCGAGGTCATGCGGAGTGTGTTGGAACCTTGTTCGACTCCACAGTCGGCTCCGTCCGCCCCTCCCACTTCGGTGCCTTTGGTTATGTCGACTCACTCCCTCATCCCAGACCGCAGAGAGCAAGCTCCTCAAGAATCCCCTGTGGGGATCTCATCCTCTTCCGAGGCCTCTCCTGAATTGGCAGGGGAGCCCTAGGAAGAGAAAGTGTAAGAGGAAGCACATAGACTCACCTCAGTCTGTCACCTCTGACACAGATTTAGAGGATTCCGAGGGTTCCCCACGTTCCCCTTCTGAAGATGTCTCTTCGCAGACATTCTAGAGATCCTGAAACAGAGGGAAATTGGCCAGCCCTTAACCCTTCGGAGGATGAATCTGTGTATCTTGAGGCGTTTGGCTCTCGCCCTTCCACCTCCTGGGTGTCCCCCTTTGATCCCCTCATGCAGGTGGTTGCAAAGAAGGCTTGGACGGCTCCTGATTCAGTGGACCCTACCCCAGGAGACCCTCCAAATTTATAACAGCACCAACTGACAAGCAATTTCTCACAAAGGTGTTTCTGTGGATGCTATGGTGGTAGCTGCTGCCACCAAGAAGGAACTAGCTGATCCTTCAGTGCCTGTTCATCCCCTAACAAAGAATCTAGGTCTATGGACAGGTGCGGAAGCGGATGTTCTCGTCAGCGACCTTTGCTATCGTTAGCTGAACTACCTATGCCATTTTACTCGTCTTCAAAGAGACTTGATCAAAGAAGCGAGTGACATGTTGAAGGATCCTACGGCTGCAGGTTTTCAAGACAAGATGAACACCCAGCTGGCTACCCTGAACTCCATAGCTAACTCCTCCATGCGCCTCCTTTCTTATGCGGCCGATGGAGCAAGCAGGGCCGCAGGGACAGGTGTGGCCTTACGCAGGCATGCCTGGATGCGGCTCTGCAACTTCGCGGACCCCTTTAAAAGCGTCTTTCACTAATTCCCCGTTTGATGGATCATCTCTCTTTGGTCCTCAAGTGAAAGAAACCTTGACTAGGTGCGAGACAGATGGCAAGACTCTTTCTGCCGTCGGAGTCCGTTTTTCTACTCCTTCTAGGCCTTACCCCAAAGGCCAGAAAAGTGGGAAAATGTGGATGTCCTTCATGGATGCATCTGCAGTCATAACAACTGGGTTGTCCTGTCGTCAGGCAGCCCTTCAGTCGGCCGGATTCCAAAGTCCGGGTCCGGCTTCGGCTGATGTCGCACTTCACCCGACGTCATCTCTGTTGGTCTTCGGGTATAAAAGCATCAGCCGACGCCATTTTCCTCAGTCTTTCTTGCCGCGTGGCGCTCGAAACAGAAGCTGTTCGCAAGTGCCGGTCGGTCGGATCCAGAGATTACTTCTACCGAATACTACTTCGAAGACTTCTAAAGCTAAGTACCCCGTTGGGGACTCTTTCTTGCCTCAGCCGATGTCAGAAAAAGTTAATAATTGTTTAACCTGTGGGAAACAAATACCTCATAAAGATTTCCACTCTTATTGTCTGCCTTGTTTAGGCCCAGCCCACGGCGTAGCAGCCTGTTCGGCCTGTGCTTCTTTCAACCGACGAACGCTTAGGCGTCGGTCAGAGTTTGCAGAACAGTTTTTCGGTTCTGATTTTGCGTACATTATGCCGTCGGATCCTCCGACTACCCAATCTGTCAAAAGCGCAAAGATAAAGACCGACACTTTCATGGTCCTTGGTTTCGGCCGAAACCATGGTTAAGCAAACCGCGAGTGTCTCGGTTTCAGCTGAAACCGAGAAAACTGATCAAAGTACAGCTGAACCTATCTCTACAACTGAGGCCCCTGCTACCACTCTTGAATCAGCCTCAGAAATTTTATCCACTACGGTGGTTGCCACTGACTTATCAGACACCATTCCCTTGGATGTCTCTACCCCAGCACGTGGTGCTGCTAGGCCTCCAGCAGCCATGTCCATTAAGGCCTTCGCCAGGGCTAAAGCAGCCAAGACTACTAAAACAGTGCCTGTTAAACCCCCCACAACCAGGCCCTCTTCTAGTTCTCAAATGCTTACTTTGGCAGAAGATTTAATTTCATTAATTAGAGGATCTCAATCTCACCCAGACAGGGCCTCCCAGCCCCAGAGAAGAGACCTAGGGCAGAGCCCCTGAGCCAGTGTCCTCTGATGATTCTGCTGATGAATCAGACATAACTGACCAGCCAGAGGCTCCTTTCTCCAATTTTGAAGATTCTGATGCTGAAGAATCCATTCCAGCTGCTTCCCACCAGAAGAATTCTCCTTTGGGAAACCTTACATGCCATGCGAGAGCAGTTCCAATGGCAGCAACAGGATTTTCAGACTCCAGAAAAGACTTAGGACCTTTCTGCACCTCCCACAGCACAGGCCCTTAGCTATACCTCCTGTTCTCTCTGTGGTGGATGATGCTTTCAATGATGTCTGCTCCGCTCCAGATTCTTTACCCCAGCCCCTGCCAAACCAGACAGATTTTACAGGGTGCCAGATACTCATCACCACCTTTACAAGGCCCCACTTGCAGACCCGAAACTATATCCCAGGGTCCCAAGGCAGTAGCAGCGACCATAGCTAAAACCCTATTCCTTCTGAAAGGGAAGCAAGGTCATTAGACAGATGGGGTAAAAGGTCTACACTTCAGCTACTCTCTCAGCTAGAGCTTTAAACTGTCAGTTTCACATGATACAATACCAAGAGTTTATGCTTGATCAGTTAACTAAAAAAACTAACCACTGATGAATCTCTTGATAAAAAATATGTATTAGAAATGGTAAATAACATACAACAGGTTAGCAACCATTCCTTAAAATGTGGCTATGATGCACTGGAGGCTTCATTTAGATCAGCCATGACTGGCACAGTGATAAGAAGGCATGCATGGCTAAAGGAGCAAGCTTTACGGATCATGTTAAAGCTAAGTTGCTAGATGCTCCTATGGACAAGACAAGTTTGTTTGGTACACCTGCCCAGCAGGTTATGAAGAAAATGGAAGAAAAGGCAAAATCTGTTCAAGCGGTTAAAGATTTCTTGCAGGTTCAACCCCAAGGTTTAGCAGGAACTGGCCTGCCAAAAATTGGTCCTTTCCTGACTCCACAAAATTTCAAAGGGGCAGGAATAGGCGTTCCAGAGGCAGAAACCAATCCAGAGGAGGTGCCTACAGAGGCGACAGTGGCAAGGTAACAACAGAGGCACAGATACAACCACTGCCACTACATCAGCACAACCACAGTGACTTAACCCTAATCCGCCTACCAGGGAACAAATAGCAGCTCCTCTAGGCGGAAAGTTAACCTTATTTTCAAAGAACTGGCACTACATAACAAAAGACAAGTGGATTTTACAAACCATAGATCAAGGTTACGGTTTCACTTCCACACTTTACCAGTCAAAGAGGAATGCCAAATCTACCTCCAAATCAAAAACAGAGGCACTACAACAGATAATGGAGTTAGCAAACATGAGAGCTGTGGAAAGAGTGCCAACAGCAGAGCAAGGAAAGGGTTCTACTCCAGACTATTCCTAGTTCCAAGAAAGGAAAAAGTTGGAGACCAATTCTCGACCTGTCCACCTTAAATACATACATCATTGTCCCAAAATTCAAAATGCTGACCCTACAGCAACTTCTTCCCATGCTGGGCAAGGAGTCTTGGCTGGTAACTCTAGATCTCAAGGAGGCATACCTGCACGTCCCCATTCGACCAATCTGCAGAAGATACCTCAGATTTCTTGCAGGATCAGAGCACTATCAATTCTCAGCATTGCCCTTTGGCTTATCTACTGCCCAGAGTATTCACAAAATGCCTGGCATCAGTAATCGCCCATTGCAGACTACAGGAATTCAAATTTACTCATACCTGGACGACTGCCTGCTACAAGGGGACAACAAAAGCAAGCTGACAACAGATTTACAAAGGGTCATTTACTTGCTACAAGCACTGGGATACACAGTCAATTTACAAAAGTCAAGGCTGATACCATCCCAAACAAGGACATTCTTGGGCTGAATTGGACACAGTAAAACAAATGGCATTCCTGACTACAGAAAAACAAAAGAACTCCCTCTTTACTTCTTGGCTAACAAAACTGAACAAGTTAACAGCAAGAAAAGTACTGCAGGCCTTGGGCTTCATGGCATCATGCATAATCTTGGTCCCATTTGCCAGACTACATATGAGAAAACTACAGTGGTACCTAAAGAATTTATGGTCCCAACACAGACACAGCCTAGAAACAGAAATCCCACTAATTCCATGCTTAAAACAGGAGTTCCTATGGTGGGCTCAGGCATGCCAGTCAAACCCAGGCCTACCCTTTCGCAGATGTCAAGCAAGCCAGACCATCACAACAGACGCTTCAGACCTAGGATGGGGAGATGCTGGACAAATGCGTGCAAGGATTGTGGACACAGGATCAACTTCACCTGCACATCAACCTAAAAGAAATGCTGGCAGTAAAACTGGCAATCCAAAAGTTCAAACCATTTCTCCAAGAGGGCCAGTTGATGATAAGGACAGACAACACCACAGTCATGTGGTACATCAACAAACAGGGAGGCACTCATTCATACCCCTATGCAGAATGACTTTGGAGCTGTGGACCCTGGCACTCAGCTACAACATCCAGTTACAGGCAATATTTGTACCGGAAAAGAAAATACTCTAGCAGACATATTAAGCAGAACCACATCGGATGCCCACGAATGGAAGCTGCACCGGACATCTTCAAGACCATCTCAAAGAAATGGGGAATGCCTCAGATAGATCTATTCGCATCACCTCTCAATCACCAGCTCAAAAAATCTGCACAAGGACATTCCACCCACTAGCATGGAAAGTGGATTCGCTCTCCTTCAGCTGGAAAGGCCTAACAGCATATGCATTCCCACCTCTTCCCTTGATACACAAAGTACTACTAAAAATCAAGGAAGAAAGTCCAAGGATAATCCTGATAGCTCCAAACTGGCCAAGACAACACTGGTACCCACTGCTGAGGAGCATGTCTCGAACAATATGTGGCCAATACCCTGATGCCTTTGATGTTAACTCAGAACAACTACAGCATCATACATCCAAACCTAAAACGTTGCAACTGACTGCATGGAACATCACATAGCAGCAGCTAATCCAGAACTTTCCCAAAGAGTTAAAGACATTATTCTTGAAGCACGCAGACCTTCAACAAGAAGGAACTATGCTGGAAAATGGAAAAGGTTTGTCATTTGGAGTGCGGAAAGAGGAAAAGATGTGTCAAACATAGATATGCCTAACATTCTGGAGTATCTGGCGAACTTCTTCATTCAGGCCTGTCCTACTCCTCCATCAAGATACATGCATCAGCTATTTCAGCAGAATACAGCTTTGATCCACCTGTTTTTTCACCCTTTGCTCAGGCAGTTCCTCAGAGGAATCAAGAATGTAAAACCTCCAAGGAAACCACCATTACCAGCTTGGGACTTAAACTTTGTGCTAGAAAAGTTGACACTATCACCCTTTGAACCAGCAGCAACAGCAGACCTACAACACCTGTCATGGAAAACTGCTTTCCTACTGGCAATTACTTCAGCAAGGAGGGTTTCAGAACTACAGGCCTTAATGGCAGTGCAACCCTTCCTAATCTTCCACCAAGATAGAGTGTCCATGAGGACTAATCCTACATTTATGCCTAAGGTGGTATCCAGAATGTCTTTAAACCAGGCAATCCACCTACCTACCTTCTTTCCCAACCCACAAAACAGAGGGGAAAGAATACTGCATACCTTGGATGTGCATAGACAGCTACGCTACTACTTGGACAGAACAAAAAATAGCAGAAAGACTGACCAACTTTTTGTAGCCTATGCAACAGGAAGGGAAGGAAAAGCTATTTCCAAACAGACAATCTCCAAATGGATAGGAAATTGCATACGATTCTGTTACTCCTTCCATGGAAAACCAATTCCACAGAACATAAGACCTCATTCTACAAGGGCAACAGCCACTACCACAGCCTTCTTACGAGGAGTGGCAACCAAGGACATTATTGAGGCGGCCACTTGGACCTCCGTGCATACATTTGCCAAGCATTATAATTTGCCTCTATATTCCAGATCCCGAGCAGGGTTTGCCACTGCTGTACTGCAAGGGATCCTAAACACACCATAATCTACTTTTATCCTCCTCCCCTAGTTGGCTATGGTATTCTACCCAGTTGTTATGACTGCAGATGCATCCATGAAGGACATAGTACAGTTTTGTACCTACCATAAATGTAGATGTCCGAACTGGATAGCATCTGCAGTCAGGATTACCCTCCCTCCTTCCCCTCTGTGGTACTCCTAGGGTGTTTACCCTCCTAATAGCTAGCTGGTGGGGAGTCTTTTATGGTGTATTTGTTTGTATATATGTACATACATGCCTATTTTTGTGTTTACCTCTATCTTTTGGAAACATTGGCATCTATCCAAATTTTAGCCTTCAAGAGGGCTACTGGCATCTGGGGCAAGAAACACTGAGGAAAATGGCGTCGGCTGATGCTTTTATACCAAGACCAACAGAGATGACGTCGGGTGAAGTGCGACATCAGCGAAGCCGGACCGGACTTTGGAATCCGGCCGACTGAAGGGCTGCCGGACGACAGGACAACCCAGTTGTTATGACTGCAGATGCTATCCAGTTCGGACATCTACATTTATGGTAGGTACAAAACTGTACTTTCATAAACAATCTCAAGGGACTTCGCCTGACGCAGAGTCGGTTCCCGCCAGAGGCAGAGGGGAACAACAATGGTAGACGCCCTAGAGGCAGGGGTCCAGAACCAGGGCAATCGAGAAGCCTTCTCTGATAAGCCCTTTCAGCATCCCTGAGGTTTGCCCGACTGCCCACCTTCGGAGGCAGTCGGGGAAGATTGTCACTGTACCCAGAAGCCTGGCTATCCCGACTCAAGACAAATGGGTACAGTCCATCATTTCCGAAGGCTATTCCATTCCTTCGCTCGCATTCCAAACCAATCAAAAAATCCTTCCAGATGTTCCACCGCTCAAAGGGATCTTGCAGTTTTGGAAATTTCAAAGCTGCTTGCAAAAGAGCAATTCAGCCAGTTCCAGCAGACCAGCAAGGATCCGGAATCTACTCCAGGTTCTTTTAGTTCCAAAGAAAACAGGGGACTGGAGACCAATTTTGGATCTCAGTATCTTGAACAAGTCAGTCAAGAAAACAAGATTTGGATGGTCACGCTGCAGTCCATCCTTCCCCTTTTGGGAAAGGGAAACTGGATGTGCTCTATAGACCTTCAGGATGCGTACTATCACATAAAATGAACAGACGCTCAGAAGATTCCTCCGCTTCAGGCTGGGAACCAGTCATTTTCAATTCAGGGCCCTGCCCTTTGGTCTCACCACTGCCCCGGTGTTTACCAAATGCATGGCAGTGGTAGCTTCTCACCTGAGACGTCAAGGATTCCAGGTGTTTCCATATTTGGACGACTGGCTCCTCACAGCTCCCACCAAGCATCTTCTCCTAATGGCCAGGGACTACACCTTCGCATTTGTCAAAAGTTAGGCATTTCAGTAAATTGCGAAAAGTCTGTTTTGTCGCCTTGTCGTACTATTACCTTCATAGGCGCAAATCTAGACACAGTCAACATGTCTGCGAGACTAACACATCAGAGAATAGCAGACATACACAAACTGGTCTCACTCCTCTTCAGCAGCAACAGAGTCAAAGCCAGGTTAGTTCTGAAAGTGTTGGGGATTATGGCGGCTGCCATACCTCTGCTTCCATTAGCCAGGTTCCACATGAGAATCCTTCAATGGATGCTCTTCACACAATGGTCATACCAGCAACTTCCGATGTCCCATACCATTATGATCATGCAAACATGCAGAAATCATCTTCTGTGGTGGATGTCTTCCTGTCAGCTCTTATTGGGAAGACCTTTTGTACCTTCCCCTCCGGTTGCTACTTTGACAACGGACGCCTCCCTGATCGGGTGGGGGGGGCATTATCAGGGCAGAACTGTCCAGGGCACATGGCAACCAGACGAATGCCACTTGCACATAAATGTTCTAGAGATGAGAGCAGTGCTTTTAGCGTTGCAAGCCCTTCAAGACTCTCTTCCCTTGGGAACGATAGCAATCCAGACGGACAATATGTCTGTAGTGTGGTATATCAACAAACAAGGCGGAACCAGGTCCTACCCCCTGTGTCGAGAAGCACTCAGACTGTGGCAATGGGCGATTTCTTCTCAGCGGTTTCTGATAGCAACGCACATCCCGGGAAGTCCAATCAAATTGCGGACAAGTTGAGCAGAGCTATCCTCATGCCTCACGAGTGGTCTCTGAAAGACTCTGTGGTGAGAGAAATTTTTCTCAAGTGGGGTCAGCCTTGCTGCGATCTTTTTGCTAGTCCCCAAAACAGCAAGTGCAGAGATTATTTCACCCTATTCCCGCTACC
The DNA here is from genome assembly GCF_019279795.1 of Protopterus annectens. Classification (NCBI taxonomy): domain Eukaryota; kingdom Metazoa; phylum Chordata; order Ceratodontiformes; family Protopteridae; genus Protopterus; species Protopterus annectens. Next base: position 436,345,183 of record NC_056743.1, read on the forward strand.
AGGCCAGCCCAGCAGAGACGCTCTAGTCCAAGTTTGGCCCCGGGGACTTCTGTATGCATTTCCTCCCTTCCCACTAATCTCTCAAGTGATACAGAAAGCTATCACTCAGAAGGCCTGCTTGATCCTCATTGCTCCTTACTGGCCTCGACAGGTTTGGTTCCCCTTTCTACATCATTTTCTGTTGGAGCAACCTTGGCATCTGGACCTAGTTCCAGATCTTTTGATCCATCAGTCGGGTCAGTTTCATCGCTCCCTTCCCTCTCTGAACCTCACTGCTTGGTTCCTCCTATTCCAACCTTAGCCAGGCTTCCTCAAATATCTCACTCTGTTCGAGATATTTTGATAGCTTCCCATAAATCTTCCACTCGAAAGATTTATTTGAGTAAGTGGAAACATTTCGCCTATTGGGCTCAAGGAAGGGACATAGATCCTTTCACTGCTTCCATCCAAATGGTCCTTGATTTTCTAGCTGAACTCTTCCATGCAGGTTCATCTCCTTTACTCTTAAAGTTCAATTGGCAGCTATTTCTAACTTTCATGTGGGCATTTCAGAGTCTGCCATAATGTCCCACAAGCTTTGCAAAGCTTTTTTGAAGGGAGTTTTTCTGCTCAGACCTCCTATAAGAAATCCTCCTCCTCCTTGGGACCTAAATTTAGTTCTTAGTTCTTTGATTCTTTCCCCTTCGAACCTGCAGCCTCCTGTTCTTTAAAATTGCTATCATGGAAGACACTCTTTCTGGTAGCTATTACTTCAGCTAGAAGAGTTTCAGAACTTCATGCACTCAGCTGTCGACCTCCTTATCTGTTGTTCCATAAGGACAGGGTATCTTCTGAACCAACCCGTCCTTTTTACCTAAGATAGCCTCGGCGTCTAACCTGAATCAAAGCATTGACCTTCCTGTGTTTTTTCCAGAATATTCTAACAGGTCTGAACAAAAATTGCATTGGCTAGATGTTCATCGTCAGTTAAGGTACTATTTGGATAGAACCAAACAATTCAGAAAATCTGACCAGCTGTTTGTCTCTTATGCAGAAGGCAGAAAGGGACTTTCAGTTTCAAAGGTATCATTATCTAGATGGCTAACATCTCTGATTTCCCTTGTTTATGAAATTAGACACCAAAAGCTGCCTAACAAACCTAAAGCCCATTCCACCAGAGCTTTGGCTACTTCTATAGCCTTCCAAGACAGACTGCCTATTGACACCATTTGTGCAGCGGCTACTTGGGCTACTCCTCACACTTTCATTTCTCATTATAAGTTGGATTTAGCTTCTAGGCATAGAGCTAACTTTGGTTCCACTGTTCTCAAGAGTCTGTTCTGTTAGGCCACCGGGACAAGGTGCTAGGGCCGTCCCATCCAGCAAGAATGAAAGCGAGATAGACAACTTAACATATAGAAGTTATGTTCTTACCATAACGTTCCATGTTAGTTGTCTTCTTCTCGCTTCTTTCTTAAGGCCCCACCCTCCTTCCCCCTGGCCTGGACAGACCTAGAGGAGTTTGTTTGTGACCTCTCTTTCTACCACCTCTTTACTTTAGGTATATGCTGCTGTGCATATTTTCTTGGATCAGGATGTAGGTCACCCTTCTCTTCTCCCTGGTTTATAGAGGTGGACTTTGTTTATAATTATTCTATTGCTATTATAAGCTGGGCCTAGCTTACAAACGAGATCTGAGGTAACTCACGCCTAGCATTGTGGGATATAGGGGGAGCCTCGAGCCAGTGGAACCAACTCTCAAGCTTTTAGAGTGGCGATGGCCGAGGTCGGCTCCGAACCCATCCAGCAAGAAAGAAGGCGAGAAGAAGACAACTAACATGGAACGTTATGGTAAGAACATAACTTCTATATAAGAATGGCTGAAGACCTCATTACTCTAATCAGGGGAAGCTACCCTTCCCCCTCTGAGAAACCTAGGACTAATTTTCCTTATGATTCTTCTGATCAGGACTCTGAAATTTCTGTTTCCACTGATGACTAGAATTTACCCTTATCTACCTATGAGGATTCTGATGCAGAGGACTCTATTCCCTCTGCTTCCCCTCCAGAGGGTTTCTCTTTTGGTGAAAACTTGCATACTCTTAGGGAGCATTTTCACTGGGAAAGCCAGGATTACTCTGACTCTAAAAAGAGGCTTAGGGATTTCTTACTCCTGCCCCAACACAGGCCTTTAGCTATCCCCCCTGTACTGGACATTGTTGATGATGCCTTCTCGGAATCTAGCTTGGCCTCTGACTCTTTACCTCCTGCTCCCAGAAAACCTGATAGTTATTACAGGGTTCCGGACTCTCACAAGTTCCTCTTTAAAAATCCTTCAGCGGATCCTGAGACCATTTCACAGGGACCCAAGGGCATTAAGGCTACTACTGCCAAAAATCCTACTCCCTCTGATGATAGAGATTCCAGGGCGCTGGATAGATGGGGTAAGAAGGTATACACTTCTGCAACCTTAGCCATTAGGGCCTAGAACTGCCAGTTTCATATGCAGCATATTATTGGATTGCTTAAACAGAATATGATATTGATTCCTGACTGTGCTGAAAATAAAGATTTATAGGATTTAATGCATTCTGCTGAACAAGTTGAAAAACATACTTTCTAATGTGGTTTTGATTCATTAGAGGCGTCATGCAGGGCTGCTGTCACTGGGTCTGTACTTAGAAGACATGCTTGGCTTAAGGAGCAATCTTTGCCAGATCATGTTAAAGCTAAATTGCTGGATCCTCCCTTAAACCAAGACAGCCTGTTTGGCAACAAAGCAGAATAAGTACTTAAAAAGATGGAGGAAAAAGCTAAATATATACAAACTGTTAAATATTTCCTGCAAGTACAGCCTCCCACATTTAGTAGGCATTGGCCCTCTAAGAATTGGTCCTTTCCTGCCTCTTCCAGGCCTTCTCAGTCCAAACCCAGAACCAGCAGATAACCCAGGCTTCAGTCCCAAGGTACTCACAGGACTAAGCAGTGGGGGGCCCCCACTCCCAAAGCAGGGAGTAGTAAAACTCCCTCCTATGGTAAACTGTCTCACTGACTTAACTTTAAAACTTCCAAGCCCTGCACAACTGACTGTTCTTTTAGGGTGAAAGATTGCCCCGCAGGCAAAAAATGGGGAACTCATTACCCAAGACAGATGGGTTTTAAATATAGTTTCCCAAGGATACAGATTCCACTTCCACTCCTTACCAACCCCAAATGGTTGGCAAGATCTACCCCCAAATCAGTGGGCAGAGACTCAAAAGCAAGATGTTCTTCATTCCACATTGCTGCAGTCCTAACCATTGGGTAGTCCGCTGTCCAGTCGGCCCGAATACCAAAGTATATGGCTGACGTCGGTCAAGGCGCATTAGACTGATGTCAGGACGTCAGGGTACTAATGCGCATGACCAACGTCATATCCTCAGTCTTTTTTGCCGCATGGTCCGATGCAGAAGCAGTTTTTGCGAGTGCAGGTTGGCGTTCTGAAATTTTCTGAAGTCGGAGTTTCAGACCGAATCAAAGTTGGCTAAGTACCCGTTGAACGTTTTGTTTTCTTGCCTCAGTATTTAACCGATGTCAGAAAAAGTGAATAACTGTATTTCTTGTGGGAAACAGATACCTCATAGGGATTACCATACTTTGTGTATACCTTGCTTAGGGCCTGAGCACGCGTTGTTGGATGCCGCTCTTGTGCTAGATTTAACAAACGCACTATTAAGAGAAGGTTAGACTGTGCTAGGTTAGTGTTTGGGAAGCGTTGTAATTATAAAATGCCGCGGATGCTCCGGCCGCTTCATCAGAAGCGCAAGGATAAAACAGCAAAGCCTAGGGTTGATGAACCGCAGTCCCGGCGCCGGTTCTTTAGAAGGCTCAGTGGAGCCAGAGGTTTTGCCAGGAGTTTCTTTGGAGTCTCAGGCAGAGACTTTACTGTTACAGGATGTGCCCTCTCAGGAGGTAGGCCAGGCTGAGGGGCTTCTCAGGTAACTGTTCTTCCCTCTCTTCCCAAGGTAGTTAGAGCCTCTCCTTCTGTTTCCAAAACCTCTTTGAGAGGTAGGCCAAGTTTAGCTTCAGTGGGGGCTTCTCCTAGCACTTCAGGTTCTGTGCCTAAGAAACATATGCTTAAAATGGCAGAAGATTTGATTACTATGATTAGAGGTTCTATGGCCCCTCCTGATAAGAGGCCTAGGGTGGAACCTGAGTTTGAGAGTTTTGAACAGTGTTCAGAGGCTTCTGAGTCTTCTGCGGAAGACTTGCAGGAGTACCCTCCTTTTTCTGATTCTGATGTGGATGATTCCACTCCTACAGCTTCTCCTCCTGAGGATTTCTCATTTTCAGAGACTCTGCATTCCATGCGGGAGCACTTTAAATGGGAAGGTCAAGATTACTCTGATTCTAGGAAAAGGCTTAGGGAATTCTTGATGTTAAGTTGTCAATCTCGCCTTCATTCTTGCTTGATGGGTTCGGCTCCGACTCGGCACTTGCTTTAGCTCGAGAACTCCTTTTACCAGCTCGAGGCAGCCCCATATCCCATGATGCAAGGCAGGAAGTACCCAGATCTCGTTGCCGCTTGGGAGGTCTTCTCTTTACCAGCTCCTGGTAAGTAATTCACTTTGTGACATTTAAGCCCCTTTTACTTAAAACCTTTTATTTTGATAGTTTAACTTTAAACTTAACTTTTCTGACAGAAATCCCTGTCTCTTTTAAATTTTTTAGTCAGTTAATTTCCTTTCCCATCCCCCTGTTAGGGTGTGTGTGTTGGTTTATTTTACTAAATCCTTTTGGGATTAATTTAATTTAATTGGACTGGTGTGTGTGTGTTTTGGGCACCATGTCTAAAGAGAGGGTTTCAGGTTTTAAGAAGTGTGACTCGTGCTGTCAGAAGATGTCTCTGACAGACGGTCACACTTTGCCTGTACTGTTTAGGCCCTCTACACCTGCAGGACTCCTGTGCTATTTGTCACTCCTTCAGCCAGAGAGTCCTGCAGGAGAGAAGGAATAAGTTGATTCTGAGGGTCTTGCCGGAGGGCTCTCCGCCCACAAAATCAACAAAACTGCCAAGGCCCAGGCTTCTGTTTCTAAGCCTGTGGCCCTTCGTATAGGCTGGAGCCGATTCTGGAGCTTAGCGCCGGGGGATGGCGGCTATAATCGGTGAATCTACTCCACCTGGCCCGCCCCGATCCCTATCGGTCGACATCTGCTTTGACCACTGTCGGTCCCGGCCGACCGACCGACACATGTGGCGCATGCGCCGCGGTGTCGGCTCCGATCGGCTCCGACACCCATGTAACAGGCATCGGTGTCGGCTCCGATCGGCTCCGACACCGTTACTCTGGTGGCTGTCGGAATCCCGCTGGAGCCGATACATCGGCGTTCTGCGGCTCGAAATCGGTGCCGACAGGATCAATAATATCGGCTCCGATGACCCATTCCAGGAAGAGGTCGAGGTCTCCTTCCTTGGAGCCGGCCTCCCTCTTCTATCGGAGCGAGCCATCGGAGCCGATCTTCAAGGTCATCCAGGTTGTCAGACCATGACCTAGAGAGAGTGGACAGTAGAGTGCTCAAGTCACAGGTACTGGCCCAAATGCTACACAGTCCGTCTCAGCAGACGACTGTCGGACCACACCGTTACAGTTCCTCCTTCAACTCTACCCCAGAGTTTGGAGTTGGAGTCTTCGGCAGGGTTACTGCTACGGCTGGAGGACGGATACCCCTTCTGTTCCTTCAGCCCCTACTCTTATCTCCTCTTCCTTAGAGGGATTCGTGGTCGGGCTTCCATGGTCTCCTCCGAGGGGTGAGTGGCATCGGACCCTTGTCGAACCCGCTCTTCCCCTTGGAGCCTCGGCCTTGGTGAGCTCGGCTCCGACATCTGCCTCGAGACTTCCTTCGGTGGCCCCTGGAGTTCCTAGCTCTTGAGCGGTCTCTCGGACCTGCCTGGGAGAGGAGCATTCGAGGTGATGAAGAGTGTACTGGCCACTAGTATCAGTCAGCAGTCTCTTCCCGTAGCTCCTCCCTCTATTGTACCTGTTGACATCTCTGCCACTTCTCTTGCTACAGGACCCAGAGATCCTCCGCCTCAGGTTTCCCATTGGGAATTTCCCTCTTCGAGGATTCTCCTGATGTTTGGGAGATCCTCCTAGGAAGAGGACTTGTAAGAGGAAGCATGTAGACTCCTGAGTCTGTCACGGATACTGACTTTGATGAGTCAGAGGGATCCCCTAGATCCTCTGAGGATGTCTCCTTCTCAGACATCCTAGAACTTGAAACAGAGGGAAACTGGCCCTCCAACAATCCCTCTGAGGATGAGTCAGTATACCTAGAGCGTTTGGATCTCGGCCCTCCACCTCCTGGGTGTCTCCGCCTTCGACCCCCTTATGCAGGTTATAGCAAAAGGCGTGGACAGCTCCTGACTCTGTAGAGCCAGTCCCTAGGAGGCCTTCTAAATTTATAACTGCCCTAGTGACAAACAATTCCTTACAAAGGGTGTCCCGCTGATGCCATGGTGGTGGCTGCCCACCAAAAGGAACTTGCAGATCCTTCCGTGCCTGTCCATCCTCCTAATAAGGACTCTAGGACCATGGATAGGCGGCAAGCGGATGTTTTCCTCAGCGACCTTTGCTAGCTGAATTATCTTTGTCACTTCACCAGACTCCAGAGAGATATCCTGAAGGAGCTGGGAGAAGTAGTTCAGGATCCTACAGCTGCAGGGGCCCAAGAAAAGATTGCGCTAGGAACCCTCAATTCCATTGCTAACTCCTCCATGCGGCTAATATCTTATGCTGCTGATGGAAGTAGAGCCGCAGGCACAGGTGTGGCTCTTAGGCGCCAAGCCTGGATGCGGCTATGTGATTTTATGGATCCCTTTAAGGCCCCTTCACAAATTCTCCCTTTGATGGGTCAGCTTTGTTTGGCCCTCAGGTGAAGGAAACCTTGACCAGGTGTGAGCAGGACGGCAAGACTCTTTCTGCTGTTGGAGTCCGTTTTTCCACCCCTTCTAGGCCTTATCCCAAAGGACAGAAGGGTGGGAAGATGTGGTTCCAAATCCCAAGGAGTCACGCGGATTCACGTGGTCAGTTTACCCCTAGAGGCAGAGGGGTAACAACAGACGCTCTAGAGGCAGAGGGGTCCAAGAACCAGGGCAACAGGGAGTCTCTTCCTGAAAAGCCTTTTCAGCATCCCTGAGGTGTTGCCCGGCTGTCCCTCCTTGGAGGCAGTCGGGAAGATTATCACTGTACCCAGAAGCCTGGCATTCCCTCACTCAAGACAGATGGGTACAGTCGATCATATCCAAGGGTTACATAATTCCTTTCGAGGAAAGTCCCTTCCCTCAAGTTCCCTTCCAGATGTACCACCGGTCTAAGGGACATTGCAGAGTTAGAGATCAAAACTACTGCAAAAGAGCCATTCAGCCAGTCACAATAGACCATTCACAGCCGGAATCTACTCAAGGTTCTTTTGGTCCCCAAAAGACGGAGACTGGAGACCAATATTGGATCTCAGCAGACTCAACAAGTCTGTCAGGAAGACAAGATTCGAATGGTCACTCTTCAGTCAATTCTGCCCTTCTTACAGAAGGACAACTGGATGTGCTCAATAGATCTTCAGGATGTACTATCACATCAAAATTCACAGACGCTCCAGGAGATTTCTCCGCTTCGGCTGGGGTCCAGTCATTTCCAGTTCAGAGCCCTGCCCTTTGGTCTCACTACAGCCCCCAGAGTGTTCACCAAATGCATGGCAGTGGTCACGGCTCACCTGAGACGTCAAGGATTCCAGGTGTTTCCAGATCTCGACGACTGGCTCCTGTCAGCCACCACCAGGCATCAGCTTATACAAGCCAGGGATTACACAATAGACCTTTGTTCTCATTTGGGCATCTCAGTCAACTACGAAAAGTCATCCTTATCACCCTGCCAGTCTATTACCTTCATAGGCAAACTTAAACACTGTTCGGATGTCAGCTACCCTTACAGAACAAAGAGTTTCAGACATTCAGACTCATGTCAGGATCATTCTGGCCAGCAAAAAGGTACAGGCCAGGATGGTTCTAAAGGTATTAGGTCTTATGGCTGCGGCCATCACTCTTCTTCCCCTGGCTCGATTCTATATGCCTCCTTCAGTGGATGCTGTTCACACAGTGGTCATACCAGCAACTCCCAATGTCACCAGATTCTGGTGACACAAACATGCAAAGAACATCTTGCTTGGTGGATCACATCGTCTCAGGTTCACCAAGGCAGGTGCTTTGTACCTCCGCCCCGATAGCCACTGTCACCACGGATGCCTCCCTGATCGGGTGGGGGTCATTATCAGGGCAGGATGGTTCATGGACGTGGCAACCGCTCGAGTACCATCTGCACATAAATGTCCTGGAGATGAGAGCAGTGCTTTTAACGTTGCAAGCCCTCAACGACTTTCTTCCGTAGGGACAATTGCAGTCCACACAGACAACATGTCTGTAGTTTGGTATATCAACAAACAGGGCGGAACCAAGTCCTACCCCTTGTGTCGAAGCTCAGCCTATGGCAATGGGCGATCTCCTCTCATCGGTTTCTGGTAGCAACGCATATCCCTGGGAAAACCAACATCATAGCGGACAGATTGAGCAGAGCTATTCTCATGCCTCACGAGTGGTCTCTCAAGCAATCCATAGCGGAAGAGATTTTTCTGGAATGGGGTCGTCCATGTTGCGATCTTTTGCTACTCCCCAAAACAGCAAATGTCCAGACTTCTTCAGCCTCTTCCTCTATCAGGCCATCCCCAGAGACGCTCTGACCCAGGATTGGCCCCAGGGACTTCTTTATGCCTTCCTCCATTTCCTCTGATCCCTCAGGTGATCCAGAAAGCTACCGTTTTGAGAGCCAAATTGATTCTCATTGCCCCTTACTGGCCTCGACAAGTTTGGTTTTCCTCCATCGTCACCTTTTGGTGCAGCCGTGGCATCTGGACCCAGTGCCAGATCTACTGATTCACCAATCCGGTCAGCTGCACCGTCAATCCCTTCTCTCAACCTCACAGCATGGTTGCTCCACTTCCTTCCTTAGCCAGGCTTCCTTTGATCTCTAACCCAGTTAGAGACATCATAGTAGCTTCACTAAAATCCTCTACCAGGAGGATTTACACAAGCAAATGGAACGTTTCTCTTATTGGGCTAAGGCCCAAAATATTGATCCTTTTACTGCCCCTGTTCAGGCAGTTCTGGACTTCTTAGCAGAGATTTTCCATGCAGGCTCCTCTTCTTCCACAGTCAGAGTTCAGTTGGCTGCTATTTCTAATTTTCATGTCGGGATAGCAGATCATAATATTATGTCCCATAGACTCTGCCGGGCCTTTTGAAAGGATTTTCCTACTAAAGCCTCCAATCAGGAATCCTCCTCCTCAGTGGGATTTAAATTTAGTGCTGACATCCTTGATTCTTCCCTTTGAGCCAGCTGTTTCTTGTTCCCTGAAATATCTTTCTTGGAAAACTTTATTCCTAGTGGCTATTACATCTGCCAGGAGGGTGTCTGAACTTCATGCTCTTTCGGTTCGTCCCCCCTATTTGATTTTTCACAAAGACAGAGTATCCTTGAGAACTAATCCATCCTTTTTACCTAAGGTCGCTTCAAAAAACAATTTGAATCAATCTATTGATCTCCCTGTATTTTTTCCCCAACTATTCAGATAGAGCTGAACAAAAGCTACATTATCTTGATGTCCACCGTCAGCTTAGATATTATTTGGACAGAACAAAAAAATTTAGAAAATCCGATCAACTTTTTGTTTCCTATGCGGATAATAAAAAAGGCCTTCCTGTTTCTAAAGTGACTTTGTCCAGATGGCTTTCTTCGGTCATCACTGAAATTTATACGATCAGGGGAAAACAGCTGTGCTCAAAACCTAAAGCACATTCAACTAGGAGTTTAGCTACTTCTACAGCTTTTCAAGCTAGACTGCCTTTAGACACTATTTGTGCAGCGGCCACTTGGGCCACTCCTCACACTTTTGTTTCCCATTACAAATTGGACTTGGCCTCCAGGGACAGAGCCAGTTTTGGCTCTACAGTCCTCAAGAGTTTGTTCCATTGAGCCACCCAGGATAGAGGTGCTAGGGACTCGGTCCCATCAAGCAAGAATGAAGGCGAGATTGACAACTTAACATTAAGAAGTTATGTACCTACCATAACGTTCCATGTTAGTTGTCTTCTCTTCTTTCTTGCGACCCTCCCTCCTTCCCCTGGCCTGGACAGACCTTGTATAAGAAACTATAATGCTAAAGACCATTTAGACCTGGTCCTTTTTCCATTTGTAAGTTTCTTCTTCCTTTGGGAAGTATTGTTTATGCTTGGTGTTATTGCCCTTTTGTCAACAAACGAGATCTGGGTACTTCCTGCCTTGCATCATGGGATATGGGGCTGCCTCGAGCTGGTAAAAGGAGTTCTCGAGCTAAAGCAAGTGCCGGAGCCGAGGGATCGGCTCCGAACCCATCAAGCAAGAAAGAAGGCGAGAGAAGACAACTAACATGGAACGTTATGGTAGGTACATAACTTCTTATTTTTACCCCAGCATAGGCCCTTAGCTATACCTCCTGTGTTGAATGTGGTGGAAGATGTTTTTGCAGAGGCTTCCCTGAACCCTGACTCTTTGCCTCCTGCTCCTGTTAAACCTGATAGGTACTATAGGGTTCCTGAAGCTCATAAGTATCTTTTTAAGAGTCCTAGGGCAGACCCGGAAAATGTTTCTCAGGGACCTAAAGGTGTTAAGGCCTCTGTTGTTAAAAATCCTGTGCCCACTGATAAAGAGGCAAGGGCTTTGGATAGATGGGGTAAGAAAGTGTATACGTCTTCCACTTTAGCCATGAGGGCGTTGAATTGTCAGTTTCACATGTTAAAATATCAAAATTATCTCCTTTCACAATTGAAATCTAAGGTGGATGCTTTGGCGGAAGATATTGAGTGTAAAGAGTTGCTGGATTTAGTTCATGTGTCTGAACAAGTGGGTAAGCATTCTTTGCAATGTGGTTTTGATGCTGTACAGGCCTCCTCGAGGGTGGCTGCCACTAGTTCTGTTCTTCGCAGGCATGCCTGGTTGAGGGATCAGAATTTAGCTGAGCATGTTAAGACAAGGATTTTGGATGCTCCTTTACAGTCTGATGTGTTGTTTGGTTCGCCTGTGGAAGCAGTTTTAAAGAAAATGGAGGACAAAGCTAAGTCTATGCAAACTGTTAAAGATTTTTGCAGGTGCAGCCACCAAGTTTAGTAGAAATTGGCCTACTAAGGGATGGACATATCCTGCTTATGATTCCCAGTCTAGGGGTAGGTCTAGACGTGGTAGGGGCAGAGCTCAAGGTTCTTTTAGGCCTAGAACAGGGAGTTCACCTGCTCAGACTTCTGGTGAGGGCAGGGGTCAGTCCTTTCGTAAACAGACCCAATGACCTGCCTTTTCAGCTGCCAGTAGATTCTCGTCTGGCAGCTCCTTTGGGAGGAAGACTGTCTCTTTTCAAAGAAAATTGGGATTTAATTACTCAGGACAGATGGGTGTTGGATATCATTCACCACGGTTACAGGTTTTATTTCCACACATTGCCCCTTTCAAAGGCATGCCAGACGCCTCCTCCACAAAGGAAAGAGGCTCACAAGCAAATTTCTCTGTTACTCCAAATAGGGGCCATTCAGCCAGTCCCTGTGTCAGAAAGGGGCCTAGGATTTTATTCTCGCCTGTTCCTAGTACCAAAGAAGGGGAACACGTGGAGACCAATTTTGGATTTATCTATCCTCAACACTTATCTGGACATTCCCAAGTTCAAAATGTTGACGTTACAACAGCTTTTACCTCTGCTGGGCTAAGATTACTGGATGGTAACTTTAGATCTCAAGGAAGCTTACCTTCATGTGCCAATCAGACTAAGTTGCAGGAAGTATCTGGAGCTGGAAATTCTCATTATCAGTTCTCTGCATTGCCCTTTGGCTTATCTACTGCGCCCAGAGTATTCACAAAGGTTCTGGCTCCAGTGATAGCTTACTTCAGGCTAAAAGGTATCCAAATCTATCCTTACTTGGACGACTGCCTGATTCTGGCTCAAGAAAAAGAAGATCTTCTACAGCATCTGGAATATGTCATAGCAGTGCTAAGATGCCTAGGGTATTCTGTGAACGAAATAAAGTCCAGTCTAGTACCCTCTCAAGACATGTGCTTTCTGGGTGTAAGACTGAATACAGCAGCCCAGATGGCCTTTTTAACCCCGGACAAACAAAAGAATCTTTCCAGTTACTTCCATCATCTATCTCTTCAGTCCGGGCTGACTGCAAGGACAGTCCTTCAAGCCTTAGGGTTCATGGCATCTTGTATTCTGGTACTTCCCAATGCCAAACTGCATATGAGGAAGCTACAATGGTATCTCAAAATCTGTGGACACAGCACTGCCAGGATTTGGACACTGTCATTCAAATAATACCTTGCATTCAAAAGGAATTTTTGTGGTGGGCTCAGGAATGTCACCTAAACAAGGGACTCTCTGTGACCCGGCCAGAGGCAAGTCAGATTCTAACGACAGATGCCTTAGATGCTGCTTGGGAGCATCTAAATGGAAAGTGGATACAAGACAAGTGGCCTGCCAGACTACAGCATCTACATATCAACATGAAAGAGATGTTAGCAGTTCAGTTTGCATTAATTGCTTTCAAGGAGTTACTTCTTCCAGGGCAGGTGTTGATTCTAACAGACAACACAACTGTCATGTGGTACATCAACGAACAAGGGGAACACATTCTTACCCATTGTGCAGACAAGCAATGCTTTTATGGGAGACTGCTCAGTCTGCAACTAACTCTTCAGGCAAGGTTTCTGCCGGAGCACAGAACTCCTTAGCAGATGTATTAAGCAGACAAATCATGGATCCCCACAGTGGAAACTGGATCTTCATGTATTTCAGACATTGACAGTGTCATGGGGAACTCCAGACATAGATCTGTTCGCTTCTCCACTAAACCACCAGCTGCCAAAGTTTTGCAGAAAGGATTTCATCAGACAGCTTGGAAAGTGGATGCTCTTTCTTTCAGTTGGAAAAATCTTCATGTGTATGCCTTTCCACCTCTGCCTCTTCTTCCAAAGGTGCTTCTAAAGGTCAGACAAGACAAGCCAAGGATGATTTTAATAGCTCCAGATTGGCCTCGCAGCACTGGTACCCATTACTGAGGAGTCTGGTAAGGAAGCCTCCATGGCCTTTGCCCTTGATTCCACACCTGTTGTCTCAGAGGGACGGTCATCTGCTCAATGTCAAGCTTCACTCTCTACATCTAACAGCCTGGCATATTCTGTTTTGAAGACAGCAGGTCTCAGCTTCCTCAACAAGTTTTAAATGTGATTATGGAAGCCAGAAGACCTAGTACAAGGAAAGTGTATGCAGAAAAATGGAAGAGATTTTGTTTTGGAGTGCAGCAAACAATTTGGAGATTACAGAGCCAAATTTAGTGTGGCTCTTCAATATCTTACTGAGTTACTGGACAAAGGTTTGTCTTTCTCTTCCATTAAGATTCATGCTGCAGCAATTTCAGCTCACTATGATTGTGACCCACCATTGTTTCGCATCCTTTGTTCAAGCAATTTCTTAGAGGGGCAAAGAATATAAGACCCCTAGAGCTCCTACTCCTGCTTGGGATCTCAATTTTGTGTTGGAGAAACTTACTCTACAACCTTTGAGCCTCGGCTACTGCTGAATTGAAATACTTGTCATGGAAGACTGCTTTTGTTGGCTATTACTTCTGCAAGAAGGGTTTCTGAGTTGCAGGCCCTTATGGCAGTAGAGCCCTTTTGATTTTCCATAAGGATAGGGTATCATTACGCACAAATCCTTCCTTTATGCCTAAGGTGGTTTCTAGTGTGGCTTTAAACCAAACTATTCATTTGCCTACTTTCTATGCAGATCCCCAAAATAAGGGGAAAAGATTTTGCACACTTTAGATGTACATAGGCAGTTGCGTTATTATTTAAGCAGGACTAAGGATTTCAGGCAGTCTCAGCAGTTGTTTGTTTCTTTTGCTTTGAGTTCTCAGGGCAAGCCTGTGTCTAAGCAAACTATTTCTAAGTGGATTGGGTTTTGCATTTCATTTTGTTATTCCCATCATGGCAAGGAGATTCCAGCTGGGATTAGGCCTCATTCCACTAGGGCTACTGCCACTTCAACAGCATTTCTAAGGGGTGGCAACTAAGGATATTTTGGAGGCAGCTACTTGGAGTTCAGTGCATACTTTCTCTAAGCATTACCACCTTCCTCTCTACTCTAAATCTAGGGCTGGTTTTGCCACAGCTATTTTGCAAGGCATGTTGGCAGCTCCTGCTTCCTTATGATTTGCCAGCCTCCCTTACCTCTGCTTTGGGATTCTACCCAATGGTTAGGACTGCAGCAATGTGGAATGAAGAACATAGTACAGTTTTGTACCTACCATAAATGTAGATGTTCGAGGATCCACATTGCTGCAGTCCAATTTACCCTCCCTCCTTCCCCTCTTTGTTTAGGGGTGGTGCTGTAAACTACTATATATCTTGTTGTATATATATTGTATATATGTTTGGTGCAGGGCTTTTTGGTGTTTTGGTTTGGGCCTTGTCTTTTTAGGGTCTTCTGACATCTGGGGCAAGAAAAGACTGAGGATATGACGTCGGTCATGCGCATTAGTACCCTGACGTCCTGACATCAGTCTAATGCGCCTTGACCGACGTCAGCCATATACTTTGGTATTCGGGCCGACTGGACAGCGGACTACCCAATGGTTAGGACTGCAGCAATGTGAATCCTCGAACATCTACATTTATGGTAGGTACAAAACTGTACTTTCTCTCTCTCTCTCTCTCAAGTATCAGGGCTATTCAACCTGTCCCAGAAGAGGAAAGGGGACAAGGTTTCTACTCAAGACTTTTCCTGGTGCCCAGAAAAGACAACTCCTGGCGTCCTATCCTGGACTTCTCTATCCTAAACCCATTTTTGGTGATCCCAAAATTCAAGATGCTAACTCTTCATCAGCTGCTTCCTATGCTAGGCAAGGATGCCTGGTTGACAACACTGGATTTAAAGGACGCCTACCTGCACATCCCAATAAGGGAATCGTGCAGAAGATACCTACACTTTAAAGCAGGCTACATGCACTATCAGTTCTCTGCGCTGCCCTTTGGCTTATCTACTGCGCCCAGGGTATTCACAAAGTGCCTAGCTCCAGTCATTGCATTTTGCAGGCAAAGAAATATTCAGATATACCCATACCTGGACGATTGTCTAATTCAGGCAGAAAGCCAGGGCATACTATTGAATCATCTGGCGTTTGTACAGAAATTGCTAACTCTGCTGGGGTACACCATAAACGAAAAGAAATCACATCTCGTATCCTGCCAACAATTTGTATTCCTGGGAGCAAGCTTGAACACAACTTCCCAGATGGCTTTCCTCATGCCAGAGAAACAAGTTCATTTGACAGCCTACTTCAAACTACTAGCCACAAAGACTCAGCTATCTGCAAGGAAAATACTGCAAGCCCTGGGGTTCATGGCCTCTTGCATTCTCCTAATTCCATATGCAAGACTGCATATGAGGAAACTACAATGGTATCTAAAAAGCCTACGGTGTCAACATTCTCAGGATCTAGAAGCAATGATTCCTATCATACCTTGTCTACAGATAGAGTTCCTTTGGTGGGCAGAGGCCTGCTACCAAAACAAGGGACTGCCATTCACTCTACCCCCTGCCACCCAAACCCAAACAACAGACGGATCAGACTGTGCATGGGGGGCTCACTTGGCAGGGAAGTGCATTCAGGTCAAATGGAACCCAAGTCAAATGCACCTGCATGTCAATCAAAAAGAAATGTTAGCTGTACAGAATGCTCTGACAGCCTTCAAGGACCACATTCTTCCAGGGCAATTAATGGTAAAGACGGACAACACCACTTTAATGTGGTACATAAACAAGCAGGGGGGAACCCACTCATACCCTCTCTGCAGATTAGCCATGGCTCTGTGGAACACAGCCTTGAGTTACCAAGTGCACCTACAGGCTAAATTCCTGTCAGGAAAGCTAAATACACTGGCAGATGAACTAAGCAGAAATCCCATGGACCCACACAAGTGGAAATTGGAACCAAAGATATTCAACATGTTGAGAAACAAATGGGGGAGCCCAGACATAGACCTGTTTGCCTCCTCCCAGAACTACCAATTGGACAAATTCTGCACAAGGACTCCCCACAAACAAGCTTGGAAAGTGGATGTCCTGTCCTTCACCTAGAAAAACCTATCAGTTTATGCCTTTCCCCCTCTGCCTCTCCTCTCCAAGGTACTACTAAAGATCAAGCAAGACAAATCGAGGATGATACTGATCGCACCAGACTGACCACTCCAACACTGGTACCCCCTTTTACGCAGTGTGTCACTGCTGGCAACATGGCACCTGCCTGAGACCCCTGCCCTGCTGTCCCAGCAAGAGGGCCAGATTCTGCACCCACAACTTCAAACCCTGAACCTGGCAGCCTGGCTAATTACCTGATCTCTCTGTTGCCATCCCTCAGTAAGCAAGTGTTGGATGTGATTCTGGAGGCAAGGAGGCCTAGTACTAGAAAATCCTATGCTGAAAAGTGGAAAAGATTCTGTTCCTGGAACCAAACTCGGGTATGGGCACAGCAGTGCCCAATTTACCTCAGATTCTGCAATACTTAACTGAAATGCTTCACAAGGGCCTTTCCTTTTCATTCATCAAAATTCATGCCTCAGCCATTTCAGCTCATTACAACACAAAACTACCCCTCTTTTCTCATCCACTGTGGAAGCAGTTCCTCAGTGGAGCCAAAAACATAAGACCACCCAGGAGAGCCCCCTACTCCAGCCTGGGACCTTAACTTTGTATTGGAAAAAACTCACTCTACCTCCTTTTGAGCCAGCTGCAAATACAGAGTTGAAATTCCTTTCTTGGAAAACAGCCTTCCTTTTAGCCATCCCTTCAGCAAGAAGGGTGTCTGAATTACAGGCCCTCATGGCAGTTGAGCCCTTCATCATCTTTCATGCGGACAGGGTGTCCCTCAGGACCAATTCTTCCTTCATGCCCAAGGTGGTATCCAGTGTGGCCCTTAATCAGTCCATTCATTTACCAACCTTCTTTTCTAATCCACAGAACAAAAGGGAACGAATACTGCATTCATTAGATGTGCACAGACAACTTAGTTTTTACTTGGACAGGACTAAACCTCTCAGGAAACCTGAACAGCTGCTTGGTTGCATTTGCTGCAGTGGCAGACGGGAAGGCCATTTCAAAACAAAACATTTCTAAATGGATAGACCATTGCATTCATTTCTGCTATAAGCATCATGGAAAACCAATCCCACAGGGGATAAGACCACATTCAACCAGGGCTGCATCTACCTCTACAGCCTTTCTCACAGGTGTCCCTACCAGGGACATCCTAGAAGTTGCTACCTGGAGTTCTGTACATACTTTCACCAAGCATTACCATTTGCCAATTTTTTCTAAATCCAGAGCTGGCTTTGCCATTGCAGTGTTGCAGGGCCTTATAGCTGGTCCTAATGCTATCTAATATCCTCCTCCCATCCTTAGCATTGGGAATCTACCCAAACGTGATGACTGCAACAGTGAAACACGAAGAACATAGTACAGTTGCGTACACTTACCATAAATGTAGATGTTCGAGTGTATTCACTGTTGCAGTACTAGTTACTCTCCCTCCAGCCCCTGATTTATATTGGTTATACCTCTATTCTTGTTTACTATGCTTAAAGCTTTTTGGTGTATTTGCTTTTTTGTTGTAGGTGTAACCTTGTATGTATAATTGCTTCCCATTATGGGGGCACCTGACATTTGGGGCAAGAAAAACTGATGTAATGGCATCGGCTGCATGCTTTATACCCCTGACTACCTGACATCATGGAAGATGAGACAGCAACCGACGCAGTTCCCAAGACTTTGATAATCAGGCCGACTGAGGGCTACTACAAGCAGATAACCCAAATGTGATGACTGCAACAGTGAATACACTCGAACATCTACATTTATGGTAAGTGTACACAAATGTACTTTCTATTGACTGCTTTCATTCTGCAACAAAAGATAGACAGCTTGCTTCAGTACCTACTATCCCTGCTTCTCATCCTTGACAGCCAGACAGTTCCTGAAGCTCCTAGGCATATGGCTTCTCTGATCCCTATGCTTTCACTGGCCAAACTTCACATAACGAAATTTCAGTGGTGTCTGAAAAATCTCTGGTGCCAACACTTTCACTCCCTAGAGGCAACTATTCCTCTTCTGCCATGTCTGAAAAAGGAACTCTGCTGGTGGATCTCACAAATTCATTTCAGTCAGGGGAATCCCTTTACAAATTCCAACTCCAGTACAGCATCTCTACACAGACGCTGCAGACCTGGGTTGGGGAGCTGTGCTGCATCTCCCCTCCAGCCAGCACAAGGCACAGGGCACATTGTCCTTGAACAGACTACAGGATCACATCAACATAAAAGAAATGAGAGCCTTACTCCTAGCTCTACAGATCTTTCAGCAACTTCTGCTACCAGGCACACTCAGAGCCATCACAGACAATATGACTGTGCTATATTATATCAACAAGGGGGGGGGGGGACAGAATCCTACCCTCTCTGCTCTCTAGCAATTCAGGTTTGGAATCTCACCAATTCTCTGATGTTCTTCGGGTTTCACTGTTGCAGTCATCACCTGTGGGTTATCCCTGCTGTGGTAGCCCTCGGCCGGCCCAAATACCAGAGTCAGTGTTATTCTGTGTTGGATGCTGTAGCTTGTTGCTTGACGTCAGGTTGTCAGTGCTAGAAAGGAGGGCAGCCGACACCCTAACATCAGTCTTTCTTGCCGTGGAGCCCGTAGCAGAAGCAGTTCACCAGTGTGCCGGTCGGTCGCTACCAGAGTTTAATTTACAGCTGAAAACGTCTAAAGGTAAGTACCCCGTTGGGGATCCTTTTTTCTTGCACTAACTGATGTCCAAAAAAATTAACAATTCAGTTGTCTCACCTGTGGAAACCAGATGCCACACCGACATTCATACTGCATCACTTGTTTAGGCCCAGACCACGATGCCCCCATTGCTGGTGCTGTACCCTCTTTAACCCGAGGACCATTTGTCATAGAGCTCTTATTGTAGCCAGATATTTTCATCTTCTGTATTCACATTCCAAAATGGCAACTGCCAGCCAACAATCCGTAGACATTCCAAAAAAACATAAGGATAAAGATAGAGACAGACCACACAAGGCTAAGCCTTCTGATGACTCTACCACTAAGTGGGTCATCAGTTCTCCAGAAGTCAGTGAGGTACCTTCGCAGCCCCTGATGCCCGATTCGATACCTTCGCAGGCCTCTTCTGAGACACTTTGAGTCCGGTATGCCACAGAAATCTTCTTCGTCTTCCAAGCCTTTGGTTGTCTGTGCCTTGGTTGGGTCCGGAGCCACGACACAGGTGCACCGGCTTCTGAGGAGGTTTTTCACAGAACCGAATCTAGACAAAAAATGGTGTCCTCTCATCCGACTACCGTTTCTCTCAGAACGATGGACACACTTAGGCCTAAAAGCAAGGCCACTCCTAGGAAAACTACCTATCGCCACCATCTTACTCCTGCTCTACCTCCCCAAGCTAAAATGCTTAAAATGGTGGAGCATCTTATCACCCTTATCAGGGGTAGTTAGGCCATGACTTTTAAAAGGAAAAGAGACCTTTTTTCTGAAATACTGACAGAACAGGATTCTAAGGAGTCTGATTATTCAGATTTTGAAGAGGAGCAACAACCTCTGACTGCTTATGAGGACTCAGATGCAGAAGAATCCATTCCTTCTGCCTCCCCACCTTAAGATCTTTCCTTTTGGAAAACACTGCACATCCTCAGAGAACATTTCCACTGGGAATCCCAGGATTTCCCTCAGTCTAAGAAAACACTAAGAGAGTTCCTAGACCTGCCCCAGCACAGACCCTTGGCCATCCCTCCAATCTTAGAGATGGTTGATGATGTCTTCCATGAATCCAGCTTAACTCCTGACGCCCTCCCATCTGCTCCCAGAAAACCTGGCAGGTATTACAGAGTACCAGATTCTCACAAAGGGAATCCTGCAGGAAATTCCTTCGCTTCAGAGCAGGCTCACAGCACTTTCTGTTCTCTCCACTACCTTTTGGCAGCCTTTTGTAGACAGAAAACTACACATATTTACCCTTATTTGGACGACTGCCTCATCCGGGCAGATTGCAAAGAAAAGCTCATCAAGGACCTCCTCTTTGTCAAAACCCTCCTAACCTCCTTAGGGTACACCATCAAAGAGAAGAAATCCAAGCAAACACCCTCCAGGAAGATCATTTTCTTGGGAGCACTGCCACAGCATCCCAAATGGCCTTCCTATTCACAGAGAAGCAGAGCTCCCTGCCCCTGTGTTACCCAGCTGGCTTCCAGAAGTAACCTCACTGCGAGGAAGTTCCTGCAAGCCTTGGGGTGCATGGCATCTTGCATCCTTCTAATTCCTCTGGACAGGCTTCACATGAGAAACCTTCAGTGGTACCTAAAGAACCTTTGGTGTCAGCACTCTCAGCCTCTAGAGACCTCTCTCCCTCTGATCCCCTGTATAAGTGCCGAGTTTCTCTGGTGGGCAGGGGTCTGTGCCCAGAACAAGGGTCATTCCTTCACCCTCCGACCAACCGGGCAGACCATTACCACCGACACCTCAGACATAGCTTGGGGCACTCACCAAGAAGACAGGTCCACCCAAGGTCTTTGGGAAGCCCAGCACCTTCCTTTACACATCAACCAGAAGGAAATTATGGCAGTACAAAAGGCTCTCACATCCTTCAAACTTCTTATCAAACCAGGGGTTCTCCTTATCAAAGCAGACAACACCACAGTAATGTGGTACATCAACAAACAGGGAGGGACCCAATCTTACCCTCTGTACAGGCTAGCCAGGAACCTGTGGCTGACAGCCTCTTCGCACCTGATAGCCCAATACCTACCAGGGATCAACAACACCCTGGCAGACAACTTAACCAGAAACTTACTGGACCCCCACGAATGGCAGCTCCACACAAAAATCTTTTTAAAAATCACTCAGGCATGGAGGACTCCAGAGGTGGATCTCTTTGCTTCGCATATCAACCATCAGCTGAAAATTTTTGTACCAGGGAGTATCACTACCTAGCATGGAAAGTGGATGCCTTGACCTTCCCCTGGAACACCCCTTTTGTGTACGCATTCCCTCCTCTGCCTCTTATTCCAAAGGTATTGATCAAAATAAGGGAGGAAAGACCAAAGGCCATCCTCATTGCTCCAGATTGGCCCAGACGGCATGGGTACCCCGTACTGTGCAGCCTGACCTTACAGCCTCTCAGGCAGCTTCCCCCAATCTCAGACCTCTTAACTCAGGTGGGGAGGGAAATGCTGCACCCAGACTTACAGACTCTCAAACTATCAGCATGTCTAATTCTCTAAAGACAAATAAGGGGCCCTTGTTAAGCAAACAGGCCCTAGACAGTATTACAGAGGCCAGAAGGCCCAGCACCAGAAAATCTTACTCAGGAAAATGGAAAAGATTCTGCTCCTGGAGCCAGTCCAGAGGGGGCACAACCTTCCATCCCTCTTATCCTGGACTACTTGGCGGAGCTACTTAATAGTGGCCTGTCATTCTCCTCTATTAAAATCGACGCCTCAGCCATTTCAGCTCATTTTAATACAGAACAGCACTTGTTCTCCCATCTTTTGATTAAACAATTCCTCAGAGGGGCTTCTAATATCAGACTTCCCAGAAGGCCTCCCACTCTAGCGTGGGACCTGAATTATGTTTTGGAAAAACTAACTTTACCTCCCTTCAAACCTGCTCCTTCAGCAGAACTAAGATACCTCTCATGGAAGACTGCTTTTCTCCTAGCTGTCACCTCAGCCAGAAGGGTTTCAGGACTTCAGGCGCTGATAGCCATTGAGCCCTTCATCATCTTCCATGCAGACAGGGTCTCCCTGAGGACTAATCCCTCCTTTATGCCCAAGGTGGTATCTAATGTAACTCTCAACCAGGCCATACATCTACCCACCTTCTTTCCTAACCCTCAAAACAAGGAGGAAAGAGTTCTGCACTCACTAGATGTTCATAGATAGCTCAGATGCTATCTGGACTGTACTAAACTCTTCAGGAAAACAGACCGACTACTTGTCAACTTTGCCCCAGGGGCAGAGGAGAAGCAGATTTCCAAACAAACCATTTCCAAATGGATATCACACTGTATCCATTTCTGCTACAGACTGCATGGGAACCCCCCCCCCCACAAGTCTATTCAAACCCATTCCACTAGGGCAGCCTCCACTTTCACAGCATTCATCAGAGAAATTCCCACCAGGGACATCCTGGAAGCTGCCACCTGGACTTCTGTCCATACCTTTACCAAGCATTACCACCTACCTCTGTTTTGTAAGGCTAGGGCAGGGTTTGCCTCTGCAGTTCTCCAGGGCATGCTAACCTATTCCTAGGTCTCTTACTAATCCTACCACCCCCTCTCCTCAGCTTTGGGAATCCTCCCACAGGTGATGACTGCAATAGTGAAACAAGAACATAGTACAGTTGTGTACACTTACCATAAATTTAGATGTTCGAGTGTATTCACTGTTGCAGTCCTGTTTTCCCTTCCTCCTTCCCCCTTATGTCTTCTTTCTTTAGGGAGATGTAAGTTTCTAATGGTGGCTTTTAGCCACCAGGACCACTTTACCATTTTTACTTATGCCTCTGACTGGTTAGGGCAAGAAAAACTGATGTGATTGCGTTGACTGCCCTACTTTATAGCACTGATGACCTGACGTCAGGCAACAAGCGACAGCAGCCGATGCACAATAACAGTGACTCTGGTATTCGAGCCGGCCGAGGGCTACCAAATTAAGGATAACCCACAGGTAATGACTGCAACAGTGCATACACTCGAACATCTACATTTATGGTAAGGGTACACAACTGTACTTTACTTCACCTACTGGCTGTTCATATTCCAACCTCAGAAAATATATTGGCAGACACTCTTAAGGAGAACCATGGCACCTTCTCACGAATGGATGTTAAACAGGGAAGTGATTCCGGACATTGTATACAACTGGGATGCTCAGTTTTTTCCCCTCCTTGTAGTTAGGCCCTTGGCCAATCCTCTTTCATACTTATTTGTCTGTAGTTGTATGTGTGTGCCTAGTTAGATTGTATTAATAAGTGTGGGGTTTTTTGTTATATTTTTCTGGTCCGTTACAAATTTTTTGTGTGTGTGTGTTTGGTGATTGTGACTAGACCTCCCTTAGTTGTCCTTGTCTGCCAGTCATCCCTTTTTCAGGATGTCTAAAGACACTAAGGTCTCGGGCTTCAAGAAGTGTGACTCGTGCTGTCAGAAGATGTCTCTGACAGACTGTCGCACTTCTTGTGTATATTGCTTGGGCTCTCTGCACCTGCAGGACTCTTGTTCTGTCTGCCATGCGTTCAGCCCATGAGTCCTGCAGGAAAGTAGAAACAAGCTTATTTTGAGAGACTTGTTAAAGCCTGAAGGTGCCCCGGCTAAGCCTTCGTCGGGTAAACCTTCTAAGCCCGCCAAACCGTCGGCTCCATGTTCGGAGCCGTCGACGAGCGGTGCTACTACTACCACTGCATCGGTTCCGGCCGGAACCAATGATTCGAGGCCTCAGTTGGCTCCAACACTGCTGTTGGAGCCGTCTTCGAACAAGAAGCGTTCCAGGTCTCCTTCCCTGGAATCGGTCCATTTGGCTCCGAAGTCTCCCTTGTTATCGGAGCGGAGTCACAGGTCTCATTCCTCTCAGTCTTCCTGACTGTCGGACCATGACCTCGAGAGGGTGGTTAGCAGACTACTTAAGTCGCAGGTGCTGGCCCAAATGTTGCATAGCCCTCCTCATCAGGCAGTGGCTTTCACTACTCCCGCTTCGATTCCTCCTCCGACTCTTCCTGTGAGTTCGGAGCCGGAGATCGTAGGGGGTCGGGACCGTTGGAACGTCGGAGCCGATACCACCCCTTTCGGCTCCCTCGTCGGCTCCGATCTCTTCCTTGGTTCCATCCTTGGAGGGATCTGGGTGCTGGGACTCTCTCGTCGGCTCCGAGGGGGCGAGTGGCATCGGACCCTTCTCTGACCCCGTTCTCCCTCTCGGAGCTTCAGCGCAGGTGAGTTCGGCCCCGACATCGGACTCGGAGCAGTCCCTCTCGGTGCCGGGAGGAGTCCTTGTCTCTTCGGAGTGGGGACCCCCTTACCTGCCTGATAGTGGCGCCTTTGAGGTCAGGAGTGTGCTGGCCCCTGTGCCCGCTCCACGGTCGGCTCCTTCGGCACCTCCCTCTATGGTGCCTGCTTCAGTCTCTACCCGCCCTCTCGTTCCCGAGCGTGGAGAACCGACGTTACAGGTAGCCCCATTGGGCATGTCCTTCTCTTCCGAGGCTTCCCCTGATCCTTCAGGGGAGCCCCCTTGAAAGAGAAAATGCAAGAAGAAGCATGTAGACTCCCCTGAGTCAGTCACATCGGACACTGACTTGGATGACTCAGAAGGGTCCCCAAGGTCCACCTCTGAGGATGTCTCATTTTCTGACAATCCTGTTTTTCTGTTCACACCTTCACCAAGCATTAGAAAATGGATTTAATATCCAGATCTAGAGCTTGGCTATGCCAGATCTATTCTGCAGGGTCTCCTTGACTCTTCTCTTGCACCAGTCACCCAAGGGAATACTTAATAGTTTTGGTACTCGCTCTCTACTGTATAAACAGCAAAAACAAACCCAACTGCAGCAACCAAACGAAACTGTAGAATTGTAAAATTCCCCAAAGCAGGCAGAAAACAGCTCAATATGCAGCTAAATCCAAAAACTTGATGAACCAGCAAGTAATCGTACCAAAAAACTTTATTGCAGAGAAAGAAAGTTAGCGCTTTTACGGTAATACCATACCGCTTCTTCAGACAAACATGAATGAGGACAGAATAACTTGTACACAAATGACATAATCTCAAACAGCTTGACAGCCAATAAAACAAACATTCATGCAGCCACATTCTCAGCTTAAAGGCATATGTAGATAATATTCACTGGCATAAAATCTGATAAAAAATTAAAAATATATAATAAAAACAATAACACAAATAAATAAAGCACGAAAAATATTCATAAATATATAAACAGCAGCAATAAACACCCTACAGCCGTTTATTCCTTTATACAGGCTTAATGGGGACATGATCATTCAACCCCATAGCTAGGTGTGCCCCCAGCCTCAAGATCCACTCCAACTTGACCACCTCAGTATGAGCCACTATATACCTGGAAGACAAAGTTGTGTTCAGGGCCAGTAGACAAAACATGTTTCGCTAAGGCACTAAAATCATATTGCTTCTTCATGCAATACACATGGACCCTAATTCTTTCTTTTAAGCTCCTGTTGATCTTGCCAACGTAGCATTTATAACAGCACTGACAATGTGCTAAATAAACCACATTCCTGGTGGAGCAATCAGCAGATGCCCTCAACTTCCACAAGTAGCCCGTGACAGGGTGCCTAAAGAACCTAGACTCATCTATAAACTGACAAAAATTGTATTTATGACATTTAGATGTACTCATCAAAACTTGAGATCCAGGCATAACATGTCTAGGAAAACATAACTGTTGCCTTAAATTACTGTGGTTCTTGTATATAAATCTAGGGCCATCTGCTAATATATCGGAACAACTGCTGTCAATCTGTAAAATATGCCAGTTCCTGGTAATTATATCTTTCACCATATTTACACCATGGGAAAATTTCAAAACAATGGGAGGACAACAATACCTTTGAGGTGATCTAATTGATTGCCTATACAGAGCAGAAAAATATGGACATGCTCTACTATCACGCTCGTCGGTTATTGTGACACAAGCTTGATCAACTTCTACTTGGGTGTAACCCCTGCTGGCAAACTGTTTCTTCAAATCTGACAAACTTCCTTCAAAGTCATAAGTAGTACATGACAACCTTGAGACCCTGAAGGCTCGACCTCTCACAATGTTCCCAAATATATGTTGTGGATGCATACTCCGCCTATGGAGATATGACTATCTATAACAGTCCTTCTTATGCATCCTGGTCAGCATTTTGCCATTCTCCAGCCGGATGTTCACATCCAAGAAATCAACAGTGACTTAGGAACAAGTGAGGGTAAATTTCAAAAAAATTACTACTATTATTTAAAGGATGAAAAAATAAGTCAAGCTCTTGCTTGTTGCCTTTCCAACCAATAAACACATCAACAAAACATTAATATATGGCAATATGACCTCTATATTGTCCCAATACATGATGGAATTCCCATTCTGACATCACCAAATTGGCGTAAGAATTAGCACAGCTGGTCCCCATAGCCACGCCAGATTGTTGCCAGTAACATTTATCCTGAAACATAAAGATACTGTGTTTCAGGACCAACTCTAGAAGCATGCACAGGAAGTCAATATGCTTCATGTCAATTTTATTACTCGTAGCCAAAACTGCCCTGACCATACTAATGCCTTCCTGGTTGGGAATGCACGTAAGCAGGGATACAGCATCTATCATCACTAAAAATTGAATATCTGAAACATCCCCCTCACTGGTCACATTATATAAATCTCTCAAAAAGTTTTCAGTATCTTTCAATACAACATCACTCATGTCAAGAGCTATTCGAAGTTGTTTGTCCAAATAAATGGACATAGCCTGAGTCAACCAACCACTCTCTCTACTGTAATGAATACTGCAACATGAGAATATAAGGACATACAATCGTTGTGTAAAAATCTTACCATAACCATAGATGTCCTTTTCTTCCATGTTGCAGTATTCAGAACCCACCCTCCTCCCCTCTACCCTTTATTTTTGGGGTTTTATGGTTATATAGTTTGGTAGAGGTGTTTACTTGGCATTGGTTATATTACTGTATGTAGAATTTCTCATAGTCCCAGGTAGAGCCTTTTTGTTTGCGCTTTCCATAGTCTTGTTTAGCTGGGATGCTTTTATTTATTCAGTCTTATTTTCTGCGGCAGTCCGTCCTGATTTGGGTACATGCAGATGTCACATTTATAGCCAACGTTAGTTTATGGCACTAGAATGCCATGTCGCATGTACCCCTAACTGAAGACTTTGGTATACTGGCTGGATGTACGGTGCTGCAGGAAGCCATATCCCTACTGTAATGAATACTGCAACATGGAAGAGAAGGACATCTATGGTTATGGTAAGATTTTACCCAACTATTCTTTTTATTGTATGCCATCACTGTAACCATTGTTTTAAATGTATGGTCTTTCCATAAACTCAGCCTATATGCTGCAGTTGTAATCATGATGTGGTTTTGAGCTGTAGGCTGTGTGTTCTTTGATATCACTTTCTGTTAGCGATATTCTTTTTTTTAAATCATTTTGTATTTGAGCTTTACATTTGCAGTGGAACGGTTATCTGATTTATAGCATTACTGTGATCAGTTGTATTTTTTATTCATTGTATTTGAAGAGGTAAATTTCATTGTAGTTGAAGAGATAAGTTTTTACCATTGTCTTTGTGACTCATGATTCTGCAATGTGGTTTTGTTAGGGGATTTATGCTCATGCATTTTTTCCCTTATTTAGTGATTTTGGTTCCATCAGAGTATCTTATTTCTCTTTTTTCCTTCGTGATGCCCACTGTTTTTTTGGTGCTTTTGCAGATGTTTATCATTCCCACTGCTGCAGTAGCCTTTAAGCTATATGAGTTGTTTCATGAGCCAGGAAGCAGCAACCAGCCAGCTGGTTTCACAGACCTTGGCTCCACACATGCACCTTTTCTCTGACTGACTGTTGATTTCCCTCCTTTGGACTAGCCAGAGTGAAGATTTCTTCTGCACTTTCTTCTTCTTCAAAGAAAACCATCTCAGGGGATTCTCAGGTATAGCAATTGGCTTAGAGCTTTATTTCTGGCAGATAAGTTCCCATTAGGAATACCTCCTCAAATAAATTGCTGCCTTTTTAAGAAAATATTAATTTTATTTTCTGTCAAAAAGCGGTATTTCCCCTTTAAGAAACATTATTTTTAGTCACTAAATTTAAGTACTTGGGGTGATTTTTGTGAAAAATATCTACTGTTTTGTAAACTTTTATTTTGTGACTAAAAGTTTTACTTTGGGACTAGCAGGGATGTGTTTCATCAGTGTAGTGTTTGTGTTCACTTCATGTCAACCTACCTGCCATTTTTTTATCTGTGTATTTTTGACTTAAAAAGGAGTGTTGACAGGGAATTTGTGTGTTGCTTGTGCTTTTACTTTGTGAAGGGGTTTTAATAAGTAGTGTGAGCGCAAGTGTGCCGCTTGTACACACTCTGACAACTTATTTTCCTACTGACTCACTGAAATAACTCTTACCACTTTTGGAATCTCCTCCTCCTTGGCTAGAGCATGGCTATTTACTCCTCTCCTGCTGGTTCCATTCCCATTGTACCTAAAAAGGAAAAAGCCCTTACCAAGTAGCTATTTCCCATGCTGCTGGCTCATTCTCTGCCTTAGCTGGTAATGGATGAGCTTGTAGTGGCCATTAGTAATTCCGCAGACCACTCTGTTACCTCTCCAGCTTTCTCTGGTGTAGTCTTTTTTGCCACCACGAACGAGGAGTCATATTTGGCTGTTCCAGTGTCAGATCTGGACATGGAAGAACTAGCTTCTCTAGGGCTAAGAAACACTCCATAAGATTCTTCATGGGGGTAACCAAGACAGGAGACCATTAAACCAGTCCAGTGTCCCTCCTTCATCAGTCTCCTTGTACAGGTACTTCTATAAAGAAAAAAACAAACCTACAAATCTGTTGTAACTTCTTGAGATAGATTATTTTCTTATCTTATTCCAGCTGCTGCTAAACATTTTGTTAATTTAATCCCTCTTCTTCTGGCAAGGATGGAAAAGGCTTTTAACAAGTTTAGGGAAAAAATATCCTTCTACAGACATAATTCTCACTTGTCAGTCTAGTATGTTGAAGTTAATACTGGCTAATTGTGAAAATCTGAGAAATGTTTTGGCATTAATTTCATTTTTTGTGGCAAAATCTGCTTTATGTAATTTGGTTTCCTTTGTTTCCCAAATCAGTGCTCATTGTTTAAAATGTGTCAATGACGATGGGTACTAATTTCAAGGCTGCTGCCATTAGAACTGTTTTTAGGATATTTACCTGGCTTCATTCTCAAAACCACCCAGAGAATGTCAAGAATGAAATTTTGAATTATGCCTTGGACAGAGATCTAGTGTTTGGGTCTTATTGTGCAGAAAACCTCAAAATGTGTGATGAGAGGAGAAAGCTGCTTCCGAGTCATCAAAAAGTGATGAGGGATAAACAGATCTGAGGAATCTCTCAGATTTTTTAGCTCTCCTTCTCAAAGTTTTTGAAGGGATTCACTGCACCCTTGTTAAGCTTTAGCAAAAAAGCAAAATAAACAGTCCCAGCAGAATGCTGGTAAGCAAATGTGTAAAAGCAATGGCAATGAGATTCCAGAAAGAAAGCAGGAACATCCCTTAGAACAAAGGATTGTCCAGTAAGTCAGAATGACTGTATTAGGAACCTTGTACTCCCCCTTCCACCCTGGCAAATGGTTAAACATCCAAACAAGTCTGAATCTCCATTTCCCTCTTTGAAAACAGACTGCTTTAGACAAATTAGTCCTGAATGTGATCCATCTAATCTACAGATGCCATTGAGAGGCTCTCCCTCTTCTGGGGGTTCCTCATCATGTGTCAGATTATACTCTTATCTTTTCCTCCCATCTTACAACATATGCTATCTGAGGGGGTAACAGAAGCTGAGGTTCTTCGTGTTTCACTGTTGCAGTCATCACCTGTGGGTTATCCCTGCTGTGGTAGCCCTTGGCCGGCCCGAATACCAGAGTCAATGTTTTTCTGCATCAGCTGCTGTTGCTTGCTGTCTGACATCAGGTCATCAGTGCTATAAAGGAAGACTGACGACACCATTACATCAGTCTTTCTTGCAGTGGAGCCCGTAGCAGAAGCAGTTCACAAGTGTGCTGGTCGGTCGCTACCAGAGTTACCAGAATTACAGCTGAAAACATCTAAACCTAAGTACCCCATTGAGGATCCTTTTTTCTTGCACTAATAGATGTCTGAAAAAGTTAACAATTGTCTTGCCTGTGGAAAGGAACTACCACATTGAGACTTACATTCATACTGTGTCACTTATTTAGGCCCAAACCACCACTTCCCCCTTTGCTGGATGTTCTTCGTGTTTCACTGTTGCAGTCATCGCATTTGGGTTATCCCTGCCAGGGTAGTCCTCAGCCGGCCTGAATACCAGAGGCTTAGTATTTCTGCATCGGTTGCTGTCGCTTGAGGACTGACGTCAGTTCGTCAATATAAAGTAAAGCAGCCGATGCCATTACATCAGTCTTTCTTGCCTTGGAGCCCAAAGCAGAAACAGTTCGCACGAGTGCCGGTCGGCCGCTACTTGATGTTTCGTCTCCGAAATTAAGTTGAAGTCTTCTAAAGCTAAGTACCCCGTTGGGATCTTTTTTTCTTTCACTAACCGATGTCAGAAAAAGTTAACAATTGTCTCGCCTGTGGAAAGCAAATACCACACCAAGACATCCACTCTTACTGGATCACTTGTTTAGGCCCAGACCACGATGTCCCCCATTGTTGCTTCTGTACTTTGTTCAACGCCAGAACTATCCATCGTCGGGCCCTTATTGTAGGCAGATATTTTTGCTGACAGTCTTCGAATTCCAATATGGCTTCGGTAAGGCTTCCGACAGCAGATCTTCTGAAAAAAACATAAAGATAAAGACAGAGACCGCACAGGTCCAAACCTACCGACGACACTTCCGTTAAGCTAGTCATCAGTACTCCAATACTCAGTGAGGCCCTTTCGCAGCCCCTAATGCGCGCTTCTTTTGATTTGCAGGCCACTACAGAAACCCTTTCTGAGTCCGGTATGCCGCAAAACTATTCTTCGACTAGGGATCCTGCGGTCATCTCTACCTTGGTTGGGTCCGGAGCCGCTGAGCAGGCACCGGCTTCAGAAGAAGTCCTTCGCACTACCGAATCTCGACACAAACAGATGTCTTCTTTCGCAACTACCGTTTTTTCAAAAACCAAGTTTCTTAGGCCCAGGGTTTGAACCACACCCAAAAAAACGATCCACTCTCAGGTGCGTACTACCTTGCCTCAGTCTCAAATGCTTAAAATGGCAGAAGACCTTTTCATGCTGATCAAGGGAAGCCAGGCTACCCCCTCAAAAAGGAAAAGAGATCTGTCCCCTGTAGTTCTGTCTGAACAAGAGTCAGGTGAATCTGATGCTTCTGACTATGAAGACATGCAACCCCTCTCCACTTATAAGGATTCTGATGCAGAGGACTCCATTCCTTCAGCCTCTCCCCCAGAGGATTTTTCCTTTGGGGAAACCCTGCATACTTTGAGAGCATTTCCATTGGGAGAGTCAGGCCTACTTTCAGTCCAAAAAGAGACTCAGGGAATTCTTAGATCTTCCACTACACAGACCCTTGGCCATCTCCCCAGTCCTGGATGATGTGGATGAATGCAGCCCGACTCCTGACGCCCTACCTCCTGCTCCCAGTAAACCTGACAGGTACTATAAAGTCCCTGACTCACACAAATATCTTTTTAAAAAATCTAACAGCTGACCTTGAGCTCATTTCTCAAGGCCCAAAAGGAATTGAAGAAATCTTTGCTAAGAATCCCACACCCTCACACAGCGATTCCTGAGCATTGGTCAGATGGGGTAAAAAAGTATACACCTCAGCTACTCTTGCTATCAGGGCACTAAATTGTCAGTTCCATATGCTGAAATTTCAGCAACATACTCTAGAACTCCTTAAACAAAAAATGTCTTCCCTTCCTACTTGGGCAGATTCTAAAGATTTACAAGACTTAATGCATTCTGCCAGCCAAGTAACTAAACACACTTTGCACTGTGGTTTTGACACCCTAGAAGCTTCTTGCAGGGCAGCAGTCACTGGATCTGTCATTAGAAGACATGCATGGCTTAAGCAACAACCCCTGCCAGACCATGTCAAATCTAAATCGTTGGATGCCCCTTGCACAAAGATAACTTATTTGGCACTAAGGCAGAAGAGGTCTTAAAACAGATGGAAGAAAAACAAAATCTATGCAAACAGTTAAGGATTTCTTACAAGTCCAGCCCCCCCAGGTTCAGCAGGCATTGCCCCTCCAAGCACTGGTCCTTTCCTGCTCCGAGTAAACCAGCCCAGCCTAGGCCCCGTGGAAACAGACCACCCAGACAGCATCCCAAGAGAATGCAGAGATCTAAGCAGTGGGCTACCTCCACTTCAAAACCAGGGAGTTCTAAGCCACCCCCTTATGGTAAGAACTCACAATGACTCACCTCCTCCTCCCCCCTCTGCTCACATTCACTTAACCCTAACAGGAAAACTCTCTTTTCCCTCAAGCACCTGGGCCACCATAACCAAGGACAAATGGGTTCTGAACATTGTGTCTCAGAGATACAAATTCTACTTCCATTCCCTTCCAACTCCAAAAGGGTTCCCAGATCTACCACCAAATCAGTGGGCAGAGGCTCAAAAGCAAATCCTTTCCCTTTTCCTCTATGAGAGCAGTAGAGCATGTTCCTGCAGAACAGATAGGCCAAGGCTTATACTCCAGACTTTTTCTGGTACCCAGAAAAGAGGAGACCTGGTGTCCCATCCTCTATCTATCTGTTCTAAACACTTTCCTGGTGATCCCAAAATTCAGAATGCTCACCCTCCAGCAGCTGCTGCCTATGCTCTCCAAGGACACTTGGCTAGCCACCCTAGATCTAAAAGAAGCCTACCCTCACATTCTTATCAATGGATCATGCAGGAAATATCTCCGCTTCAGGGCAGGATCTCAACACTTTCAGTTCTGTGGACTTCCCTATGGCTTATCTACTGCTCCCAGAGTTTTTACAAAATATCTGGCTCCGGCCATTGCATTTTGCAGACAAAGAAATATTCAAATTTACCTACACTTAGACGACTGCCTTATTCAGTTAGACGGCCAGGAAAAGCTGCTG
Source organism: Protopterus annectens (assembly GCF_019279795.1). Lineage (NCBI taxonomy): Eukaryota > Metazoa > Chordata > Ceratodontiformes > Protopteridae > Protopterus > Protopterus annectens. Next base: position 436,378,210 of record NC_056743.1, read on the forward strand.
AAGCACCTGGCCTTTGTAAAGACACTACTAATCTCTCTAGGATACGCAATCAATGAAAAGAAATCCAAACAGGTGCCCACCCAAAGGATAATCTTCCTGGGAGCAAGTCTGGACAAAGCATCCCAGATGGCATTCCTTACACCAGAGAAATACATTTTCCTGACAACCTACTTCTCTCGACTAGCCACCAGGCTCCAGCTAACTGCAAGGAAGATCCTGCAAGCTCTGGGGTTCATGGCATCTTGCATACTACTCATTCCATGTGCCAGACTGCTCATGAGGAAACTTAAGTGGTACTTAAAGAGCCTTTGGTATCAACACTCTCAAGACTTGGAAACTCTTCTACCTATAATTACTTGCCTCAGAAAGGAATTTCTTTGGTGGCGACACCGTGCTCCCACAACAAGGTACTGCCCTTCTTCCCATCCCACGCCGACCAGACCCTCACCACAGATGCATCAGACTATGCTTGGGATGCACACCTGGATGGCAGGTGCCTACAGGGCCAATGGATCCCTCAGGAAATCTCTCTGCACATCAGTCAAAAAGAGATTATGGCTGTGCAGCATGCCTTGATAGCTTTCAAACCCCTTCTCTCTCCAGGTGTTCTCCTGATCAAAACAAACAACACCACTGTGATGTGGTACATCAACAAGCAGGGAGGAACTCGCTCCTAACCTCTGTGCAGGCTGGCCATGACCCTTTGGCTCACAGACTCTTCCATGCAACTACATCTGTTAGCACAATTCCTACCAGGCTCTCTCAACTCTCTATAATGATACTCCAAACAGCAAAACCACAAAATTCAAAGATACACCAAAAATAAGGAGTCAGAAGGTGAAGCAGGAAAAACAGCTTTAATCCATCAGTTCTGTCCTGGTACCTCGGCAATTCACCTTCAATGGGACACAATTGCACAACTGAGCAATCTCTTTTTATATATTCATAAATAGAATAATTAGTCAATTAATTAACTCATCAAACATTTTTAACCCTGTCAACCCCGTGACAAAACAAACTTTAGTAGACATAAAAATACAACTTCTAATATACTAACTTAAACAAATTCAAGTCATACAACTCATCAAACATTTTTGCCCTGTCAACCCTGTGACAAAAGCTTAAATAGACATAAAAATACATCCTCTGATATTATACATACTTAGACAGATTCAAGTTATACTAAATTTCAAATAACATATTAATGATGCACAATTAGAAAAAGCACAATAAATATACCATAAATGCAAATATTACTACACTTCTAAATTTCATCCATATTCTAAATTCATTCCAACAGGAAATAATGTGTGATACCCTATAATCATCCTTTGTTCAAGCTTGTTCAAAGCTGCTTTACAATTACCTGAACAAAGATGAAGTCTAGCAAGTACACTAAATCTAAAACTTGCAGCGTTGCCATTATGTGTATTACAAAAATGAGTGGCTACTGGACTCTCCATATTACCCCTCCTAATGTCGCTCAAATGTTCTAGAATGCGAATCTTAACCTTCCTAGTGGTCTGACCTATATACCACATGGGTGGGGAACTCTCAACTCTCTGACAGACCAATTAAGCAGAAACCTTCTGGACCCGCACGAGTGGCAACTCAACAGAAGTACCTTCACCCTAATAACTCAGAAATGGGGAACCCCGAAGGTTGACCTGTTTGCCTCCCACACCAACCATCAGCTCAGCAAATTCTGCACCAGGGAGCATCACTGCATGGCATGGAAAGTGGATGCCCTGCCCTTCCCCTGGGTCAATGTATGTGTCTATGCCTTTCCTCCCCTACCTCTCATCCCAAGGGTAGTGCTCAAAGTAAGGTACTGGCCCCAACAACACAGTTGTCCCCACATGGCATCTTCCTCAGATTCCAAACCTACTGACCCAGAGGGGAGGGGAATTCTTGGATCCCAAATTGCAGACACTCAATCTGGCAGCTTGGCTTATTCCCTAACCCCGAGCCAATCTGCAGTTTTAAGCAAACAGGTTCTGGATGTTATCCGTGAGGCCAGACGTCCTACCACCAGAAAATCTTATGCAGATAAGTGGAAAAGATTCTGCACCTGGATCCAGGCTAAGGGAGCCAATACAGCACAGCCCACCATCCCTCTCATCATGGATTACTTAGCTGACCTACTACACAATGGTCTCTCTTTCTCCTTTATAAAAATTCATGCTTCTGTTATTTCTGCTTATTTTCCCACTGAGCAGCCCCTTTTCTCACACCCTTTTATCAAACAGTTCTTCTGATGGGCTAGCAACTTGAGGCCCCCCAGAAGGGCACCAACGCCAGCTTGGGACCTTAACTTTGTCTTGGAAAAGCTCATCCTGCCCGCTTTTGAACCAGTTTATTCTGCAGAGCTAAAATTTCTCTCCTGGAAGACAGCTTTCCTTCTGGCCATCACTTCAGCCAGAAGAGTCTCTGAGCTGCAAGCACTCATGGCTGTGGAACCCTTCATCATCTTCCATGCAGAAGGGTATCCCTCAGAACTAACCCATCCTTCATGCCCAAGGTGATGTCCAGTGTGGCTCTCAGCCAATCCATTTATCTGCCCACCTTCTTTCCTAATCCACAGAACAAAGGGGAAAGGATTCTGCACTCTCTAGATGCGCACAGACAGCACAGGTTCCATCTTGACAGGACTAAATCCTTCAGAAAGTCTGACCAATTGCTGGTTAGCTTTGCTACAGAGAAAGAAGGAAAAGCCATCTCCAGGCAAACCATTTCCAAATGGATAGCACACTGCATCAATTTGTGCTATAAACAGCATGGAAAGCCCTACCCCCTAGGGGGGTCAGGACACACTCCACCAGAACAGCCTCCACTTCTGCAGCTTTCTTAAGAGGAGTCCACACTAGGGACATCCTTGAGGCTGCCACCTGGGCATCTGTTCACACTTTTACCTAGCATTACCATCTGCCTCTCTTCCCCAAATCCAGGGCAGGGTTTGCCTCTGCAGTCCTGCCTGGCATCCTAGCCAGCCCCTAGATGTTCATAGTGTTACCCTGCTGCAGTCATCACACTTGGGTTATCTTGTCGTCAGGCGGTCCCGCAGTCGGCCTGAATTCCAAAGTCTTGGTCCGGCGTCGGTTGCTGTCACTTCTTCCCTGACATCAGTGCGCCAGGGGTATATATAATGTATCCAACGCCATTTTCTTCAGTCTTTCTTGCCGTGCGGTGCCCGAAGCAGAAGCAGTTCGCAAGTGCCGGTCGGCCGACTCCTGAGATTTTCGAAGTCGAATTTCAGATCCGAAGTCTTCAATAAAGCTAAGTACCCCGTTGGGGAAACTTTTCTTGCCTCAGACCGATGTCAGAAAAAGTTAACAACTGTATTTCTTGTGGGAAGCAAATACCTCATAAGGATTTTCATTCTTACTGTATACCTTGCCTAGGCCCAGACCACGACGTCACTGGTTGTCGCTTTTGTGCTAGGTTCAATAAGCGTACTATAAAAAGACGCTTTGATTTCACATGACACTACTTCGGTAGAAAATTTAACTACACAATGCCTTCGGAGCAACTGACTACCGGCGTGCACAAAAAAACGCAAGTATAAGGACAGGCAGCCTAGACCCAAACCAGACTCTGAGGCCTCGGCTGGGCCGGTCTCCAGTTCACCGGTTTTCAGTGAGGCTCCTACGCAGCCCCTGGCTACCACAGATTTGGAACCCAAGACCGCTTCGGAGCCTTTGGCAGAGAGTGCTAGGCCGACGCAGCCATTTTGTTTAGCCCCTACCGACGACACTGCAGAAAGAGATGTTGGTGTTGCAGAAACACCTTTGGTTTCTGAAGGCGTCTTCAGACCGACGACGCTTACCATAAAAACGTATCCTAAGCTTAGGACTCCTATTAAACCAAAAAAGACTGCACTTCAGTCTCCAGTTCAAGGCCATATGCCTAAGAAACAGATGCTTAAAATGGCGGAAGATTTGATCTCTTTAATCAGGGGTTCCCAACCCCCCCGACAAAAGGCCTAGACAAGAGGAAGATTATGCCTCCTCTGATCAAGTGTCTATTTCCTCAGGCTCCTCTGAGGACCAAAATTACTCTTTTTTCCCCTTATGAAGATTCTGATGCTGAGGATTCCATTCCCTCAGCTTCTCCCCCTGAAGACTACTCCTTTGGGGAAACTTTACACACCATGAGGGAATATTTCCACTGGGAAGGTCAGGACTACTCTGACTCAAAGAAAAGGCTCAGAGAGTTTATTTTACTCCCCCAGCAGACCTCTTGCCATCCCCCAGTTTTAGACATTGTGGATGATGTTTACTTAGAATCTAGTTTGAATCCAGATTCTCTGCCTCCTGCTCCAGCCAAACCAGACAGATATTATAGAGTGCCTGACTCCCACAAATTCCTTTATAAAAGCCCTGTTGCTGATCCAGAGACTATCTCCCAGGGTCCCAAAAGGGCTAAGGCTTATATGGCAAAAAATCCTGCACCCTCTGAAAGGGACTCCAGAGCACTAGACAGGTGGGGGGAAAAGGTTTACACCTCAGCCACTCTAGCTATGAGAGCACTAAATTGTCAATTTCACATGCTAAAATATCAGCAATTTCTAATGTCTCAGTTAAGACAAAAAATGAGCACACTCCCTCAACAGTCTGAATTGAAAGAAATGCAGGATCTGTTGCATGCAACTGAACAGGTGGGCAAACATACTTTACAATGTGGGTTTGATTCTTTAGAGGCTTCCTGCAGAACAGCTGTCACTGTGTCTGTTATACATAGGCATGCTTGGTTAAAGGAACAAACTCTGCCTGATCATGTTAAAGCAAAGCTTCTAGATGCTCCCTTACAGCAGGATGTCCTATTTGGAGTTAAAGCAGAAGAAGTCTTAAAGAAAATGGAGGATAAGGCAAAATCTATGCAGACAGTCAAAGATTTTCTACAGATACAGCCCCCTCACTTCAGCAGAAATTGGCCAACAAAAAATTGGTCCTTTCCAGCTACTGACAGACCACAGAGGGGTAAATACAGACGCCCAAGAGGCAGAGGGCAACCACAAGCCCAATACAAACCTCGACAATGGGGCACTGCAACACAGAAGGGGGGAGGAGAAGACAGGCCCCAAACTACTAGAAGGCAAACTCAATGACTTACACCTCATATGGCCAAGCAACACTCTCTTGGCAGCTCCCTTGGGAGGAAAACTAGCACTTTTTTCAGACAAGTGGCACATTGTCACAAAGGACAAATGGGTCCTAGACATAATTTCACGAGGATACAGATTCCATTTCCACACCTTGCCAATGAAAAGAGGAATGCCAAACCTGCCACAAAATCAATGGGCAGAGGCACAAAAACAAATTACAGCTCTCATGGACATGAGAGCCATTCAACTGGTACCTACATGGGAGCAAGGCCAAGGATTTTACTCCAGACTCTTTCTAGTCCCCAGAAAGGACAATGCCTGGAGACCAATTCTGGACCTTTCAATTCTAAACACCTTCTTACAAGTACCCAAATTCAAGATGCTAACACTACAGCAGCTTCTTCCCATGTTGGGCAAGAAAGCATGGCTAGTAACGTTGGACCTCAAGGAGGCATACCTGCATGTCCCTATCAGACAAAGTTGCAGAAGATACCTCCGTTTCATTGCAGGTTCAACCCATTACCAATTCTCTGCACTGCTCTTTGGCTTATCCACTGCACCCAGGGTCTTCACAAAATGCCTGGCACCAGTAATTGCATACTGCAGACAAAGAGGAATTCAAATATACCCATACCTGGACGACTGCCTCATCCAAGCAGAAAGCAAGGACATCCTCTTACAACATCTGGCTTTTGTAAAACATCTTCTAAGTTGCCTGGGGTACACAGTAAATGAAAAGAAATCAAAACTAGTGCCCTCACAAAATATGACATTCCTGGGTGCCAGCTTGAATACAACGGCCCAGAAGGCTTATCTGATGCCAGACAAACAACTACAACTGACTCAATATTTCAAAAGAATGGCAACAAAGACCCAACTCCCTGCAAGAAAAATTCTGCAGGCCCTGGGCTTCATGGCATCTTGCATACTACTAATACCATTTGCAAAGCTGCATATGAGGAAATCACAGTGTTACCTAAAAAGCGTATGGTCTCAACACAGCTACAGCTTGGACACAATGATATCTCTCATTCCCTGCCTTCAACAAGAGTTTCTATGGTGGTCACAGACATGTCACCTCAACAAGGGTCAGCCTTTCACCTTGCCCCCGGCCAGGCAAACTATGACAACAGATGCATCAGACTACGCCTGGGGGGCACACATGGCAGGACAGTGCGTTCAAGGCATATGGACTGCAGATCAAAGAATCTGCACATCAATCCAAAAGAGATGCTAGCTGTACAGAATGCTCTGACAGCCTTCAAGAACCTATTGCATCCAAGACAACTTACAATAAGGACGGACAACACCACAGTAATGTGGTACATAAACAAACAAGGGGGTACACACTCCTACCCTCTATGCAAGCAAACAATGACCTTGTGGAACACAACACTGCTTACCAAGTTCAGTTACAAGCTCAATTCCTGCCAGGAAAAAAGAACACATTGGCAGACGACCTCAGCATAAACATCATGGATCCCCACGAGTGGAAACTGGATCCACAAGTATTTGCAATGATAACTCAAAAATGGGGCATCCCAGACATAGACCTGTTTGCCAGCCCCTAAAACTATCAGCTAACAAAATTTTGTACAAGGACACTTCACCATCAAGCTTGGAAATTGGACGCACTCTCATTCAGTTGGAAAAACCTGACAGTATATGCCTTCCCTCCATTGCCTCTTCTCACAAAGGTGCTTCTGAAAGTCAGAAAGGAGAGACCACGACTGATACTCATAGCCCCAGATTGGCCATGCCAGCACTGGTATCCACTATTAAGGAATATGGCCCAGGGCACACCTTGGATTTTACCACAAATTGCCCATTTGCTCACACAGCAAAACAATCAGATTCTACACAGCCAGCTCAAAACCTTAAATTTGGCTGCATGGCAAATCACCTAAGCATCCAGCCAGCTCCTCTTCCTCAAGCAGTTATGGATGTTATTCTGGAAGCTAGGAGGCCCAGCACCAGGAAGGCCTACTCGGACAAATGGAAAAGGTTTTGCGCCTGGAACCAAGCTAAAGGTCAAAATACCCTTCAGCCTCACATGCCTCAGATTCTACAGTATTTAACTGAGATGTTGCACAAAGGACTTTCTTTTTCTTCCATTAAAATCCACGCATCAGCTATTTCAGCCCACTACAACACGGATCCACCCTTATTTTCACATCCACTTCTAAGGCAGTTCCTCAGAGGGCAAAACATTAGGCCCCCCAGGAGAGCACCTACACCAACATGGGACCTCAATTTTGTTCTGGAAAAACTTACGCTACCTCCCTTTGAACCAGCTTTCTCTGCTGATCTAAAGTTTATATAATGGAAGACTGCCCTGCTGCTAGCAATAACTTCAGCCAGAAGAGTCTCAGAGCTGCAGGCACTAATGGCAGTGGAACCTTTCCTCATTTTCCATCAAGAGAGAGTTTCTCTACGAACTAATCCTTCCTTCATGCCTAAGGTGGTATCCAGTGTGGCCTTAAATCAAACCATCCACTTACCCACCTTCTTTCCAAATCCACAGAACAAAGGAGAAAGACTCTTGCATTCCTTAGACATTCACAGGCAACTTCGTTACTACTTGGATAAAACTAAGGTTTTCAGAAAATCTGACCAGCTCTTTGTATCCTATGCTACAGCTTCGCAAGGGAAGGCTATATCAAAAGAAACCATTTCCAAATGGGTAGGACATTGCATTCGTTTTTGCTATACCCATCATGGAAAACCAGTTCCTGCTACCATAAGGCCCCACCCTACCAGGGCAACAGCTACATCTACAGCCTTCCTCAGGTGGGTCCCAACCAAGGAGATTTTGGAAGCTGCAACTTGGAGTTCAGTACACACCTTCACCAAACACTACCACTTACCACTTTACTCTAAGACTAGAGCTGGCTTCGCCACTGCAGTTCTGCAGGGCCTTCTAGCCTCCTCTAACCCTCTTTGACTTCTCCTCCCATCCTTAGCTTTGGGATTCTACCAAAGTGTGATGACTGCAGCAGGGTAACACGATGAACATAGTACAGTTTTGTACCTACCATAAATGTAGATGTTCGAGTGTACACCCTGCTGCAGTCCAGGTTACCCGCCCTCCATCCCCTCTGATCTAACTGGCTAAATCTTTACAATACCTTCCTGATGTATTTGCTTATAGCTGGAGGGATGTTGTGTTTGTGCTAAATTTCTTAAATTGGTACTAATTACTGACCACCTTTTTGGGGGCACCTGACATCTGGGGCAAGAAAAACTAAAGAAAATGGCGTCGGATGCATTATATATACCCCTGGTGCACTGACGTCAGGGAAGAAGCGACAGCAACCGACGCCGGACCAAGACTTTGGAATTCAGGCCGACTGCGGGACCGCCTGACGACAAGGTAACCCAAGTGTGATGACTGCAGCAGGGTGTACACTCGAACATCTACATTTATGGTAGGTACAAAACTGTACTTTTCCTTGACTGCCTCCACCCATTTCCTCAGCTTTGGGAATCTACCCAAATGTGATGACTGCAACAGTGAAACATGAACATAGTACTGTTGTGTACACTTACAATAAATGTAGATGTTCGAGTGTATTCACTGTTGCAGTACTGGGCCCCCCCCCCCCTGTTTTTTTTTCTTTTCTTTCTCTTTATTTCCTTACAAAGGACACATTGGTATTTATTTTCCACTTGTGGGGTTCTTCCACCAGAACCAGGCCTCCTACTCTGGGGGCTTCTGACAGGTTAGGGCAAGAAAAACTGATGTAATGGTGTTAGCTGCCTTACTTTATACTACTGACAACCTGACATCAGTCCTGAAGCGACAGCAACTGACACAGAAATACTAATCCTCTGGTATTCAGGCCAGCTGATGGCTACCCTGGCAGGGATAACCCAAATGTGATGACTGCAACTGTGAATACACTCAAACATCTACATTTATGGTAAGTGTACACAACTGTATTTTCTGTGCCCTTTTTAACGCGAGAGCCATTCGTCATAGAGCTCTTATTGTAGCCAGGTATTTTCGTCTTTCATCTTTGCATTCTGAAATGGTGTCTGTCAGCCAACAATCTGTAGACATTCTGAAAAAACGTAAGGATAAAGATAGAGACAAATCACACAAGGCTAAGACTTCCGATGACTCTACTGCTAAGCAGGTCATCAGTTCTCCGGAATTCAATGAGGTGCATTCGCAGCCCCTGATGTCCGATTCAGTACCTTCGCAGGCCTCTACTGAGACCCTTTCTGAGTCCAGTATGCCGTAGAAATCTTATTTGTCTTCCGAGCCTTTGGTTATCTCTGTCTTGGTTCGGTCTGGCGCAATGCAGGCACTGACTTACGAGGAGGTTTTTCACATTACCGAATCTAGACAAAAAAACGACTACTCCTCTGACTACCGTTTCTCTCAGACTGATGGATATTCATAGGCTTGGAAGCAAGGCCACTCCTAGGAAAGCTATCTCTAGCCACCATTTTACTCCTGTTCCACCACCCCAAGCTCAAATGCTTAAAATGGCAGAGGATCTTATCACCCCTATCAGGGGTGGTCAGGCCACACCTTCTAAAAGGAATCCTGAAATACTGACAGAATAGGATTCTGAGGAGTCTGATTATTCAGATTTTGAAGAGGAACAACAACCTCAGACTGCTTATGAGGATTCAGATGCAAAGGAATCCATTCCGTCTGCCTCCCCACTAAAAGATCTTTCCTTTGGGAAACCCTTCACACCATCAGGGAGCATTTGTACTGGGAATTCAAGGACTTCCCTCAGTCTAAGAAAAGACTAAGAGAGTTTCTAGACCTGCCCCTGCACAGACCCTTTGCCATCCCTCCAATCTTAGAGGTGGTTGATGATGTCTTCCATGAATCCAGCTTAACTCCTGATGTCCTCTCACCTGCTCCCTGAAAACCTGATAGGTATTACAGAGTACCGGATTCTGACAAATACCTGTGCAGGAATCCTGCTGCAGACCCGGAGGTCAGTACACAGGGACAAAAAGGAGCTAAGGCTAGTTCTGCAAATAATCCTGTTCCTTCTGACAAGGACTCCAGAGCTCTGGACAGATGGGGTAAAAAGGTATACACCTCTGCAACCTTAGCTATCAGAGCACTCAACTTGTCAGTTCCACATGTTAAAATGTCAACAGCACACTTTGGAGCTATTAAAACAAAATATTTCAACCTTTCCTGACTGTGCCATTTCGAATGAGTTAGCAGATTTACTGCACTCTACTTGTCAAGTGGCAAACACTCATTACATGTTGTATATGCCGCTCTAGAAGCCTCAGGCAGGGCAGCAGTGTCAGGATCTGTCATTAGGAGACACGCATGGTTGAAGGAACAACCTTATAGGTTCATAGGTTGGTACTAGGCTATCAGCCCTAGGGCCTATACAAGCCTAGCCATAACAATTCCCTGGCTATTTCTTCCCACACTATTTACTTCCCTGGACCCCTGTCTAACAGGGCAACTGACGTGATCCCTGGGGTTAATTTCCTTTCTCCCATCCAGTCGTCAAGGTTCCTTTTGAAGAGGGCAAAGAGGCACTCTGCTTGACATGTATGGGCAATCTATTCCAGAGTCTGGGGAGTCTCTGGGTCAGGAACTTATCCCTCCAGCATGTTTTGTTTATTGTGATGACAAGGTTTAGATCCCTGGAGCGTGTCGCTCTGAGGGATTGGGATTTCTTTAAGTGTAGCATGTCCAACACCTCTGGGTTTGACATGGCCTTGTATGTTAAGCAGAGATCGCCTCTGAGTAGATGATATGCGACAGAGTATATCTGGAGTTTTTTAAGGCAGTCAGCGTAGGGCATCTGCTTTAGGCCTGTGATTCTTTTAGTGAGGTATTTCTGTGGCCTTTCCAGTTGTTGCAGATGTCTTGAGAGGTGCATACCAAACGGGCCGTTGTATTCTATAATAGGTCTAATGAGGGATGAGTACAGTGGGACAATGACCTCCTTGTTTCTGGATGAAAAGCCCTTAGTGATCAGGTGTGCCACATAGAAGGATTTCTTGACTGTTGTGGCGATGTAGTTATCGAAGGTGAGACCACTGTCCAACTGTGTCCCTAAGTCTCTTATCACACTTTCGGTGTTTAGTGTACTGCCACCTATATGGTAATTCATGGATACATGTTTTTTCCCATAGCAGATAACTATACATTTCTTGGCATTGAGCTTGAGCCCATGGCTCTGGCACCAAGCATCTGTTTCTGTAAGGCCCTTTTGTAGAGTATCCACATAATTTGGGGATTCAATAATGGCTCCCAGTTTGCAGTCATCTGCGAACTTTGTTAGCCAGAGTCCCTTAGTGTTGTCCTGTACTTCAGAGAAGTAGATCCCAAACAAGAGCGGTGCCAGGACTGAACCCTGAGGTACTCCACTTGTCACTTGTCTAGAGCTAGATTTGGAGTTGGCTACTTTTACAGAGTGGGTTCTGTCAGTAAGCCAGTTAGCAACCCATTGGGTGATGTAGGGATTAATGCCCAGCTTAGTAAGTTTATCTATGATTCCAGAGTGGGGGATGGTGTCAAAGGCCTTGGCAAGGTCTAGATAGGCTGTGTGGACCACCTTACCCTTGTCCATGGCTCTGGAGACTGATTCGAAGAAGTCAATCAGGTTCAGGAGACAAGATCGACCCTTCACGAACCCAAACTGGGTGGGGTCCAGTGTTTGAATGTTGCCAATGTCTTTGTTTATAAGTTCCATGATAATACACTCCATGGCATTGCAGATAAGGCTTTTCAGACTGATGGGACAGTAGTTTCCGGGATCCAAGGTGGATCCCCCCTTGTGGAGTGGGATAACTGTAGCTCTGCGCCACTCAGTGGGCATGAAACCTGAGGTGAGGCTGTGATTAAACATGACACTTAGGTGAGGTGCGAGTTCATATTGTAGTTCATGTAGTACACAGCCTGGGATGTCATCTGGTCCCATGGATGCTGTATTCTTAGCTTTGGAGAGTGCGTTTTTTACCTGTGTGGCCGTTATTATCGGAATTTGGCAATATTCTGGTATTGAGATGGGCCATTTAGGGGGTGAGAGGGGGGTGAAGTTGGCAGATCATGTCAAATCTAAATTACTTGATGCACCCTTGGATAAGGACCACTTGTTTGGAGTAAAAGCAGAAGAGTTGCTTAAAAATATGGAAAACCAAGCAAAATCTATGCAAACAGTAAATGGTTTCCTTCAGGTACAACTTCCTAGGTTCGGCAGGAATCTTCCCTCAAACCACTGGATGTTATGTAGTCCAATCTCGCCTACATTCTTACCCGTGGGTTCGGAGCCGAATATCGGCTCCGACTCGGCCAAACTTTTCTAGCTCGAAGTCTTCTATTGGCTGGGCTAAGCAGGTATCCCATGCTGCACTGCTGCATATCCCCAGATCTCGTTTGCCGCTCGTGTAGCTTGGACGTGGTCTCGCTCTTGGCTGTGGCTAAGTACCCTTTTTTCTTCTTTTTGGAGAAAATTTCTTATAAACAAAAAGCAATTTTCATAGCTAGTGTCTATTTAGTATTGTTTTGGTTTTAGGTAGTGTGTTTGTGGTTTGTGGTATCCAGCTAGCTGTTCCTCGGGCTAGGCCCGTTTTAGTTAGAGGACCTAGTTCTCTTGTCCTGTGTTCGCGCTAAAACTGTTTAAGTTGGAGGTTTTAGTGTCGGTTTCCCCTTGCTATTTGTGATCAGAAAACCATTTTAGTTAGAGGTTTTTGGCCTTTTTTGTTTCAGAGCGTGTTCCTTCTGAGGGTTGTGTGCAGCTTACTAGCTTGTTCCCACTTTTTGTCGTGTTGCGTGTCTGTGTCCTTTCTTGTCAGACAGTGTCTTGTGCTGTGTGGGTTTTTTGTGATTGCTTGTGATAAATGTCCAAGGATTCCAAAGAGCACAAACCTTCGGGTTTTAAGAAGTGCTCTAAGTGCGGTTACAAGATGTCCATCACTGATGGGCATTCAGTTTGTGTTTATTGCCTGGGAGCCATGAATCTGCAGGAGTCCTGCAGCTTCTGCCATGCTTTTAGTCCCAGAGTGCTCCAAGAAAGAAAGAATAAGCTGATTTTAAAGGGACTCTTGAAACCCTCTTTCGAAGAGGCCATGGATTCTTCTCTCAGTGCTAAATCTAAGTCTAAATAAAAAAAAGAGATCTCCGGCTCCTTCAGTTCCCTCAGAGCCACAGGAGAAAGTCACAAAACTTGCTTCGACCTCCTCGGCTCCACTGTCCTCAGGGCCGCAGGAAGTGTCGGTGTCGATGGAACCGGCGTCGGCTCCAATTATATTGGAACCTCTTCGGAGCCGATCGCCCAGTCTTAGACCAGGTTCACCTGAGAGGAGATCTCGATCTCCCTCCCTGTCCTCCAAATCCTCCAGGACCCTTTCTGATGTGGATATTGATAGGGTGGTGCAGAGGCTCCTCCAGTCACCGGTTTTAGCAAAATTGTTTTCAGCTCCGGCCCAGTCAGCTCCGGAGCCCGTCCCGACCCCTTCTTCAATCATTCCTCCTCCGAGTGCATCTCTGTCTTTGGAGCCAGAGTGTTCTGCGCCGTGTGATGTTCCTAGGTCGGCTCCGATGGCCCCTCCGGACCTATTGGTACCGACTTTGGCTCTGACCTTGTCGGCTCTGTCCATGGGGTTAGGGACTCGGGATTCTTCAGTCTGACCCAAGGGGGACATCTCAGGACATATTTCGGTTCTGAGTCTTCCACTCGGTGCCTCGGCTCAAGGGACCTCGACTCTTGTCTTGGTCTCGGAGGCTGGCCGGTCCTTGGACTCGGGGGGCGGGGGAAGGCTGCCTTTGAGGCCATGCGGACTGCGCTGGCCAGATTGTCAGCTACATCATGCGGGTCGGTCATTCTGTCCCCTACCACTCCGGTGAGAACCTCTGATCACCACCTATCCATAGACAACCAAGGCCTAGGGATACCCCCACGAGTGGTCCCCAAGTTTCTGAGGGCCCTTCAGAGTTCGTGCCTGAGGAGCCCCCTAGAAAGAAGATGTGCAAGAAGAAGTACATAGACTCCCAGGATGAGTCTCTCACCTCTGATACTGACCTCAGGAAATCGGTGGGGTTCCCCAAGTCATCCACTGATGATGTTTCCTTCTCCGACATCCTGGAGATACTGAAACAAAGAGTTGACTGACCATCCAAAGCCCCTTCCGAGGAGGAGTTGGTCTTCCTTAAGGCCTTTGGTGCTCAGCCCTCTGCCTCCTGAGGGTCCCCACCCTTTGACGAGCTCCTAGATCTAATTTGTCGGAGGGTGTGGGAGAACCCTGATTCTGTGGAGCCCATACCCAGGAGTCCCAACAAGTTTCTTTCTAAAGGGGTCCCTGTGGATGCCATGGTGGTGGCGGCGGCCACTCAGAAGGAAGTAGCAGAGACTTCTTCCTCCGTCCATCCTCCTAACAAGGGATCTAGGACCATGGACCGGTAAGGGAAGCGTACTCTCTCGTCAGCAACCTTCACCTTACTGTCGCTGAACTATCTGTCTCATTTCACTCGGCTCCAGAGAGATCTCCTCAAGGAGTTGGGAGATACTCTTGCGGGTAACATCCCTGAGGCGGTGGCCCAGACGGTTAACGCCCAGGTGTCTACCCTCAATTCCATCGTCAACTCCTCCATGTGACTCATCTCATATGCAGCGAGCGAGCAGGGCAGCAAGCTCAGGAGTCACCCTTAGAAGGCAAGCCTGGCTGCGCCTTTGTCATTTTGCGGAGGCCTTCAAGTCCTCTTTCACTGGCGCCCCCTTTGATGGTTCTTCTTTGTTCGGAACCAAAGTGAAAGACACCCTCAACAGGTGCCAGCAAGAGGGAAAGACCCTGTCTGCCGTAGGGGTCCGTTTTTCCCTTTCCTATAGGCCTTACCCCAAGGCCCAGTGGGGTGGGAAGATGTGGTTCAAAAAAATCACAGAGGTTTTTTCCTGCCGCACAAGGGGAGTCCCCCTCCAGAGGCAGAGGAGGGGGAGGTTATTCAGGGAGACGCCACCCTAGAGGCAGAGGGGGCCCCCGCAATTCAGGAGACCGCGATTCCTTTCGCGGCTCTCCCTACTCTCGTTCCTGAGGGAGTGCCCGGCTGTGCTTATCTGGAGCCAGTCGGGGGTCGAATTTCGTTGTATCCGGAAGCCTGGAAAAGCATCACCCAGGACCGATGGGTATTACGAATAATTTCCAGAGGTTATGTCATTCCATTTACGTCAGACCCCCCCTTCAGTCAGAAAAATCCCGGACGTTCCACCCAGTCAAAGGGATCAAGCAGCCTCAGAGGTTTCAAAGCTGCTAGAAAAAGGAGCCATCCAGTATGTCCCCTCAGACCAAGTCGGATTAGGGACTTACTAAGATTCTTTTTGGTGCCGAAAACAACAGGGGACCTGAGACCCATATTAGATCTCAGCCGACTGAACAACTATGTACAGAAGTCCAAGTTCCGTATGGTCACGCTACAATCGATTCTCCCATTGTTGGGAGAGGAGGTATGGATGTGCTGCATCGACCTCAAGGATGCTTACTACCATGTCAAAATGGACAGGGCATCCAGGAGTCACCTACGCTTCCGGCTGGGAGCCAGTCATTTCCAGTTTCGAGCCCTGCCCTTTGGTCTCACCACAGCCCCCAGGGTGTTCACCAAGTGTATGGCGGTGGTGACTGCTCACTTGAGACGTCAAGAATTCCAAGTGTTTCCGTATCTGGATGACTGGCTCATTACCGCCCCCACCAGGCATCTACTAATCCAAACCAGGGACACTACCATCACTCTGTCAGCAGTTGGGCATAACAGTAAATTGGGAAAAATCTGCCTTGTTCCCCTCACAGATTGTCACCTTTATAGGAGCAGAATTAGACACCATTTCAATGCGAGCATTTTTGCCGCAGGAAAGGATCAGAGTCTTGCAGCAACAGATGCACACCCTGATGCCCCTGAAGAAAGCGAAGGCAAGATGGCTTCTTCAACTCCTCGGGACCATGGCAGCAACAAATATGTTGGTCCCTCTAGCGAGATTGCACATGAGACTTCTTCAATGGCTCCTCTTTGTTCAATGGTCTCTCCAAAAATTCCACTTTCTCACCCCATTTTGCTCATGGACAGATGCAAACAGGATCTCAGTTGGTGTCTTTGCACCAACAATTTGGACAGGGGAAAACCCTTTGTTCCAACCATCCCAGTTGCCACAGTGACCACGGACGCCTCCCAGATTGGGGGGGGGGGGGGCATTATCTTGGCAGGACAGTCCAAGGCATGTGGCAAGATCATGAGATACATCTGCATATCAACGTCCTAGAGATGAGAGCGGTGCTACTTGCGTTGCAAGCACTTCAGAGCTTTCTGCCTCTAGGCATGATTGCAATACACTCGGACAACATGTCGGTAGTGTGGTATCTAAACAAGCAGGGGGAACCAGATCTTACCCCCTGTGCAGAGAGGCCATGCGAGTGTGGCGGTGGGCAGTGTCTTCTCAATGGTTTCTGGTGGCAACGCACATTCCGGGGAAGTCCAATGTGATAGTGGACAGGCTAAGCAGAGATATTCTGATGCCTTACGAGTGGTCCCTGAATCATATAGTTGCAGAACGAATCTTCAGCAGATGGGGTCAGCCTTGCTGCGACCTTTTTGCCAGCCCCCTCAATGCCAAATGCAGCAGCTACTTCACGCTGATCCCCCCACAGGGGGAGTCACCCAGAGACGCTCTAGTTCACGATTGGCCCTCCGGTCTGCTTTATGCTTTCCCTCCGTTTCCCTTGCTGTCAAAAGTAATTCAGAAAGTGCAATCCTTGGGAAGCAGAATGATTCTGATTGCTATACACTGGCCTCGTCAAGTCTGGTTGCCCTTTCTCCAACCCTACATTGTGGACACTCCTTGGATTCTGGACCCACAACCAGATTTACTGACACACATGTCGGGAAAGTTCCACTCCTCCCTGATGACCCTCCGGTTGACAGCCTGGCTACCCCACTTCCATTGTTAGTTAGGCTTCATTATTTTTTGCCGGAGGTAGTTCACATTTTATCTTCCTCTCATAAGCCCTCTACTAGGAAGATTTATTCTAGCAAATAGAAGAGGTTTTCTATTTCGGCGCACACCCAAGGAATTGATCCTTACACAGCCCCGATTGCTTCAGTTTTGGAGTTTTTGTCTATGCTTTTCCATCAGGGTTCTGCATCATCTACCATAAAAGTTCAATTGGTGGCGATCTCTAATTTTCATGTTGCTAATGAGCCTAGTCTCATGCCTCACAGACTCTGTAAGGCCTTCCTGAAGGATACTCTATTACTCCGTCCTCCGGTCTCCAAACCTATCATGCCCTGGGATCTCAATTTTGTTCTACAAGCCCTTACTTCACCACCTTTTGAGCCTGCAGCTACCTGTGATTTGAAATTCTTGACCTGGAAAACAGCCTGTTTAATAGCAATCACTTCAGCCAGGCGAGTTTCAGAAATTCAAGCCCTTTCTGTCAAACCTCCATACTTGATCTTCCATAAGGACAGGGTTTCTCTTAGACCAAACCCTTCTTTCCTTCCTAAAGTGGCTTCCATATCTAATCTTAATCAATCTATTGAGTTGCCTGTATTCTTTCCCCATTTTTCAAACAAGGCAGAATTTAAATTTCATCAATTGGATGTACACAGACAGTTATGTTTTTATCTGCACCGAAGAAAAGATATCCGAAAGTCCGATCAACTATTTGTCTCCTTTTCGGAAAATAAAATTGGGTCCCCTGTCTCCAAAATCACCCTATCCAGATGGATATCCAGTTGCATCTCTTTCGCCTACTCAGCAGGAGGAAAAGACCTGCCGTTTCCGGTCAAGGCTCACTCTACTTGGGCTGTTTCTACATCTACAGCCTATCAAGACAGATTGTCGATGGATTATATATGTGCTGCAGCTACTTGGGCTTCCCCTCACACATTTGTTACTCATTACAAATTGGACGTGGTATCTAGGGGCAGGTCGTCCTTTGGTTCCACAGTACTCAGGAATATTTTCCTATGAGCCCCCCAGGATGTAGGTGCTAGGGACGCTGTCCCACGGGTAAGAATGTAGGCAAGATTGGACTACATAACATCAGGAAGTTATGTACTCACCATAACGTTCGATGTATGTAGTCCATCTAGCCTCACATTCTTACTTACCCTCCCCCCTTCCTGGAGGATCTGGAGGTTAGGTTTCTATTTACAGAGTTCCCTTCACCTTTAGCTTATTCCTTTTTTACCTGGAGGTTGTGTATGCATGGGGGTATGACTGAGTACTCGCAGCAAACTAGATCTGGGGATATGGAGAGTGCAGCATGGGATACCTGCTTAGCCCAGCCAATAGAAGACTTCGAGCTAGAAAAGTTTGGCTGAGTCAGAGCCGATATTTGGCTCTGAACCCACGGGTAAGAATGTGAGGCGAGATGGACTACATACATCGAACGTTATGGTGAGTACATAACTTCCTGATGTTAAGTTGTCATTCTCGCCTTCATTCTTGCTGGATGGGTTCGGAGCCGACCCTTGGCTCCAACTCGGCCTATACTATAGCTCGAGAGCTATTTCTACCGGCTCGAGGCAGCCCTATATCCCACAATACCATGCGCTAACTCCCCAGATCTCGTTTGCCGCTTCGCTGCGAGGTTGCCTTTTTTACCGGCTCAGGTCAGTAAAAGGAATTTTCAACAAAGTTTCTATTTTTTGAGGTAGTTTCTTAGGTTATTTTCCCTCATTAGTTCCCTATCGATATTGTTACTTATTAGTGTTTGTTTTGTAAGCCCTACCCACCCCTTTAGTTAACTTTTATAATCGGGCCTACAGGCTTTAGTTTTTCTGTTTACTCACCCCCTCTGTGTGTGTACATAACTTCCTGATGTTAAGTTGTCATTCTCGCCTTCATTCTTGCTGGATGGGTTCGGAGCCGACCCTTGGCTCCAACTCGGCCTATACTATAGCTCGAGAGCTATTTCTACCGGCTCGAGGCAGCCCTATATCCCACAATACCATGCGCTAACTCCCCAGATCTCGTTTGCCGCTTCACTGCGAGGTTGCCTTTTTTACCGGCTCAGGTCAGTAAAAGGAATTTTCAACAAAGTTTCTATTTTTTGAGGTAGTTTCTTAGGTTATTTTCCCTCATTAGTTCCCTATCGATATTGTTACTTATTAGTGTTTGTTTTGTAAGCCCTACCCACCTCTTTAGTTAACTTTTATAATCGGGCCTACAGGCTTTAGTTTTTCTGTTTACTCACCCCCTCTGTGTGTGTGTGTGTGTGTGTGTGTGTGTGTGTGTGTGTGTGTGTGTGTGTGTGTGTGTGTGTGTGTGTGTGTGTGTGTGTTGTTGTTCTAGTCAGCCCCCTCATCTCCCCCTTGTGTGTAAGTGAGTGAGTGTGTGTGCTGATTGAGTTACTGTCTTTAGGGCAATGTCCAAAGACGTTAAGGTCTCGGGATTCAAGAAGTGTGACTCGTGCTGTCAGAAAATGTCTCTGACAGATGGTCACACTTCTTGCGTCTACTGCTTGGGGCCTTTGCATCGGCAGGACTCTTGTTCCGTCTGTCATGGATTTAGTTCAAGAGTCCTGCAGGAGCGTCGTAACAAACTTATTTTGAGGGGCTTATTGAAGCCTGATGATTCCCCGTCCAAGTCTGGCTCGGGGAAGTCATCTAAGCCCGCTAAACCCTCGGCTGCAGTTTCTGAGTCGAGGGCTGGCAAAATTGAGATTGCTCCGACATCGGCTCCATTCGGAGACGATGCAAGCAAGATCGTTTCCGCTCCAAAACCCATATTGGAGCCGACTTCAACGCGCAAACGCTCTAGGTCTCCTTCACTAGAATCCGTCCGATCGGCTCCAAGATCACCCCTCCTATCGGAGCGGAGTCATAGGACTCATTCCTCCAGGTCGTCTAGGCTCTCCGACCACGATATTGAGAAGGTAGTCAGTAGACTCATAAAATCTCAGGAACTGGCCCAAATGCTCCAAAGCCCGTCTCACCAGACTGTGGCTCCCTCGGTGCCGCCTTCGATTTCTCCTCTGACTCTCCAGTCGAGTTCGGAGCCAGAGTTTGTTAGAACCGTAACCTTGCCCACGTCGGAGCCGATACTTCCACCTTCGGCTCCAGTGTCGTTGGCTCTGACTTCTTCATTGGTACTGTCCATGGAGAGGTCCGGGCGCCGAGACTCCATTGTCGGCTCCGAGGGGGCGAGTGGCATCGGACCCTTGTCCGACCCCGCTCTCCCTCTCGGAGCGTCGGCTCTGGTTAGTTCGGCTGCGACATCATTCTCGGAGCCTTCTCTGTCGGTGCCAGAGGCGGTTCGGGTATCTTCAGAGCTGGGACTGCCTTCGGTGCCTGATAGGGGGGCTTTCGAGTTGATGAGGAGCGTGCTGGATCCAGTGTCCGCTCCAAGGTTGGGTTCTTCAGCTCCTCCCCCTACAGTGCCTGTTAAGGTCTCTGGCCATCCTCTTGCAACTGATAGCAGAGATCCAAAGCGTAGGGTACCCACTTTGGGTGTCTCTTCCTCCTCCGAGGCATCCCCTGAAGCTTCAGGGGAACCCCCTAGGAAAAAACAGTGCAAGAGGAAGCACATAGACTCCCCCGAGTCTCTCACTTCGGACACCGACTTGGATGAGTCGGAGGGTTCCCCGAGATCCCCTTCTGAGGATGTCTCCTTTTCAGACATCCTAGAGATCCTGAATCAGAGGGGGAATTGGTCCACCCTTAAACCCTCCGAGGACGAGTCTGTTTACCTTGACGCTTTTGAGTCTCGCCCTTCCACCTCCTGGGTGTCTCCTCCCTTTGACCCACTAATGGAAGTAGTGGCCAGAAAGGCATGGGCAGCTCCTGACTCAATGGAACCTACCCCTAGGAGGCCTTCTAAATTTATTTCTGCTCCGGAAGACGAACCATTTCTGACCAAAGGTGTCTCGGTAGATGCTATGGTGGTAGCAGTTGCCACTAAGAAGGAATTAGCTGATCCTTCAGTACCTGTTCATCCTCCTAACAAAGAGTCCAGGACCATGGACAGGTACGGTAAGCGGACATTTGCTTCAGCGACCTTTGCCATGCAGTCGCTGAGCTATTTATGTCATTTCACCCGCCTTCAGAGAGATTTGCTCAAAGAACTGGGTGAAACCATACAGGATCCTTCTGCTGTTGGGGTATCAGGACAAGATTAACTCCCAGCTGGTTAACCTGAATTCCATTGCCAACTCCTCCATGTGGCTTATCTCCTATGCAGCCGATGGAGCGAGTAGGGCCGCAGGCACAGATGTTGCGTTGCGACGTCACGCCTGGATGCGACTCTGTAATTTTGCTGATCCCTTCAAGGCGTCCTTCACCAACACCCCCTTTGATGGTTCAGAGTTGTTTGGACCTCAGGTGAAGAATACCCTCACCAGGTGTGAGCAAGATTGTAAGACTCTCTCTGCCGTGGGAGTCCACTTTTCCACACCATCTAGACCTTACCCTAAAGGCCAGAAGGGTGGAAAGATGTGGTTCCGCAAACCACAGGGAGTCGCGCCTGCCGCACGTGGTAAACATCCCCCCAGAGGCAGAGGGGGGAACAATAATAGATGCCGCCCCAGGGGCAGAGGGGGTCCACAGAACCAGGGTTCCAGGGAATCCTTCCCTGACCAACCCTTTCAGCATCCCTGAGAAGCTGCACGACTGTCCACCTTCGGAGGCAGTTGGGGGAAGATTATCTCTGTACCCGGAAGCCTGGCAAACCCTCTCTCAAGACAAATGGGTACAGTTGATTATATCCGAGGGTTACAAAATCCCCTTCATTTCCCCTCCAATAAAATCGCCAAGACCCCTCCTAGACGTACCACCTGCACAAAGGGGTCAGGCACAGCTAGAAATAAAAAAGCTGTTAGAAAAAAGAGTCATCCAGGCAGTCCCAGCAGACCAGCTAGGATCCAGAATCTACTCCAGGTTCTTTTTGGTACCAAAAAAGACAGGAGACTGGAGACCCATTTTGGACCTCGGCAAACTGAACAAGTCTGTGCAGAAGACAAAATTTCAGATGGTAACACTGCAGTCCATTCTACCCTTTTTGGGCAGAGACAACTGGGTGTGCTCGTTAGACCTTCAGGACGTGTACTATCATATAAAGATACACAGGCGCTCCAGGAGGTTTCTCCGCTTCAGGCTGGGAGCCAGTCATTTCCATTTCAGAGCCCTGCCCTTTGGTCTCACCACAGCCCCCCCGGGTGTTCACCAAATGCTTGGCAGTGGTCACGGCTCACCTGAGACAAAAAGGATTCCAGGTGTTTCTATATTTAGACAACTGGCTCATTACCACTACCACCAAGCAGCATCTTTTAATAGCCATGGATTACACCATTCACATTTGCAACAAACTAGGTATTTCCATAAACTTTGCAAAATCCTCCTTGTCACCTTGTCAATCTATAAACTTCATAGGCGCCGTACTAAACACCAGAGAAATGTCTGCAACATTGCCACCTCAGAGAGTGACAGACATACGGTGGAATGTTCGGTTTCTGTTGCAGTCCAACAGAATTCAAGTCAAGTTAGTACTGAAAACGTTAGGCCTCATGGCAGCGGCGATCCTTCTCCTCCCCTTAGCCCGCTTCCACATGAGAATTCTCCAGTGGATGCTTTTTTCTCAGTGGTCCTTTCAACAGCTCCCAATGACTCACAACATCTTGATAACCCCATCTTGCAAGAGACACCTCTCCTGGTGGATGGTCTCCCCTCAACTTCTTCAGGGCAGACCCTTTGTTCTTCCCCCTCCAGTTGCCACAGTGACAACGGATGCCTCCCTGATCAGGAGGGGGGGGTCACTATCAGGGCAGGACTGTCCAGGGCACATGGCAACAATTAGAATGCCACCTGCACATAAACATCCTAGAGATGAGAGCAGTGCTTTTATCGTTGCAAGCCCTTCAGGACTCTCTTCCCACTGGGACTATAGCAGTTCAAACAGACAATATGTCTGTAGTGTGGTACATAAACAAGCAGGGCGGAACAAAGTCCTACCCCCCTATGTCGAGAAGCACTCAGACTTTGGCAATGAGCGATCTCCTCTCAACGGTTTCTGATAGCAACGCACATCCCCGGGAGGTCCAATGTCATAGCGGACAGACTGAGCAGAACAATTCTCATGCCTCACGAGTGGTCTCTAAATCAAGCGGTAGCAGAGAGAATTTTTCAGAAGTGGGGCCAGCCTTGCTGCGACCTTTTCTCAACCCCTCAAAACAGCAAGTGCGTTTACTTCTTCACTCTCTTCCCTCTACCAGGCCATCCCCCCAGAGACGCTGTCATCCATGATTGGCCTCGGGGTCTTCTATACGCATTTCCCCCCTTTCCGTTGATTCCGCAATTAATTCAGAAAGCAACCGCATTGAGATCCAAAATGATCCTCATTGCTCCGTATTGGCCTCGACAAGTATGGTTTCCGTTCCTGCACCGTTATCTACTGGAACAGCCCTGGCACCTGGAACCCCTTCCAGACCTTTTGACCCATTGACCCATCTAACGGGCAAGCTGCACCAGTCTCTTCGTTCCCTCAACCTCACAGCTTGGTTGCTCCACTTCCAACCATAGCCAGGCTTCCCTTTATTTCTCTTCCTGTCCGTGATATCATTTTTGCTTCCCATAAGTCCAATACTAGAAAGACTTATGCGAGCAAATGGAAGCGTTTTTCGTTCTGGGCAGAAGCTAGGTCCTTAGATCCTTTTAATGCACCAATTCATAAAGTTCTAGATTTTCTGGCGGAGCTTTTTCATTCAGGATCGTCGTCGGCCACTATCAGAGTACAACTAGTGGCCATTGCAAATTTTCATGTGGGGCTCTCGGAAGCAAATATTATGTCCCACAAACTCTGTAAAGCTTTCCTCAAGGGCATCTTCTTGCTCAGACCTCCCATTAAGGATCCTCCTCCACAATGGGATTTAAATTTAGTATTAACGTCATTGATTCTCCCTCCCTTTGAGCCTGCAACTTCTTGCTCCTTTAAACTTCTTTCTTGGAAAACTCTGTTTTTGGTGGCTATAACATCTGCCAGAAGGGTATCGGAACTCCAAGCCTTGTCCGTCCGTCCCCCTAATTTGGTTTTTCATAAAGACAGGGTAACTCTCACAACGAATCCTTCCTTTCTACCGAGAGTTTCTTCTGAATCAAATCTGAACCACACTATTGACTTGCCTGTTTTCTTCCCAGATTATTCAAACAGGGCTGAACAGAAATTACATTCCTTGGATGTTCATCGCCAGCTGCAGTATTATTAAGACAGGACAAAACAATTCAGAAAATCAGAACAGCTCTTTCTCTCTTATGCTGAAGGAAAGAAAGGACTTCCAGTATCAAAGGTAACTCTTTCCAGATGGTTGACATCCATCATTACCTTTGTCTACGAGTTGAGACACAAACAACTCCCGTCTAGGCCTAAGGCTCATTCAACCAGGGCACTATCAACATCAACAGCCTTTCAAGCAAGGATACCATTAGATGCCATATGTGCAGCAGCTACATGGGCTTCTCAACATACCTTTATTACCTATTACAAGCACGATATAGCCTCCAGAAATAGAGCTGACTTTGGTTCCACTGTACTCAGGAGTCTGTTCCATTGAGCCACCCAGGACCAAGGTGCTAGGGACGCTGTCCCATCCAGCAAGAATGAAGGCGAGAATGACAACTTAACATTAAGAAGTTATGTACTTACCATAACGTTCCATGTTAGTTGTCTTCTTCTCGCCTTCTTTCTTGCGTCCCTCCCTCCTGCCCCCTAGCCTGGACAGACTTGAAGGTCTCTGAGTCCTTCTATTTCATGTTATATAGTCCTTCACGGTTACCCCGTATCATTAGGGTTACCAGCAGGGAGACCGTTTTTGGTTATAATTATAATAATAATTTTATACTATGTGTTAGCTGCCAACGAGATCTGGGGAGTTAGCGCATGGTATTGTGGGATATAGGGCTGCCTCGAGCCGGTAAAAATAGCTCTCGAGCTATAGTATAGGCCGAGTCGGAGCCGAGGGTCGGCTCCAAACCCATCCAGCAAGAAAGAAGGCGAGAAGAAGACAACTAACATGGAACGTTATGGTAAGTACATAACTTCTTA
Organism: Protopterus annectens; assembly: GCF_019279795.1. Lineage (NCBI taxonomy): Eukaryota > Metazoa > Chordata > Ceratodontiformes > Protopteridae > Protopterus > Protopterus annectens. Next base: position 436,403,332 of record NC_056743.1, read on the forward strand.
TTCTTTCCTGCACCTAGCAGAGAGGGACAAGGTAAGCCCCGCAGGGACAGAAAACCCAGACACCTATCCCATGGACAGCAGAGAACCAAACAGTGGACCACTTCCACTCCAAAGGCAGGGAGTTCTAAGCCATCCCTCTATGGTAAAACCTCTCAGTGACACCCCCCCCCGCCCTCTTTTCATTCACCAAAAACTAGGAGGGAGGCTCTCCCTCTGCAAAGAAAATTGCTTTTCTGTAACAAAGGACCAATGGGTTGTAAACATCATTTTTCAGGGATACAAATTCTCCTTCAATGAACTTCCAGTTCTAAGGTACCCAGACTTACCTCCAAATCAGTGGGCAGAAGCACTGAAACAAGTCCAAACTCTCATATCCCAAGGGGCAGTAGAACCTGTCCCCTCATATCAAACAGGCAAAAGTTTTTATTCCAGACTATTCCTTGCTCCCAGAAAAGAGGGCACTTGGCGCCCCATCCTGGATCTATCCATTCTGAACACCTTCCTGGTAGTCCTCAAATTCAAAATGCTAACTTTACAGCAGCTGCTGTCTATGCTGACAAAAAATGCCTGGTTAGTTACCCTAGATCTAAAAGATGCCTAACTCCACATCCCCATAAGGGAATCCTGCAGGAAATTCCTTCACTTCAGAGCAGGCTCTCAGCACTTTCAGTTTTCTGCACTACCCTTTGGCAGCCTTTTGTAGGCAGAGAAATATACAAAGTTACCCTTATCTGGATAAGTGCCTCATTCAGGCAGATTGCAAAGAAAAGCTCCTCAAGGACTTCCTCTTTGTCAAAACCCTCCTAACCTCCTTAGGCTACACCATCAACGACAAGAAATCCAGGCAAACACCCTCCAGGAAGATCATTTTCTTGGGAACACTGCCGGACACAGCATCCCAAATGGCCTTCCTATCCCCAGAAAAGCAGCGCTTCCTGCCTCTCTGTTTCACCCAGCTGGCTTCCAGAAGTCACCTCACTGCGAGGAAGTTCCTGCAAGCCTTGGGGTGCATGGCATATTGCATCCTTCCAATTCCTCTGGCCAGGCTTCACATGAGAAAACTTCAGTGGTACCTAAAGAACCTTTGGTGTCAGTAGTCTCAACCTCTAGAGACCTCTCTCCCTCTGATCCCCTGTATAAGGGCCAAGTTTTTCTGGTGGGCAGGGGCCTGTGCCCAGAACAAAGGTCTTTCCTTCACCCTACGCCCAGCCAGGCAGACCATTACCACAGGCACCTCAGACATAGCTTGGGGCGGGAGGTTGGCATAATGGTTACGGTGTTTACCTTACATACACAAGGTGCAGGGTTTGATTCTCACATGGGATAATTGGCTAGGCTTAAAATGACCCACAAGGGCAGTTAGCCTAGTACTGCTCTATGAACCTATGAACCTACCTAGAAGGCATGTGCACCCAAGGTCTTTGGGATGCTCAGCACCTTCCCTTACACATCAACTAGAAGGAAATGATGACAGTAAAAAGGGCTCTGACATCCTTCAGACCCCATCTCAAGCCAGGGGGTCTCCTTATCAAAACAGAAAACACCACAGTAATGTGATACATCAGCAAACAGGGAGGGACCCAATCTTACTCTTTGTGCAGGCTAGCCGTGAACCTCTGGCTGACAGCCTCTTCCATGGGACTACACCTGATAGCCCAATACCTACCAGCGATCAACAACACCCTGGCAGACCATTTAAACCAAAACTTACTGTAATCCCATGAATGGCAGGTCCACATAAAAATCTTTTTACAAATCACTCAAGTCGTGGGAGACTCCAGAGGTGGATCTCTTTGCTTCACATCTCAACCATCAGCTGAAAAAAATTCTGTACCAGGGAGTATGACCACCTAATGTGGAAGGTGGATGCCTTGACCTTCCCCTGGAACACCCTCTTTGTGTACGCATTCCCTCCTATGCCTCTTATTCCAAAGGTACTGATCAAAATAAGGGAGGAGAGACCAAAGGCCATCCTCATTGCTGCAGATTGGCCCAGACAACATTGGTACCCCTTACTGCGCAGCCTGACCTTATAGCCTCCCAGGCAGCTTCCCCTGATCTCAGACCTCTTAACTCAGGTGGGGGGGAATGCTGCACCCACACTTGCAGACTCTCAAACTATCAGCATGGCTAATACTCTAAAGGCAGACAAGGGGTTCCCTGTTAAGCAAACAGGTCCTAGACATTATCACAGAGGCCAGAAGGCCCAGCAGCAGAAAATCGTACGCAGGAAAATGGAAAAGATTCTGCTCCTAGAGCCAGTCCAGAGGGGCAGTACCTCACTATCTTCGATCCCTCTTATCCTGGACTACCTAGCAGATGTACTTAATAGTGGCCCGTCCTTCTCCTCTATTAAAATCCACGCCTCAGCTATTTCAGCTCATTTTGATACAGAACAGCCCCTTTTCTCCCATCCTTTGATTAAACAATTCCTCAGAGAGGCTTCTAATATCAGACCTTCCAGAAGGCCACCTACTCCAGCCTGGGACCTGAATTATGTTTTGGAAAAAGTAACTTTACCACCGTTTGAACCTGCTGCTTCAGCGGAACTAAGATACTTCTCCTGGAAGACTGCTCTTCTCTTAGCTATTACCTCAGACAGAAGGGTTTCAGAACTTTAGGCAATGATGGCCATTTAGCCCGTCATCATCTTTTATGCAGACAGGGTCTTCCTGAGGACTAATCCCTCTTTTATGCCCAAGGTGGTATCTGTTGTAACTCTCAACCAGGCCATACATCTACCCACCTTCTTTCATAACCCTCAGAACAAGGGGGAAATAATTCTGCACTCACTAGACGTTCACAGACAGTTCAGATAGTAACTGGACCTTAATAAACCCTTCAGGAAAACAGAACCAACTACTTGTCAGCTTTGCCCCAGGGGCAGAGGAGAAGCCCATTTCCAAACAAACCATTACCAAATGGATATCACACTGTATCCATTTCTGCTACAGATTGCATGGGAACCCCCCCCCCCAAGTCTATTCGAACCCATTCCACTCGGGCAGCCTCCACTTCCACAGCATTCCTCAGAGGAGTTCCCAGCAGGGACATCCTAGAAGCTGCCACCAGGACTTCTGTCCATACCTTTACTAAGCATTACCACCTACCTCTATTTTCTAAGGCTAGGGCAGGGTTTGCCTCTGTGGTTCTGCAGGGCATGCTGACCCATTCCTAGGTCTCTTACTAATCTTACCACCCTCTCCTCAGCTTTGGGAATCCTCCCACAAGTGATGACTGGAACAGTAAAACACAAAGAACATAGTACAGCTGTGTACACTTACCATAAATGTAGATATTTGAGTGTATTCGCTGTTAATGTCCTGGTTTCCCACCCTCTTTCCCCCATGTATCTTCTTTCTTTAGGGAGACATAAGTTTCTAACTGTGGCTTTTAGCCACATGGGCCACTTTATCATATTTACCTGGGCCTCTGACTGGTTAGGGGAAAAAAAGTGATGTAATGGCATAATGGCATCAGCTGCCTTCCTTTATAGCACTGACAACCTGACGTCAGACAGCAAGCGACTGCAGCTGATGTAGAAAAACATTGACTCTGGTATTCAGGCTGGCCAAAGGCTACCACAGCAGGGATAACCTGCAGTTGATGACTGCAACAGTGCATACACTCGAACATCTACATTTATGGTAAGTGTACACAACTGTACTTTCTGCTTCCTCCACTCTCATGTGAAGGATTTTATTCAGGAATGTTTCTGGTCCCAGATAAAGAAGATTCTTGGAGGCCAGTTTTGTATCTTCCTTTCCTGAACCAGTTTGTGCTAGTGCTCAAGTTTTAAATGCTTTCAGTTCACAATTTGGCACCCCTTCTTCCTCATTTGAGTTTCTTAGTGACCTTGGATTTAAAAGATGCATATTATCACATTCCTATTCATCCAGAAATCAGATGTTTCTTAAGGTTGTGTGTCTGTCTGGATCACATTATAAGTTCCCTGCCTTAGCCTTTGGGCTATCCATTGCTACAGACCTGTTCACAAAGTGTCTAGCTCATGTGATAGCCCACAGCAGACTGAAGGGCATCCACATTTTTCCTTATTTAGATTACTTGCTTATCTTTGCTGAGTCTTTTTCAAAGTGTCTGGAATATCTCTGTCTACTGTTTAAGGCATCTCATACACATGCTGGAATTCCAAGAGAAAATTCAGAAGTCTTTTCTGACTCAGAGGATTGCTTTTCTTGGGTGCTTGCTGCACACCTAAGTACAAAGAGCTTTTATTCTACAGGAAAAGATATTTCTGCATTTAGAGCTACTTCTGGGGTTTTCCACTTAGACATCCGTCTCAGGAATGGAATTCCTCAGGATTCTGGGTCTCATGGCATTTGTGATTCCTCATGTAAGACCCTACATAAGAAAGATGCAGTGATATCTAAAATCTCTATGGATGTTCTTCGTGTTTCACTGTTGCAGTCATCACATTTGGATTTTTCTGCCTGCAGGTAGCCCTCAGCCGGCCTGAATACCAGAGTCTTGGATTCCTGCATCAGATGCTGTCTCTTCTTCCATGACGTTGGGTAGTTGGGGTATAAAACATGCTGCCAACGCAATTACGTCAGTCTTTCTTGCCGCACGGTGCCCGAAGCAGAAGCAGTTCACAAGTGCTGGTAGGCCGACTCCTGAAATTTTTGATGTGAAGTTGTTCAATCTCGCCATTCTTTCTTCACTGATGGGTTCAGAGCCGATCCTCGGCTCTGACACGGCCGACTAGCAAGCTCAAAGTTTTCCAGTAGCTCAAGACCCAACCCCTTATCCCACAATGCACTGCTGGAATTACCTCAGATCTAGTTTGCCGCAACACAGATCTCTTGGTTTCTAGCGTTGCTCAAGACTATTATTGGGAGTTTTCAACTTTCAGCAAGTTTTCTATTTGAATTTTATATCTTTTACTACTATAACTATATAATATTATCGAGTTAGCAGCTGTTTTCAGTTTTTCTCCCCTTTCCTAGTAAAATCTTCTGTTTGCCTTCGGACTTTTGGCCTTGGGCCTTTTCTTACAGTTGTTAGATTGAGTTGCCCTTTTGGGCTTTTTGATATTGGATTGCTGTAATCCTCTCTAACGTTATATAGCTAAATAGTTTTGTTACTAGTTGCCTTTTTGGGCTGTGTGTACTGTGTGTAGTTAATTAGATTAATCCTCTCTAACTTTAACTATTTTATATAGTTAAATAGTGTGCTTCTTTTGATTTTGTGAATAGTAGTTAGTACTATGTCTGAAGAGAAGGAAAAGCATCCAAAGTCTGGGTTTAAAAAATGCCCAGACTGCGGTCAAAAGATGTCCATTATGGATGCCCATGTGCAGTGTGTATACTGTTTGGGTGAAGTGCACCTGCAGGAGTCATGTAGTATCTGCCACTCCTTTTCTACTAGAGTGCTTGCAGAAAGGAAGAGGAAGTTAATTGATAGGGGTATTATCAAATACCCTTTCTCAGAGGCATTGTCTGACCAGGATGGGGCCAGCAAATCGTCCAAATCTTCCTCAGATTCCAGAACAAAGGAAAAAAGTCAGAAAGTGTTGTGACTTCGGCGTCGACAATCTGTTCTTTTCGGAACTGGGACACTGCTCTGGAACCGGTTGCCGAAAAACCTCCCTCTCTCTACTGCTCCAATCGGCTCCATCTATTCACTCCTCCAGGTCTTCTGTCAGCCTGTCAAATGGACCTGCTGGTTCAGAAACTCTTAAAGGCACCAAGCCTAGCTAAATTGCTGTCAGCTCAGACCCAACTGTCGGAGCCGAAGACCATTACTCCTGAATTGTCTGCTCCTCCGGGCCATACCGGGCCTTCCGAGCCAGAGGAGGCCGACCTGATGATTGTGGATCCTTTGGAGCCAACACCTGCTCTAGTGTTTTTAGCTCCATCTGCTCGGACATTCTCGGCACTGACCAGGGACTCTAGGAGCTGACACTCTCCGGTCGAGTCCTGGAAGGATAGTCGCACCGACTTGTTGGTGCCGACTCTTCCTCTCGGGGCTTTGGCTCGGGTGAACTCGGCTCCTTCCTTGGGCTTGGAGCCCACGGCTTCGGTGCGGGAGGGGATCGCGGCTCCTTCTGATCCATCATCCCAAGTGTAGAGACACAGAGCCTCAGGAAGCCCCACAGGGCGCTTCCTGCTCTTCTGAGACCTCTCCAGAAGTTCCCCCTGAAGAAGTCCCCAGGAAGAGATTATGCAAGAGGAGGCATTTGGACTCCCCACAGGAGTCTCTCACATCAGACACTGACTTGGATGAATCAGAAGAGTCCCCTAGATCCCCCTCTGAGGACATCTCCTTTGCAGAGGTTCTTAAAATTCTTAGGCAGAAGGGTGATTGGCATTCCAAGAGCCCTACTGAGGACGAGTTGGTTCTCCTGAAGGCGTTTGGGTCTCAACCTTCCACCTCTTGGGTGTCTCCACCCTATGATGAGCTTATGGATCTGGTCTCTCATAGGGCGTGGGAGTCACCAGAATCTATGGAACCTGTTCCTAGGAGGCCTAATAAGTTTATTTCTGCCCCCGAGGAGAAGTCCTTTTTGACCAAGGGAGTCCCTGTTGATGCCATGGTGGTGGCAGCAGCCATCGAAAAGGAAATGTCTGAGACTTCCTCGTCTATCCATCCTCCTAACAGAGAATCTAGGATCATGGATAGATATGAGAAACGCATGTTTAGTTCAGCAACTTTCTCACTCAGATCACTGAACTACTTGACCCATTTTACTAGGCTGCAGAGAGATCTCCTTAAGGAGTTGGGAGACACTCTTCAGGGTGCTGTAATTACGAGTGTATCCGACAAAGTTGCCACCCAGCTCGCTACCCTTAATTCGATAGTTAATTCGTCCATGCGTCTTCTATCTTACGCAGCTGATGGTTCGAGTAGAGCTGCAGGTACAGGAATTGCTCTTCGTAGGCATGCCTGGATGCGACTCTTTTCCTTCGCGGAACCCTTCATGTCTTCCTTCATGAATACCCCGTTTGACGGCTCATCTTTGTTTGGGCCAAAAGTGAAGGAGACTTTGACCAGCTGTGAACAAGAAGGAAAGACTCTGTCTGCTGTCGGAGTCTGTTTTTCCACCCCCTCTCAACCCTTTCCTAAAGGTCAGAGGGGAGGAAAGATGTGGTTCCGGAAAGCCCAAGAAGCCTTTCAAGACACATGTGGAGAGCCCTCCTCCAAAGGCAGAGGAGGGAGTTACAATGGAAGATGCCGCCCTCGTGGCAGAGGGGGTCTGCAACACCAGGGTGACAGCGATCACTTCTGTGGTCAGTCCTACCAGTGCTCTTGAAGGAAGGCCTGGCTGTCCTACTCTAGAGGCAGTCGGGGGTCGCTTGTCATTGTACCCAGAAGCCTGGCTAGATATAACAAATGACATTTGGGTAGAAAGTATCATTTTCAGAGGGTATTTCATACCGTTCACCACCCAGCCCCTTCCCATCAAAAAAATCCCGGACGTTCCACCCAATCACAGGGAACAAGCAACAATAGAGGTACGCCGATTGCTAGAAAAGAGTCATCCAGCCAGTCCCGGCAGACCAAACAGGATTCGGAACTTACTCAAGATTCTTTTTGGTTCCAAAGAAAAGAGGGGACTGGGGACCCATTTTGGATCTCAGCAGACTCAACTAATTTGTGAGGAAAGAGAAGTTCTGAATGGTCATGCTACAGTCCATATTTCCCTTTTTAGGGAAGGACAATTGGATGTGCTCGATCGAGCTCAAGAATGCTTACTACCACATAAAGATGGCCAGACTATCCAGGGATCACCTGCGTTTCCGGCTGGTAGCCAGTCATTATCAATTCTGAGCTCTGCCCTTTGGTCTCACTACAGCCCCCAGAGTGTTCGCCAAGTGCATGGCAGTAGTCATGGCTCAACTGAGGTGTCTAGGATTCCAGGTGTTTCCGTACTTGGACGATTGGCTCATTACCTCCACCACCAGGCATCAACTTCTTCAAGCTAGAGAGGCTACTCTGACACACTGCGATCGGCTAGGCATTACAGTCAACTTCGAAAAGTCTGCCTTGTTGCCATTGCAGCATATCGTTTTTATAGGGACAGAATTAGATACGTCAACCACCACTCTTAGTCTTCTGCCAGAAAGGATTTGTATTCTTCTCCAACACATCACGTCCTTGGTAGCAAAGAACAGAGCACCAGCTGCATAGGTATTGAAAGTACTAGGACTGATGGCAGCAGCAATCTTGGAAATCCCGTTAGCAAGGATGCGTATGAGAATCCTTCAATGGCTTCCATTCATGCAATGGTCTTACCAAGAACTTCCAATGAATCACACAATCCTGATAACGAATTCCTGCAAGAAGGATCTTCAGTGGTAGTTGACGTCTCTTCATGTCACAATAGGACGTCCTTTCATGCTACCCCCTCCAGTTGCCACTGTGACCACGGACGCTTCCCTGATAGGGGGGGGGGGCTTTTTCAGTGTAAGACTGCCCAAGGTACATGGACAGATCAAGAATCACATCTGCATATCAGTGTCCTGGAGATGAGAGCAGTACTTCTAGCGTTGCAGTACTTTCATGACTCTCTTCCTCTAGGGACAATTGCAATACAGACAGACAACATGTCAGTGGTCTGGTACCTGAACAAGCAAGGCGGGACCAAGTCTTATCCCCTTTGCTGAGAAGCCCTCAGAGTATGGCAGTGGGCAGCGTCATCCCAGCGCTTTCTTTTAGCAACGCACATTCTGGGCAAATCCAATGTCATAGCGGACAGACTGAGCAGGGCAATTTTATTGCCCCATGAATGGTCCCTCAAACAAGAGATTGCGGACAGGATTTTCCACAAATGGGGCCAGCCTTCCTGCAACCTGTTTGCCAGTCATATCAACAACAAATGCAGAAGCTATTTTGCCCTTATTCCCACACCACGTCACTCCCTGAGGGATGCTCTTGTCCACGATTGGCCCCCGGGTCTCCTCTACACATTTCCCCCAATTCCTCTGATACCCAGATTTTTACAGAAAGCAAAGTCGCTGGGACGGACAATCATCCTTATAGCCCCTCATTGGCCTCGGCAGATTTGGTTTCCGTTTCTTTACCATCACATTCTGTAAGACCCATGGATCCTGGACCCAGTTTCGGACTTATTGACCCTTTCGTCAGGGGATCTTCATCCATCATTGCAGACACTGAAGCTAACCGCTTGGCTGCTCCAATTCCCTGCATAGCCAGGCTTTATAATCTTTCCCATGACACTAGTCAAATTTTGTTGCCTTCCCATAAGCCTTCTACTAGAAAATTGTATCATAGTAAGTGGAAGAGATTTTCCATTTGGGCTTCCTCCCATAACATTGACCCTTACCAAGCCCCATTGTCTTCTATTTTACAGTTCTTGACAGAAATTTTCAACCAAGGAGCAGCAGCTGCTGTGGTGCGGGTACAAACTAGCTGCTATATCTGATTTCCATCTAGGGATCGATGGATTGAATATTATGGCTCACCAATTGTCTAAGGCTTTTCTAAAAGGTTCCTTTCACATGAGGCCTCCAGTGAAGACACCTTATTCTCCCTGGAATTTGAATTTTATGTTATCTCGCATCATTCTTCCTCATTTTAAGCCTGCATCATCTTGCGAACTAAAATTTCTATTGTGGAAAACTATCTTCCTAGTAGCCATCACTTCAGCCGGCAGAGTGTCAGAGCTCCAAGCCCTATCCATCAGGGCTCCTTATATGGTCTTTCATGCTGATAGAGTATCTCTCAGGACAAATCCATCCTTTTTGTTTAAAGTATGTTCTGAGATTAACATCAATCAAGTCATTATGTTGCCCATTTTCTTCCCTAATCACACCAACAAATTGGAATATATTTTGCACAAACTCGATGTTCACAGACAACTTAGATTTTATTTAGACAGAACAAAAGACATTAAGAAATCAGATCAGCTTTTTGTGTCTTTTTCTGAGGCCAGGAAAGGTAAACCAGTTGCCAAAACAGCTCTGTCTAAGTGGCTGTCAGATTGTATCACTTACACATATTCTTGTCATAACATGCCCTTGTCTAGTAAGGTGAAGGCTGTTTCAACCAGAGCAGATGTTCATCGTGCATACAGCTGCAGTCATAACAGATGGTTATCCTGCCGTCAGGCGGGTCCTCGGTCGGCCGAATTCCAAAGTCCAGGTCCGGCGTCGGTTGTCGTCACTTCTTCCCTGATGTCAGTGCAGCAGGGGTACAAAATAGGCAGCCGACGCCATTTTCTTCAGTCTTTCTTGCCGCGCGGTGCCCAAAGCAGAAGCAGTTCACAAGTGCCGGTCGGCTAGCTCCTGAGATTTACGAAAGTATTTCAGCCGAAGTCTTCTTGAAAGCTAAGTACCCCATTGGGGAAACTTTTCTTGCCTCAGACCGATGTCAGACAACGTTAATAATTGCATTTCATGTGGGAAGCAAATACCGCATAAGGATTTCCACTCTTTCTATATACCTTGCTTAGGCCCAGACCACGAAGTCTCAGCCTGCCGTTTTTGTGCTAGATTCAACAAACGCACTATTAAGCGTCGGGCGGAGTTCCCTCTTCACTTTTTTGGCAAAAAATTTAATTATATTATGTCGTCGGATACTCCGACTCCAGTTTTAAGCAAAAAACGCAAGGATAAGGACCAACATATGAGGTCCGCACCACCTACTGAAACCACGCTAAGGCCGACTACCGGTTCTCCGGTACTCAGCGAAGCGCCAACGCAGCCCCTGAGTACCGATGACAATGCATTACCGGTGTCTTCAGTACCCGAGGTCGCAGGCTCCTCGGCCCCCATTCCTACTACAGATACCGACGCCACTCCTGGCGGGGAAACTCAGAATTTAGACAGGCCTGCCATTTCTCAAGGGGTCTTCAGGCCTTCCTCCTTCTCTATTAAAGCCTTCACTAAATCCAAAACAGCCATGAAAACCAAAAAACAGGTTCCTCAGACCCCCTCTCAAGGCACCATGCCTAAAAAACAGATGCTTAAAATGGCTGAGGATTTGATTACTCTTATCAGGGGTTCTCAACCCCCCCCCCCCTGACAAAAGGCCCAGATTAGAGGAAGTCTACCCTTCCTCAGATCAAGCTTCTATTACCTCAGAACTTTCTGAGGACCAGGATTATGCCTATTCTCCCTTTGAAGATTCTGATGCAGAGGAGTCTATTCCCTCAGTCTCCCCCCCCCCCCCCCCTGAGGACTTCTCTTTTGGGGAAACCCTGCATACATTGAGGGAACACTTTCACTGGGAAGGCCAAGATTACTCAGATTCCAAGAAAAGGCTCAGGGAATTTCTTCTGCTCCCCCAGCATAGGCCTCTGGCTATCCCTCCTGTTTTAGATATATTGGATGATGTGTACACAGAAGCCAGCCTTAATCCTGATTCTTTGCCTCCAGCTCCTGTTAAACCAGACAGGTATTACCGGGTTCCTGATTCTCACCAGTTCCTATACAAAAGCCATACTGCTGACCCAGAAACTATTTCACAGGGTCCCAAGGGAATTAAGGCCTCTACTGCTAAAAACCCATTACCTTCAGAGAGAGATTCCAGAGCTTTAGAAAGGTGGGGGAAAAAGGTGTACACCTTGGCCACTTTAACTATGAGGGCATTAAACTGTCAGTTCCATATGTTAAAGTATCAACAGTTTTTGATATCTCAGCTGAAAAGCAAGATGACACAACCAGAACAACCAGATTTAAAAGAGTTGCAGGATTTGTTGCATGGTGCAGAGCAAGTGGGTAAACATACCTTGCAGTGTGGTTTTGATGCTTTAGAGGCCTCATGTAGAGCTGCTGTTACAGGGTCTGTTATACGTAGGCATGCTTGGCTCAAGGAGCAAACCTTACCAGATCATGTCAAAGCTAAATTATTAGATGCACCTCTTCAAAAAGATGTATTGTTTGGTGTTAAAGCTGAGGAGGTGCTAAAGAAAATTGAGGAAAAAGCGAAATCAATGCAAAGAGTGAAAGATTTCCTGCAGGTACAGCCTCCATGTTTCAGCAGAAACTGGCCTTCAAAAAATTGGTCCTTTCCAGCCATGGACAGACCTCAAAGGGGCAGATACAGGCGTCCAAGGGGTAGAGGGCAACCTCAAGGATCTTTCAGAGCCAGACAGTGGCAAGCACCAACCCCAAGAAGTGGAGAAGACAGATCATAGTCTTTTAGAAAACAGACACAATGACTTCCCCCTACACCTGCCAAGCAAAGCTTTAATGGCAGCACCTTTGGGCGGAAAACTAGCATTATTCTCAAAAAATTGGCATATTGTTACAAGAGACAAATGGATTCTGGACATTATAGACAGAGGCTACAGGTTCCACTTTCACACCCTTCCAAAATTGAGAGGCATGCCAAACCTGCCACAAAATCAAAGGGCAGAGGCACAAAAACAATTTCCGCTCTCATGGACATGAAAGCAATTCAAGAGGTACCTGCAAAAGAACAAGGTCAAGGGTTTTATTCCAGACTATTCCTGGTACCAAGGAAAGACAAAGATTGGAGACCTATCTTAGACCTATCCATCCTAAACACATACCTACAGGTGCCAAAATTCAAGATGCTCACATTACAGCAGCTTCTTCCCATGCTGGGCAAGGAGTCTTGGCTGGAAACATTGGACCTCAAGGAGGCATACCTGCATGTCCCTATCAGACAAGATTGCAGAAGATACCTCAGATTTCTTGCAGGTTCAACCCATTACCAATTCTCTGCATTGCCCTTTGGCTTATCTACTGTGCCCAGAGTGTTTACGAAATACCTGGCATCAGTAGTCGCCTTCTGCAGACTACACGGGATACAAATCTACCCATATCTGGATGACTGCCTGATCCAAGCGGACAGCAAGGAGTTGGAGCAAGGAGCAAGGACAGCAAGCTACTGCAGCACCTGGCGTTTGTAATAAAACTGTTGAACTTCCTGGGATACACAGTCAACAAAAAGAAATCAAAACTAATACCCTCTCAACAAATAATTTTCCTGGGTGCCAGCTTGGATACAACCACCCAGATGGCCTACCTCACGCCAGACAAGCAAGGGCAACTGTCTCAATACTTCAGAAAAATGGCAACTTACACCAGGCTAACTGCAAGGAAAGTCCTGCAGGCTCTGGGATTCATGCAATCTTGCATCCTACTAATCCCATGTGCAAAACTGCATATGAGGAAACTTCAATGGTACCTAAAAAACTTATGGTCTCAACACAGCCACAGCTTGGAAGCAATCATACCACTCATTCCATGCCTTCAAAAGGAATTTATGTGGTGGACTCAAGCTTGCCAAAGAAACACAGGTCTTCCTTTCTGTGTACCTCAAGCAACTCAAATCATCACAACAGACGCCTCAGACTATGCCTGGGGAGCACACATGACAGATCAGTGCATTCAGGGAAAATGGAGCCGAAAAGAGAAGCACCTTCACATCAACCAAAAGGAAATGCTAGCCGTGCAAAAGGCTATTATGACCTTCAAAGACCTACTGCATCCAGGCCAGCTATTGATAAGGACAGACAACACCACAGTGATGTGGTACATAAACAAACAGGGGGGAACTCATTCATAGCCCCTGTGCAGGCAAGTCATGACCCTATGGAACACAGCTCTGGAATTGCAAATTCAACTACAGGCACAATTCCTGCCAGGGAAGGAAAACACGCTGGCAGACAACCTAAGCAGAAATATGACAGATCCACACGAATGGAAGTTGCATCCTCAAGTTTTCACAAAGATAACTCAGGCATGGGGACAGCCAGACATAGATCTCTTTGCTACCCACAGAAATTGCCAGTTGAAAATATTTTGTTCAAGTACCTATCATCCACAGGCCTGGAAAGTGGACGCACGTTCCTTCAATTGGCCAACATTGACAGTCTACGCCTTCCAGCCTCTTCCTCTGCTGTCCAAAGTTCTATTAAAAGCCAGAGCAGAGAGGCCAAAAATGATTCTCATTGCTCCAGACTGGCCAAGACAACACTGGTATCCGCTCCTGAAGAGCATGACACATTCCCCACCATGGATCCTGCCTCTAGTCCCTCTTCTGTTGTCCCAGCACAACTACAAAGCTCTTCACAGCCATCTCAAAACTCTAAATCTGGCTGCATGGAGAATTCCTTGATCTTCCAACAGTTTCTCCTCTCCAAGGAGGTGCAGGATGTCATCTTGAGAGGCCATAAGACCTTCTACTAGAAAGGCCTACTCCGCCAAATGGAAACGATTTTGTGCCTGGAATCAAGAAAAGGGACAGAATACCTCAAATTTTACAGTACCTAGTCGAGATGTTAAACAATGGACTTTCCTTCTCCTCCATCAAGATCCACGCTTCAGCCATTTCTGCACAATACAACACAGATCCTCCTTTATTCTCTCATCCTCTCTTAAGGCAGTTCCTCAGAGGGGAAAAGAATATAAACCCCCCAAGGAAACCATCAGTCCCTGCTTGGGACCTCAACTTCGTATTGGAAAAACTGACCCTTCTTCCCTTCGAGCCAGCTTCTTCATCAGAGTTACAGTACTTGTCATGGAAAACAGCCTTTCTTCTGGCTATCACCTCAGCTCGCAGGGTTTCGGAGCTACAGGCCCTCATGGCTGTGCAACCATTCATCATTTTCCATCAGGACAGAGTTTCCTTACGAACCAACCCTACCTTTATGCCAAAGGTAGTATCCAGTGTAGCTTTGAATCAGACTATCCACTTACCTACCTTTTATCCTAATCCTCAAAACAAAGGGGAAAGACTACTACATTCCTTGGACATTCACAGACAACTTCGTTACTACTTGGACAGGACAAAGCCATTCAGGAAATCTGAGCAACTCTTTGTGTCCTATGCTGCAGGTGCTCAAGGAAAGGCTATTTCCAAACAGACAATTTCAAAATGGATAGCCCACTGCATACGCTTTGTTACTCATTTCATGGAAAAACTGTGCCTGCATGCATCAGATCCCACTCCACCAGAGCCACAGCTACCTCTGCAGCCATCCTCAGGGGGGTCCCTACCAAGGACATTTTGGAAGCAGCCACCTGGAGTTCAGTGCACACTTTCTCCAAACACTATCACCTCCCACTATACTCAAAATCTAGAGCGGGCTTTGCCACAGCAGTCCTGCAGGGCATCCTAGCCCCTCCTAGTTCCACTTAGTGCCTACCACCCTTACTTAGCTTTGGGATTCTACCCATCTGTTATGACTGCAGCTGTATGCACGATGAACATAGTACAGTTTTGTACCTACCATAAATGTAGATGTTCGAGTGCTCATACAGCTGCAGTCCAGGTTGCCCTCCCTCCATCCCCTCTGAGGGCAGGCCTTATGACAAACACTTTTCATACAACCTTTTTGGGGTATTCTTTTATGGTGTATTTGCTTGCAACTACTGTTTTTGGTTTATCAACATTGCATCTTTGCATAACATTATGTTTGCCTTCCTTCTGGGGGCACCTGACATCTGGGGCAAGAAAAACTGAAGAAAATGGCGTCTGCTGCCTCTTTTGTACCCCTGCCACACTGACGTCAGGGAAGGAGCGACGACAACAGACACCGGACCTAGACTTTGGAATTCGGCCGACCGAGGACCCGCCTGACGGCAGGATAACCATCTGTTATGACTGCAGCTGTATGAGCACTCGAACATCTACATTTATGGTAGGTACAAAACTGTACTTTTCTACCTCTTCAGCTTTTCAAGCCAAATTACCTTTGGACAACATCTGTGCGGCAGCCACATGGTCTAAACCTCACACTTTTATAACTCATTACAAAGTGGATAAGGCCTCCAGGGACAGGGCTTCATTTGGTTCTACGGTTCTGAAGAGTGTACTTCCGTGAGCCACCTAAGATCAGGGTGCTAGGGACGCTACCCATCAGTGAAGAATGAACGGTGAGATTGGACAATTTCACATAAAGAAGTTATGTACTCACCATAACATTCCATGTGAGTTGTTCCATCTCGCCTTCATTCACACATCCCTCCCACCTTCCCCCTCCTGACTGGCATTTGACCTGGAGGCTGTCTTCATCCTGGTTTTTCAATGTGTCTTCATTCCTAGGCAGAATAATTATTGTACTTCTATATGGTACGCAGCAAACAAGATCTGAGGTAATTCCAGCAGTGCATTGTGGGATAAGGGGTTGGGTCTCGAGCTACTGGAAAACTTTGAGCTTGCTAGTCGGTCGTGTCAGAGCTGAGGATCGGCTCCGAAACCATCAGTGAAGAATGAAAGCGAGAAGGAACAACTCACATGGAACGTTAGTACATAACTTCTTTTTTTCAAGTTTCAGAACCAAAGACTTCAAAAAAGCGAAGTACCCCGTTGGGGATCCTTTTTCTTGCTCTTAACCGATGTTAGTAAAAGTTAACAATTGTATTACCTATGGAAAGCAAATACCTCATAAAGTTTTTATTAATACTGCATTCCTTGATTAGGCCCAGACCACGATGTTCCTCACTGTCGGTTTTGTGCCTTGTTCAACCCTTGATCTATTCGTCGTTGAGCTATATTTGCAGCAAATTATTTTGGTACTCGGTTTAACTATCCAGAAATGGCTTCGGTAAGCCAGCCGACTAACGATATTCCGAAAAAAAAACGTAAGGATAAAGACAGAGACAGACCGCATAGGTCCAAAACTGCCGACGACACTTCCGTTAAGCTAGTCGCCAGTCCGCCGGTACTCATTGAGGCGCTTTTGCAGTCCCTGATACCCACTACTTCAGATTCGCAGGCTTCTACTGAGACCCATTCGGAGTCCGGTATGCCGCGAGATGCTTCTTCAACTATGGAACCTGCGGATGTCTCTACCTTGGATGGGTCCGGAGCCACTGTGCAAGCACCGGCTTCTGAGGGTGTATTCAGGCCTACAGACTTGCATTTCAAACCGACGCCATCTTTTTCACCCAGACCTAAAACTCGACCCACGGCTAGAAAACTGATGTCCAAACCGCATGCTCAGGCTCATATGCCTAAAAAACAAATGCTCAGAATGGCTGAAGAGCTTATTACCTTAATTAGGGGTAAACAGCTTTCCTCCTCTAAGAGACCTAGAACTGATTTTCCTTCTGTTTCTTCTGATCAGGAATCTGATATTTCTGTTTCTTCTGATTACCAGGATTTGCCCCTATTTACATGTGAGGATTCTGATGCAGAGGATTCCATTCCCTCTGCTTCCCCACCAGAAGATTTCTCTTTTGGTGAAACCTTGCACACTCTTAGGGAGCATTTCCACTGGGAAAGCCAGGATTACTCGGACTCCAAAAAGAGGCTTAGGGAATTCTTACTCTTTCCTCAACATAGGCCTTTAGCTCCCTCCTGTTCTGGACATTGTAGATGATGCTTTCTTGGAATCTAGCATTTCCCCAGACACGTTACCTCCAGCTCCTAGAAAACCTGACTGGTATTACAGAATACTTGACTCTCACAAGTTCCTCTTTAAGAATCCTGCTGCGGAGCCAGAGACCATTTCACAAGGACCAAAGGGCATTAAGGCTACTGCTGCCAAAAACCATACCCCCTTCTGATAGAGATTCTAGAGCCTTGGACAGATGGGGTAAGAAGGTATATACTTCTGCTACTTTGGCCATTAGGGCTTTAAATTGTCAGTTTCATATGTTAAAGTGCCAGCAGCATATTATGGGACTGCTTAAACAGAAAATGATGATTCCTGACTGTGCTGAACACAAAGAATTACAGGATTTAATGCATTCTGCGGAACAAGTTGGTAAACATACTTTGCAATGTGGTTTTGACTCTTTAGAAGCATCTTGCAGGGCTGCTGTCACTGGGTCTGTACTTGCCAGATCATGTTAAAGCTAAATTACTGGATGCTCCCTTAAACCAAGACCGCCTGTTTGGCAGCAAAGCTGAAGAAGTTCCCAAAAAGATGGAGGAAAAGGCTAAATCTATGCAAACTGTTAAAGATTTCCTGCAAGTACAGCCTCCCAGATTCAGTAGGCCTTCAAAGAATTGCTTCTTTCCAGCCTCTTCCAGGCCTTCTCAGTCCAAACCCAGGGGGGGGGGGGCTCCCACTTCCAAAGCAGGGAATAGTAAGACATCCCCCTACGGAAAAATGGCACAATGACATTAAACCTTCCAAGCCCTGCTCAATTACCTGCTCCCTTAGGAGGAAAGCTCGCCCTGCTTGCAAAAAACTGGGAACCCATTACCCAGGACAAATGGGTTTTGAATATAGTTTCCCAAGGATACAGATTCCACTTCCACACCCTACAAACCCCAAATGGTTGGCCAGACCTACCCCCAAATTAGTGGGCAGAGGATCAACAGCAGGTTCTTTCTCTTCTAAATATCATCCAGCAGAAGAAAGGGGACAAGGTTTTTATTCAAGACTTTTCCTGGTACCCAGAAAAGACATCTCCTGGCGTCCTATCCTGGACCTCTCTATTCTAAACACTTTTGTGGTAATCCCAAAATTCAAGATGCTAACACGTCAACAGCTGCTTCCTATGATAGGCAAAGATGCCTGGTTGGCAACTTTAGACTTAAAGGAAGCTTACCTGCACATTCCAGTAAGGGAATCTTGCAGGAAATACCTACGCTTCAGGGCAGGCTCCAGGCACTTTCAGTTCTCTGCACTTCCCTTTGGCTTATCTACTGTGCCAAGGGTATTCACAAAATGTCTTGCTCCAGCCATTGCATTTTGCAGGCAGAGAAATATTCAAATATACCCATACTTGGACGATTGTCTGATTCAGGCAGAAATCCAGGAATTGCTATTAAAACATCTGGCATTCGTAAAGAAACTTCTAAACTCACTGGGGTACACCATAAACGAAAAGAAATTTCACATAGTACCCTGCCAACAAATTGTATTCCTGGGAGCAAGCTTGAATACAACTTCCCAGATGGCTTTCCTCACTCCAGAGAAACAAGTTTATTTAACAACCTACTTCAAACTACTGGCCACAAAGACCCAGCTATCTGCAAGGAAAATTCTCAAGCCTTGGGGTTCATGGCCTCTTGCATTCTACTAATTCCATATGCAAGACTGCATATGAGGAAACTGCAATGGCATCTAAAAGCCTATGGTGTCAACATTCTCAGGACCTCGAATCAATGATTCCTATCATTCCTTGTATAAAGACAGAGTTCCTTTGGTGGGCAGAGGCCTGCTACCACAACAAAGGGCTCCCTTTCACTCTACCCCCTGCCACTCAATCCCTAACAGACGCATCAGACCATGCATGGGGGACTCACTTGGCAGGGCAGTGCATTCAGGGCAAGTGGAACCCAAGACGGATGTACCTGCATATCAACCAAAAAGAAATGTTAGCTGTACAGAATTCTCTGACAGTCTTCAAGGACCAAATTCTTCCAGGGCAATTATTGGTAAAGACAGACAACACCACAGTTATGTGGTACATAAACAAGCAGGGGGGAACCCACTCGTACCCTCTCTGCAGACTAGCCATGGCTCTGTGGAACACAGCCTTGAGCTACCAAGTGCCCCTACAAGCTCAATTCCTGCCAGGCAAGCTAAATTCACTGGCAGACGACCTAAGCAGATACCTCATGGACCCACATGAGTGGAAATTGGAACCAAAAATATTCATCCTCTTGAGGAACAAATGGGGGACACCAGAGATGGACCTGTTTGCCTCCCCTCAAAACTACCAATTGGACAAATTCTGTAAAAGGACTTCCCACACTCAAGCTTGGAAAGTGGATGCCCTGTCCTTTACATGGGAAAGCCTCTCAGTTTATGCCTTTCCCCCTCTGCCTCTCGAAGGTTCTGCTAAAGATCAAACAGGACAAACCAAAGACAATACTGATTGCACCAGACTGGCCACGCCAGCACTGGTACCCCCTCTTGCACAGTATGACACTGCTGGAACCATGGCACCTGCCTCAGACCCCTTCCCTGCTGTCCCAGAAGTCGGGCCAGATTCTGCACCCTCAGCTTCAAATCCTGAACCTTGCAGCCTGTTTAATTCCTTCAGCTCTCCAATAGCATCCCTCAGTAAGCAAGTACTATTTATTTTTATTTTACATTTGTTGACCGGGCTAGTCTAGCTGGATATATTTCCATTTTCAGTAGAGGCCCTGGGAGAAAAGCTCCACACAAAACATAACAATGAGACATGTTAATAAAGAATTAAAAATAAGAATATAAAATTAGTAATAAAATCAACAAAAAGTTAAGGCACACAAAACTACAGTAGTCATGAATAATGCTAGGTCAGTTACAAAGCATCTTAATTAATGGATAAAGGCTACGCCAAAAAGTTTCTACAATATAGAAAAAAAAGTTAAAGTACAAGTGACTAGAAAAGTTGAAGGAGTAATACAAGATTAGAAAAGAGGGAAGAGACAGTAGTCAAGAAGTGAGAAAAGAAAAGAAGACAAAAGAGAGGAGATGGGAGAGATGAGAGAAGTAGGTCAGAGCATAGAAGGACTGCAAAGGGCAAAAGAAAAACTAGGTATTTGCTTAACTATTAAGCACAGAGTAGGGTTAAAGGTAGAGAAAAGGGTAATGAGGGAAGTAAGTCTGGTGTACTACATGAACAAAGCCAGTGATTTTGGAAGTACAGTTTGATTTTTTGTTTGAAGAGAGGTAAGGATGTGATCAGAGTTATATCCCTAGGTAGCAAATTCCATACTCTACCTACGGTATTAGTGAATAGAGAGTCGCCAGCTAACTTGTGGGACTTTATGGATTTGGTCATGAGTTTACAAGAGGATCGAAGGGAGGTAAGATTGTTATAAGGGAGTAAAAGTTGTGAAAGTATAGGGGTGTTATCAGGTTGGTACAGTATTTTGTGGGCAATAGTAACTTGTGAGATTATAAGATAGTTTTGTAGTTCTAGCCAGCCTAAAAGTTTCAAATTAAGACAGTGATGGGTTCTGAAAGGGTTACCAGTGGCAAAGCGGGCAATGTTATTATAGCAAGTTGCTAGTTTGTTTAGGTTAGCTTTCTTGAGGTTGGTGAAGATAGGAGAGGCATAAAAGAGAGTAGATATAAGATGGGAGTGGGCTAGATGTCATTCTGGAGGCAAGGAGGTCTAGTACTAGAAATTCCTATGCTGAAAAGTGGAAAAGATACTGTTCCTGGAGCCAGACTCGGGGATGGGCACAACGGTGCCCAGCTTACCTCATATTCTTCAGTACTTAACAGAAATGCTCCACAAGGGCCTTTCCTTCTCATCCATTAAAATTCATGCCTCTGCCATTTCAGCACATTATAATACTGAACCCCCCGCTTTTCTCACCCCCTGCTAAAGCAGTTCCTCAGAGGGGCAAAAAGTTTAAGACCCCTACCAGGAGAACCCCTTCTCCAGCCTGGGACCTTAACTTTATATTGGAAAAGCTCACTCTCCCTCCTTTTGAGCCAGCTGCAACTGCAGAGTTGAAATTCTTCTCTTGGAAAACAGCCTTCCTTCTAGCCATCACTTCAGCAAGAAGAGTGTCTGAATTACAGGCCCTCATGGCAGTGGAGCCCTTTATTATCTTCAATGCAGACAAGGTTTCCTTCAGGACCAATCCTTCCTTTATACCCAAGGTGGACTCGAGTGTAGCCCTTAATCAGTCCATTCATTTCGTACCTTTTTCCCGAATCCACAAAACGAAGGAGAACGAATTCTGCACTCTTTGGACGTGCACAGACAACTTAGATTTTATTTGGACAGGACTAAGCCTCTCAGAAAATCTGAACAGCTGCTAGTTGGCTTTGCTAAAAGGGCAGAGGGGAAGGCCATTTCAAAGCAAACCATCTCTAAGTGGATAGCCCATTGCATTCATTTCTGCTATAAGCACCATGGAAAACCTACACCACAGGGGATAAGATCACATTCCACCAGGGCTGCATCTACTACTACAGCCTTTCTCAGAGGTGTCCCTACCAGGGACATCCTAGAAGCTGCTACCTGGAGCTCTGTACATACCTTCATCAAGCATTACCACATGCCTATTTTTTTCTAAATCCAGAGCTGGTTTTGCCACTGCCATCTTGCAAGGCTTAATAGCTGGCCATAATGCTCTCTAACGTCCTCTTCCCTTACTTAGCTTTGGGAATCAACCCAAATGTGATGACTGCAACAATGAAGCACGAAGAGCATAGTACAGTTGTATACACTTACCATAAATGTAGATGTTCAAGTGTATTCACTGTTGCAGTCCTGGTTACCCTCCCTCCAGCCCCCTGACTTCACTTGACTCTACCTTTCCTTCTTGTTTGGTGTTGTTAAGCTTTCTGGTGTATTTGCTTTTTGTTGGAGGGGTACCATAACATATAATTGCTTCCCACTGTGGGGGCACCTGACATCTGTGGCAAGAAAAACTGACGTAATGGCGTCGGCTGCATGTTTCATACCCCTGACAACCTGACGTCATGGAAGAAGAGAGAGCATCCAACGCAGGAATCAAAGACTCTGGTATTCAGACCAGCTGGGGGCTACCTGCAGGCAGATAACCCAAATGTGATGACTGCAACAGTGAATACACTTGGAACATCTACATTTATGGTAAGTGTACACAACTGTACTTTCCAACATCTCCACCCATTAACTTTTCAAATTCCAGTTTTAGGATTTTTAAAACAGGAGACAGCATGGTGAAACCTTCACATTTTTCGGACTCCAGGTCTCCTATTCTCCCCTCCTGCTCTAATATAGTTAATCACAAAAGATACCTCAGACTTTGCCTAAGCAGAAATGTCAGTGGACATAAAATTCTTTCGAAGAAATGTGACAGTAGAACCATACATATATAAAAGAGATGCTAGTTCTAACAAATGCTGTGAACTCTGAGTCATCTGTGGTCCCCAGAACCTCTTCAAATTTTTACAGACAGCACCACAGTGATGTGGTACATAAACCAGCAGGGGGGAGCCAGATCTTACCCCCTGTGCAGACTGTGTGTGTTCACAAGGGATGTAGCTTTATAGCACAATCTCACTCTGCAGGCATCTTGCATCCCTTTGGAGCAGTATTATGTGGCAGACAAGCTGAGCAGGATTATGACAGATCCTTGCGAATGGAAGCTAAATCAAGAGAGTATTCCTAGATTTGCTCTATCTGTGGGGAACACCTCAAGTAGATTTTTTTGCCTCTTCCATAAAGAATCAACTGGCACAATTGTGTTTCAGGAATCCATGCAAGAAGGCCTGGAAGAGGAATGCCTTTTCTTTTCCCTGGGTGGGAATGTTCCTGCATGCTTTTCTACCTTTTCCACTGATTTTAAAGGTACATGTTAACAAAAAATAGAGGTGACAAACACAGTCAGCGGTGTTAAACAAAAAACAGTAAAAACAGAGTAAGCGCTTTTGGGTCTGTTAAAGACGCTTCATCAGACTCATTTCAAATAACCACAGAACAACCTATTTAAATATTTAACCAGAACACATTCATCAGTCAACTAATTAAATATGCAAATGACTTTAAAGTCAAACAACACAGCACAGCATACTCGTAGAATAATCACAGACTAATAAAACATCAAATGCATAGGATCATCATAAAATAAAAAATCCATGCTATGATTCCCAAGCATATATCATAAACAAAACCTAAAACATATCACTATCAGACCTACTTTTAATAACCTATTTTAATAAAACCTATATTTTAATGAAATCATAACCACTAAGGGCAAGAAAAAATTATTTATAAAACATGCATGTAAAATCTACAAATATTACCAATGCCCTAATAAAGGCTAATGTAGCAAAACCATTATAAAAACTATACACAAATGGTTCAATGTTTCAAATGTCTATCCAATAAAAAAGGTTTAATTGTTACTTTATCGTTTACACCATATGCCTTGTAGGCTTGTAACCTTATTATCCACCTCACTTCTGCCTTCTCAGTTAAGTTCTTGAAATTACCCAAACGTACATTCCTATGAATTAATTCTAACACAAGGAACATAAATATATGGCAAGATCCATGGGTAAGGATATGCCTGGCAAGAGCATTGCTCTTCTGAGGATTCAGAAGGACTTCCCAAAGATTGTGGTGACTCCCTTCTGGCCCAGGCCTTCCTTATTTTGGAAATAGCCAGGGGCAATATCCACAAGCTTCCTAATAGACTGCTTGTACTCACACAAGATTGGGGGGGGGGGTGATGAATCCCAATCCCGAATAACAGCAACTGACTACATGGATGATGCAATTTTAAAACCTTTTAGGCATCTGTGTTCTGAGGACATGCTGCAGATATTAATGGAGATAAGAAAACCTGCTACTAGAGAATAATGTATTAGTAAATGGAAAAGCTTTTCTAATTGGTGCCAACAAAAGAACCATCAACCCATTCAGGGATGGTGTTTCTTTGGTTTTAAAGTATTTGTGTGCTTTACTATTCTATGGCCTGTCTTACTCTTCTATCAAGGTTCAGTATGTCTGCCCATTGATTCCCCTTCTTTCAATGTAGTCTCACGTAAAAATGCTTTTGGAAGGGGTTCTGCTTAAGAAGTCTCCTAGAAAGCCAGTGGTTCCTCCTTAGGATTTTTATTTTGTGTTAGAAAAAATAACACTTGTTACATTTGAACCATCTCATCAAGGTGATGTGTGAGTTTCTTAACATGGAATTGGTTTTTGTCATTGCTCTGACCTCTGCAAGCAGAGCATCTGAGTTGTAAGCTCTTATGGTGGGTCAACCTTCTCACATTTTCATCAAAGATAGGTTTTATTTGAGAACAAATCCTCCTTGTATGCCTAAAGTGGTATCTGAGTTTAAGTCACTGTATCCATCTTCCCTGTCTTCTTTCCAGAACATAAAAATGAGACAGAAAGGATACTAATACTTTGGATGTCTACAGACAACTCGGGTACTATCTTGATGAAGCAAAATTAATTTCTTGTGAAGGTAAGCAGAAAGGACAACTGGTGTCAAACCACACTATTTCCAAATGGTTGTCTCAGTCTGTGACCTTTTGATCCGATGTCTTTTCCATCTGAATTCAGCCTACAGGTTATCATATCTGACTCTGATATGAGACTGGCCATATCCCAAGGACTTCAGCTAGCCACTCTGCCTCTTCTACACATAATGCCTTGATCAACTAAAAATACCACCAATCTAACTTAAAACCATTCCTGGGCAACAGCTCGGTTGTTGTTCTGCTGGAGTTAATCCTTTTTCAGCTGTTGTTAGTGTGTGTGTGTGTTTGCTCCTTTTTTTCCTCTACCCTGGTAGTAGTGTATATTTTTATAAGTAGTAGGTTACTTATAGGTTAGGTTAGGTAGTGTAGTGTAGGCTTAACAGTAGAATACTGACTGTTTTTTCCTGCCAAGTATGTGTGTGAGTTTTTGAAGTGTATTTTTCTGGTAGGTTAAATGTTACTGATTTCACTGTAGTTAGTTACTATCTTTAGTGTGGTTAACCTTGAGTTTTTTCCATTTAAGGTGTGGAGTTTGTCAAATGGATGTGAAACGGTTTAAAAAGTGTGTAGATTGTGGGCACAAGCTCCTTTCAGAGGACACCCATGATATGTGTGTTTACTGCATGGGGGGCTCCCATCTGGAGTCAACTTAGTGCATATGTGAGAGCGTCAGCAATCATGCCATTAATGAGAGGATAGTCAAATTAATTGTAAAGGGTCTCCACCTTCCTTCTGGTGACTCTTCATCAGCCTCGTCCAGTAAGTGGAGTAAGTTAGAGTGGGGTCATAGACAGGGATCCAAGGACCCCAGGCCTTCCAAAGGGTACTGTAAGGTGTCTACCCCTTCATCTGCTTCTGCCATTCTGTCTGGTTTGCCTAATCTGAAGGCCCTAAGGCCTTCATATCCCCAGCAGCTTTGGCTCCACTATCGGTTCCAGGATCTTGATCAGTTGTTCTTGATGTCAATTTTTGCAAAGGCTTCTTCTCTGGCTCTGAGCATCCCTAGCCCTTTTCTATCCAAGGGGACTCTTTTGGGATGGACTAGGTCTTCCTTCTCACTTTATTCTCCACCAGATTTTTTGCTGGAGTCCTCCCCTTTTCTGCCCTGGATCTGAGGGTCTCCAGTTCAGATTAGTTTAGTGGAGTCCTTGCCTACTAGTTTGACCTTTACACACCCTTCAGTGGCTTCATCAGTTGTATCATCCAGATTATTTGGCAGCCTAAAAGCTAAGGATTTGAATCAGCTGATGAGGTAATTTTTATAGGCACAGATACAATTAGGCATCTTCCCCTCCGCTCTGAGCTCTTGCTGTAGAGCTTCAACTGTGTCAGCTTGGTTTCCTTATCGGTTGGTTGTGGTCTCTTCCTTTGAGTTGAATCCAACGGCATGGCTGATTTCAGCTCTGGCTCCTGCTATGGTCTCCTTGCCAGTAGCATGTCTCTAGGTCTGGTTTAATGATTCTGGTTTCAGCATTGTCCTTTCCACTTGGGGCATCTTCACTGGATAGTTTGGCTCCTGTCTCAGCATTTTGCCATGGCATAGTTCTGGTAGAATTTGGGGTTTCCTTGGGGTCCTCTGATGCTAGATCTTTTGGTTCTGGTCAGCCCACATGTTCTTCGTGTTTCACTGCTGCAGTCATCACATTTGGGTTATCTGCTTGCAGTAGCCCTCAGTCGGCCTGATTACAAAGTCTTGGGTCCTATGTCGGTTGCTGTCTCTTCTTCTGTGATGTCAGGTCTTAAGGGGTATAAAATATGCAGTCGACATCATTACATCAGTCTTTCTTGCTGTGCGGTGCCCGAAGCAGAAACAGTTCGCAAGTGCTGGCCGGCCGACCCCTGAAATTTTCGTTTTCGAGTTTCAGAACCAAAGTCTTCAACTAAAAGCTAAGTACCCTGTTGGGGAAACTTTTTCTTGCTCTAAACTGATGTCAGTAAAAGTAAATAATTGCATTTCTTGTGGAAAGCAAATACCTCATAAAGATTTTCATTCGTACTGTATTCCTTGCCAAGGCCCTGACCACGACGTACCTCGCTGTCGGTTTTGTGCCTTATTTAAACCACGAACTATCCGTCATCGGTATATTTGCACTTCTGAATATTTTGGTGCTCGGTTCAATTATCCTGCTATATCTTTGGTAAGCCATCCACCTTCTGACATTCTGAAAAAATGCAAAGATAAAGACAGAAACAGGCCACCTAGGTCCAAAGCTGCTGACGATGCTTCTCCTAAGCCAGTCACCAGTTCGCCGGTACTCGGTGAGGTGCTTTTGCATCCCCTGATACCCGCTACTTCAGATTCACAGGCCTCTACTGAGAACCATTCGGATGCCATGAGATGCTTCAACTGTGGAACCTGCAGATGTCTCTACCTTGGATGGGTCCGGAGCCGCTGTGCAAGCACTGGCTTCTGAGGGTGTATTCAGGCCTACTGACTTTGCATATTAAACCAATGCCATCTTCTTCTTTAAGGCCTAAAAGTCAACCCATGCCTAGAAAACTGATGCCTAGACCGCATGGTCAGGCCTCTATGCCTAAAAACAAATGATAAGAATGGCTGAAGACCTTATTACTTTAATCAGGACAAGCCAACCTTCCCCCTCTAAGAGACCTAGGACTGAGTTTGCTTATGATACTTCTGACCAAGATTCTGAAATTTCTGTTTCCTCTGATAACCAGGATTTACCATTATCTACCTATGAGGATTCTGATGCTGAGGACTCTATTCCCTCTGCTTCCCCACCAGAGGATTTCTATTTTGGTGAAACCTTGCATATTCTCAGGGAGCATTTTCGTTGGGACAGTCAGGATTTCTCTGATTCTAAAAAGAGGCTTAGGGATGTCTTACTCCTGCACCAGCACAGGCCTTTAGCCATACCTCCTGTACTGGACATTGTTGATGATGCCTTTTCTGAATCTAGCTTGGCCCCTCACTCTTTACCTCCTGCTTCCAGAAAACCTGATAGATATTACAGGGTTCCTGACTCTCACAAGTTCCTTTTCAAAAATCCTACTGCGGATCCTGAAACCATTTCACAGGGACCCAAGGGCATTAAAGCTACTACTGCCAAAAATCCTACCCCCTCTAACAGAGATTCCAGGGTGCTGGATAGATGGGGAAAGAAGGTGTACACTTCTGCAGCTTTGGCCATTAGAGCCTTGAATTGCCAGTTTCATATGTTAAAGTATCAGCAGCATATTATTGGATTGCTTAAACAGAAAATGATGTTGATTCCTGATTGTGCTGAAAGTAAGGATTTACAGGATTTAATGGATTCTGCTAAACAAGTTGGTAAACATACATTGCAATGTAGTTTGATTCACTAGAGGCATCTTGCAGGGCTGCTGTAACTGGGTCTGTACTTAAAAGGCATGCTTGGCCTAAGGAGCAATCCTTGCCAGATCATGTTAAAGCAAAATTACTGGATGCTCCCTTAAATCAGGACCGCCTGTTTGGCAACAAGGCAGAAGTAGTTCTTAAAAAGATGGAGGAAAAAGCTAAATCTATGCAAACTGTTAAAGATTTTTTACAAGTACAACCTCCAAGATTTAGCAGGGATTGGCCTTCTCAGAATTGGTCCTTTCCTGCCTCTTACAGACCTTCTCAATCCAAACCCAGGCTTCAGTCCCAGGGGACGCACAGGACTAAGCAGTGGGGGGGCCTCTACTTCCAAATCTGGGAGTAATAACACTCCCCCTATTGTAAACTGTCTCAATGACTTCTTTTTAAAACTTCCAAGCACTTCTCAACTGACTGCCCCTTTGGGGGGAACGACTGCACTTCATGCAAAGAACTGGGGACTCATTACCCAGGACAAATGGGTTTTAAATATAGTGTCCCAAGGATATAGATTTCACTTCCACACGTTACCTACTCCAAACTTTTGGCCGGATCTACCTCCAAATCAGTGGCTGAGGCCCAAAAGCAAGTACTCTCTCTTAAGGATAAGGGCTATTCAGAAGAGGAAAAGGGACAAGGTTTCTACTCAAGACTATTCCTGGTACCCAGAAAAGACAATTCATGGCATCATATCCTGGACCTGTCTACTCTAAACACCTTTTTTGTGATTCCAAAATTCAAGGTGCTGACTCTTCACCAGTTGCTTCCTATGCTAGGCAAAGATGCCTGGTTGGAATCACTAGATTTAAAGGAAGCATACCTGCACATCCCAATCAGGGAGTCTTGCAGAAGATACCTACGCTTCAAAGCAGGCTACACACACTATCAGTTCTCTGCACTGCCCTTTGGCTTATCTATTGTGCCCAGGGTATTCACAAAGTGCCTAGCTCCAGTCATTGCATTTTGCATGCAAAGAAATATTCAAATATACCCATACCTGGACAATTGTCTAATTCAGGCAGAAAACCAGGACATACTTTTGAATCATCTGGCCTTTGTACATAGGGTGCTAACTTGTCTGGGGTACACCATAAACGAAAAGAAATCACACCTGGTACCCTGTCAACAAATTATATTCTTGGGAGCAAGCTTGAATACAACTTCCCAGATGGCTTTCCTCATGCCAGAGAAACAAATTCACTTTACAACCTTCTTCAAACAAGTGGCCACAAAAACCCTGTTATCTGCAAGGCAAATACTACAAGCCTTGGGGTTCATGGCCTCCTGCATTCTTCTAATTCCATATGCAAGACTGCATATGAGGAAACTACAATGGTATCTAAAAGCTTATGGTGTCAACATTCTCAGGATCTAGAAGCAATGATTCCTATCATACCTTGCCTACGCCTAGAGTTCCTTTGGTGGGCAGAGGCCTGCCACCAAAACAAGGGACTACCATTCACACTAACCCCTGCCACCCAAACCCTAACAGATGCATCAGACTATGCATGGGGGGTGCACCTGGCAGGGAAGTGCATTCAGGGCAAATGGAACCCAAGTCGAATGCACCTGCACATCAATCAAAAAGAAGTGTTAGCTGTACAGAAAGCTCTGACAGCCTTCAAGGGCCACATTCTTCCAGGACAATTAATGGTAAAGATGGACAACACCACTGTTATGTGGTACATAAACAAGCAGGGGGGTACACATTCTTACCCCCTCTGCAGACTAGCCATGGCATTGTGGAACACAGCCTTGAGGTACCAAGTGCATTTACTGGCAGATGGACTAGGCAGAAACTTTATGGACCCACACGAGTGGAAACTGGAACCAAGGATTTTCAACATGTTGACAAGCAAATGGGGGAGCCCAGACATAGACCTGTTTGCCTCCCCCCAGTACTATCAATTGGAAAAATTTTGCGCAAGGACTCCCCACAGACTAGCTTGGAAAGTGGATGCTCTGTCCTTCAGCTGGAAAAACCTGCCTTTCCTCCTCTGTCTCTGCTCTCCAAAGTACTACTAAATATCAAACAAGACAAACCAAGGACAAATTTAATTGCACCAGACTGGTCACGCCAACACTGGTACCCCCTCCTGCGCAGTGTGTCACTGTTGGCCCCATGGCACCTGCCTCAGACTCCTACCCTGCTGTCTCAGCAGGCAATCCAGATTCTGCACCCTCAGCTTCAAACACTGAACCTAGCAGCCTGGCTAATTACCTAAGCTCTCCTTTACCATCCCTTAGTAAACCAGTGATGGATATCAGTTTAGAGGCAAGGAGGCCTAGTACTAGAAAATCTTATGCTGAAAAATGGAAACGATTCTGTGCCTGGAACCAGTCTCAAGGGATGAGCACAGCAGTGCCCAGTTTACCTCAGATTTTACAATACTTAACTGAGATGCTTCACAAGGGCCTGTCTTTTTCCTCAATAAAAATTCATGCCTCAGCTATTTCAGCTCATTATAACACAGAACCTCCCCTCTTCTCTCATCCGCTGCTCAAGCAGTTCCTCAGAGGGGCCACAAATTTAAGACCACCCAGGAGATCCCCAACTCCAGCCTGGGATCTTAACTTTGTATTGGAGAAACTCACCCTTCCTCCTTTCGAGCCAGCTGCTACTGCAGATTTAAAATTCCTTTCTTGGAAAACCACTTTCCTTTTAGCAGTCACTTCAGGAAGAAGGGTATCTGAATTGCAGGCCCTTATGGCAGTGGAGCCTTTCATCATCTTTCATGCAGACAGGGTGTCCCTCAGGACCAATCCCACTTTCATGCCAAAGGTGGTATCAAGTGTGGCCCTTAATCAGTCCATTCATTTGCCAACCTTCTTTCCTAATTCACAGAACAAAGGGGAACGGATACTGCACTCCTTAGATTCTACTTGGATAGGACTAAACCTCAAAGGAAATCTGAACAACTGCTGGTGGCATTTGCTGCAGGGACAGAGGGGAAGGCTATTTCAAAGCAAACCATCTCCAAATGGATAGGCCATTGCATTCATTTCTGCTATAAGCACCATGGAAAACCTATCCCACAGGGGATCAGACCCCACTCAACCAGGGCTGCGTCTACCTCTACAGCCTTTCTCAGAGGCATAACTACCAGGGACGTCCTAGAAGCTGCTACCTGGAGTTCTCTACATACTTTCACCAAACATTACCATTTGCCAATTTTTTCTAAATCCAGAGCTGGCTTTGCCACTGCAGTCTTGCAGGGCCTTATAGCTGGTCCTAATGCTATCTAAATTCCTCCTCCCATCTTTAGCTTTGGGAATCTACCCAAATGTGATGACTGCAACAGTGAAACACAAAGAACATAGTACAGTTGTGTACACTTACCATAAATGTAGATGTTCGAGTGTATTCACTGTTGCAGTTCTGGTTACCCTCCCGCCAGCCCTTTGACTTCTTTTGGCTATACGTCTTCTCTCCTTTACAATACTTAAAAGCTTTTTGGTGTATTTGCTTTTTTTGTTGGAGGTATAACCTTGTATATTTATAGATTTAATTGCTTCCCATTGGGGGCACCTGACACCTGGGGCAAGAAAAACTGATGTAATGATATTGGCTGCATGATTTATACCCCTGGTGACCTGACGTCATGGAAGAAGAGACAGCAACCGACTAAGACCCAAGACTTTGTTAATCAGGCTGACTGAAGGCTACTGCAAGCAGATAACCCAAACACGATGACTGCAACAATGAATACACTCTAACATCTAGATTTATGGTAAGTGTACAAACTGTGCTTTCTGCTTCTGCCTTCAGTATTGTAGAAAGGATTTTTTCATGCCAGGAGAGGGAATGGTCAAGTACAACCGGTGTCCCCCCTTCTCTTACATTGGTGCTTGTGACCATTCCTCAGTTTGTGCTAGGATAGCTCATTGGCTTCCAGTCTGCCACCCCCTCCCAAGGAGGCCCTGCCTCTTCTCTTCTATCCCCCCCACCATCTCCAAAGTGGCAAGTTTTGGGTAAGAGATGGCACAAAAGGAAGCACCTGGACTCACCTGAGAAGTTCCTCACAGAGGATACTGACCCTGAGGAAGTGGAGGGGTCCCCCAAATCCCTCTGCAGTGACACCTCCTTTGTTGATCTTTTGGAGCTTCTTCGCCAGTGCAGGGGGTAGACTGATAAAATCCCTTATCTGGAGGATTGAGTATTTTTGTAGACTTTCGGGGTGGGCTCATCCACATCCTGGGTGGTTCCCCCTCTAGACACACTTATCGACCCGGTGTCTTGGAGGGCATGGAAGAATACCGATGTGGTGGAACCAATCCCCAAAAAGCCCAATAAAATCCTCTCTCCAGCTAAAGATCAGTTATATCGGGGTAGGGGCCCAGCAGTGGATGCAGTTGTGGTGGCTATGGCCACTAAGAAGGACATTTAGGAGGAGGGCTAATTGGTTCATCCCTCAAATAGGGAATCTCAGGCATTGGACTGTTCATTTCAGCCAGGTACTCGCTCAGGGAGCTAATTTAGCTAGCTCATTTGACCAGACTTCAGTGGGACATCTTATTGGAAATATCAAGAGTTATTAAGACACAGCAGACTCTGGAGTTACTGGAGACTCAGTTGTCCACCTTACAATCAATTGCTAATGTTTTCATAAGGCTGCTAGCCAATGCGGCTGATCGAAAATCCTGAGCTGTTGGCACCTGCATCATCTTGCATTGCGTGCAACTTTGGAGACTGTTTCAATGCATCCTTTATCACTGTTTTAAATGCTTCTCTTTGTTCAGGCCAAAAGTTAAAGGCACTTTGACCAGGAGCAAGCAAGACAGAAAGACACGGTCTGCCATTGGAGTACATTCTGCTACCCCTCAGAGGTCCATGTCATAGAAGCAGAAGGGGGAAGACATCTTTTCTTCATGAAATCACAACAGTCTTTTCAAGACACTTCTCTTGAGGGTTTCACCTGCATTGGGGGGGGGGGTAAACCACAATGGACGCCGCCTGCCTGGTAGGAGCAGTCTGCAGAATCAGGGCTTCTGCAGAGCTTTATCCGGGAGGCCCTTTTAGCAATCCTGAAGGGTTGTCCAACTGTCCTGCTCTGGATGCAGTCAGAGGTCTTTTGCCTCTTCACCCAGAAGCTTGGGGAGGCCATTACCTCGGACACATGGGTGTTAATCATAGCCAGGGGCTATTCAATTCCAGTTCTACAAGTTCCAAAATTGAATCTCTCACATTTCCTGGATGTTCCAGTCCATCAGAGACAGGAAGCAGACATCAAGATTCAGAAGCTACTGGCAAGTCTGGCCATCCAAGAGATCCCACTAAATCAACAAGGATCTACTCAAGGTTCTTTTTGGTTCGAAAAAAGAACAAAGACCTCATGCCACTTCTGGATTTGAGCAAGCTCAACCTTTTTGTAAAACAAGACCAAGTTCCATATGGTTACAGTGCAGTCCGTATTAACTCCATTGAGCAAGGATGATGCTCGACTGACCTCAAGGATGCCTACCATCATATAAAGATGGAGAGATGATCCAGGAGGTTTCTACGTTTTTGACTGCGAGCGGATCATTATCAATTCAGTGAACTGCCATTCAGTCTAATTACTACCCCCACCCCCCCCAGGGTGTTCACCAAGTGCATGGCAATCATAGCAGCTCAGATTGCAAGGATTTCAGTTCTTTC
Organism: Protopterus annectens; assembly: GCF_019279795.1. Lineage (NCBI taxonomy): Eukaryota > Metazoa > Chordata > Ceratodontiformes > Protopteridae > Protopterus > Protopterus annectens. Next base: position 436,437,097 of record NC_056743.1, read on the forward strand.
CTTACCTGGACAATTGGCTCCTTACTGCCCCCCAAGAGAGCATCCTTAATCAGGGCTAGGGACATCTTACTCCAGCTGTGCAGATCGGAGTAAGGTAATTTACGAGAAATTAAATCTCCACCCTGTCCCGACAGTAGAATTTATTGGCTGCCACTTTGATACTATCTCTGAGATTGCAAAACTTTCAGCATTCAGAGTTTTGAGCCTTCAGTCTCTGTCAGTCTCTTTGCTTTCTTACAAAAAAGCCTCTGGCCTCTCTTCTGAAACTGTTGAGTGCACAAAGCAGCTTCCATTGGTCTGGTTCCCAATAGCAAGATACCAGACGAGGACTCTCCACTGGACTTTGACAGTTCAGTTGTCTTAATTAAAGCATCTAGTGGAGACTCCCATAATTCTGACGAATATTTGTTGATCAGATCAGGTGGTGGCTGGAGTCTCTCTTGGTGTCTAGTAGGAGACCATTTGTTCCCCCACCCCTTTGGAGACTGTCACAATGGATGCCTCTCTTTTGTGGGAGGGCATTTTGAGAGGTGGACATTTCAAGGGCCTGGTCCTCTTAGGTCAAGATTTCTCTTCTGAGCAAGGCCTCCGGCTCTGCCTCATATACCGGGATTTTATTCCACAGCATAGGGATGGTTTGGGTGATGAATCTATCCTCCAGCTGTCTCTACATCCTCCTATAATTGAAGTTTCTTATTAATAGCGCTTGTGGCTCTTTTGAACCTCGATCTTTTTTTTTGGAAGCATATTATCATCATCTGGGGGTGACAGTCACTGATCCTTGTAGGCAGGTCACCTCTCACCTTTTACTGAATGGTCACATATTCTTCAGCTGGGCAGCATAGGGATAGATGTGGGTTTAGGACAGATCCTTGCAGCAGTTTATTTTGTGGCCTCCAGCTGCTGCCTTTGTCGCGGGGCTACATTCATCGGGGCTTGAGACCCTGGGCTTGGTCTGGGAAGTGATGAGGAGATGATGACTCCCTTGGATCTAGGTGAGCTACATGAGATGATAAATGGTGGGCATGAGTGAAGGTCTTCCCTAACTTGAGTGATGGCATGGGTGTACTATGACACTTTCACTCTCATCAACCTGGGTCCCAGGCGATTGATAACTTCTTGAATGGTCAGTCTATTGCCACTGGGTTGCAGTAGCTTGGGGTAACTGCTGTTTTTAACCGAAGGGTATGACTAGAATCAGCCTTGTTTAACCGTAGGCCATGGTCGGCACCTTTTTTCCCCATTTAACTTTTTACCCCATGGAAGGATATCTATATCAGTTGTGTTTTCTACTTTGGTCTCAGGCTCTGTCATTGTATTTTTCAATCATGAGACCCCCCTTCCTGTTTTCTTGTAAACCTCTTTGTCAGCCATTTTGCTTTTGTGCTTAGGAGGACTGCTGTCAACCAAGACCCCACCCAGGACTGAGCCTCTGTCTGACATGCTGCCCATCTTGTTATGGAGGTCTGAATAGCCAGCAGCAGCCAGTTTGCAACTGGTCTTGTGATGTATGGGGTTAACAGCCAAGCTGATAGTGTATGGGTTAACATTTAAGCTGATGTATCTCAATGATATGATGCCAGGGTGTTGTATGAAAGACCTGGACTGCCTTCCTCATCATGCTGACCCTTTCCTTTCGAAAAAGTTCCATGAGTTTAGAGATCATGATCTGCCTTTGACAAAGCATGACCGGGATGGATCCAAAGTCTGATGGATGTAAATGTCTGCATTTTCCCTATGTCTTTGTATCTAGGGTGCTTTGCAGATCTCATAGCTGGCACCCAAGGCAATTATTTGAAGAATTGTTGGTCTAATTTCCAGATCAAGTGGTGGAGAGGTTTATTTGCTGTAGTGCCTAAGTGGGGGCAATGCATCCAGAGGTATTTTTGTGATTAAACAGCTGTCCTAGCTGTGGCGCCAATTCTCGCATTCTTCGTGGAGAGTTAGTGAGGGACACGTAGACACCTGGTGGATTGTTTTTGCTTTTCAATGGGAGACGGATGGAGCAGCTAGCTTTGAGTGGGCGTTGGGGGCTGCAATCAGCTGTAATCGCTGGGTATTTTGGAGGAGGCTTTTTCTTTGCACTTTTTAGTTCAGTTTACTGACCTGTCATGTCATAGTGTGTTTTTGTAGGATCAGTTCAGTTCCCACTAGTTCTTGAGAGTATCTTGAGGTTCCTCCCAGCTCCTTCCAGGTTTCTTTATAGCTAAAGAGAGGATTGTTTTTCTTTCTTTGCTTATTTTTTTCTTTATTCTTAAAATTGATTTATTGGATGATTTTGTTTTTTACTCTTACTTTAGTGACTGTGGGCTCATGTTTTACCTTTTTTTTTTTTTTTTCCTATCTTATGAGTAGCTTCCTTTTTTTGTTTGTTTTTTTGATGGCTTGCTAGTTGTGATTGCCTTTGGCTTGTAGAGTTTTTAGCTCTGTGCTTTGGTTTGCTTGGGATGCCTTGCTCCGTTGAGTCCTGCTTTGTTTTTGTAAGTGGCCTTTATTGTATGAATTCTTGTTTTCCAGTACTCCTCAAGCTAAGTTCTTGAGCGGGCCCCTAAAGGAGACCACACTGGTCTTTAGAGGTGCTCCTCTTTACTGTGGTTGTTTTTTTTTCAGGTGGTCTTTTTATTTCCAGGTGGGCTGGATTGTTGAGGGGAGATCTGATGAGATTGGTGAGACCATGATACCTCGTGTTGAACATTGTGTCTCTGGGCTGTTCGTGGAGTTGTTGATCAAGTGTATGCTTTCCTGTGGGATGGGATGGACTATAGTTTTTGGATCATTTTTGCTTGGTATGGGTTGAGTTTACTTTGGGGTAGGTGCTGGCTTGAGTAGTGTTGTCATTGAGTATTGTTGGGTCTGGTGGTCCAGTGGTGAGGTGTTTGGTGATATGTTTATGAGCTAGTGTTTTCCAGGAGGCCATGAGGTTCCTCCTGAGTGTGAGAGTTCCTGTATTTGTGAGAGTGGCCTGTAGCAGTCTTGCCTATGGTGTTCTTGCCCTGGATGGTCTCCCGATTGTTTGTATGCTGCGCAGATGGTCTTGTTGTGTGGGTAGTTTTGATGTGTATTTTACTTTTTGCTTTCTATTGTCCTGAGGTCGAACGCATGGGTACCTTGAAAACCTGATTGGACTGGAAGTGCTCTGGGTAAAACCTGATGGTGCTGGGGTGCTCTCAGGGACATAGATGTTCTCCTGTCTGAGAAGGGACTCGAGTGCATGCATTTTGGAGATGGCTGTTAGACTGCATTTTGGGATTTAGACTTCTGGCGTTGTTTTTTGTGTCTTTAGGTTTCCTTTTTTAATTTGAGCCTTGCCCTGGGTGCCACTTTGGGGTGGCAATGGGGTGTAAATATCCTGAATCCCAGGGTGACAGGTATTTCCCTTGTCAGCGGGCACATCATTTTGAGAAGCATGTCATAAACAGGCATGCATTGGATCAGAATAATGACACCCAGAGTTTAAATTGGATAACTTTGAATGCCCTTCTATCTACGTTGGGTGGCATCTTTCTGATCATCTGATCTCTGTATCTTGTCATTGTCATACCTGCCTGAGCTACATAACTGACCTGCTCAGGGTCATATCTTCATGTAGTCCTCAATCAGGACCGCCCCAGGTACCTTTTTGGACCTCGATCTCATGTGATTGTGTCAGATTTGTAAGAGAGACAGAGACGTTGACTGTGTCGTGTTGTATGTGGCGGAGAGGGCCACCTCATTGCAGCTTACTTATGGATTCTCCTTACACACGGGAGTGGGTGACCTTCAGCTTACTCTATCTGGTGAGTCGGGGCAATGAGGTGTGTGACTGGCTGTGTGTGGCAGTGTGGCGGGCTGTTGTGTCTGGCCTTGTGTCTGTGGTTAGGGCCTTATGTGTTGCAGGTGCTGTGTTCTTTGGTGGGTGGTTGCTTGGGGTGAGTGTTTGGTGGCTGTTGCTGTTTTGCAGCCTTTGATCAGATGGTATGTGTTGGTGTGTGTTTATTGGTATGATTTGAATGTGTTTATGTGTATGTAGACTGGGTGTATAGTGTGTGGTAACCTTCTCTCCTCCTGACTGGTCTGTGCTAGTCCCATCCTGACTCAGCCCACTGGTCAGGCCAGGTCAGAGAAGTCCTCAGCTTTGTGTTTTTGTTTGTTTTGGAGGAGGGGGAGAATGTTTTGTGGTTTGGAGGAGGGACATTGTAACAATGTAGGGCAGTTTCCCAGGTTCAAGAGAGCTGAGCAGGAGAGGACACAAGCAGGAGCAGACCTACATGGAGATCCCTCTAGGAAAAGAGATTGGAGGGGGATGTGGGTGACGAAGTGACCGAAAAGGGGGTTTCTGCCTTTATTGTGCTTTCGGGTGAGTGGGTATCAAGTGTAGTAATTTTGTAATAGTAGTGCTACAGACAAGAAGTGCTAGAAAAGTCAGATAGAGAGAGAGTAGAGAGATGATTTTTTTAGTTAGAGATGAAAAGCCAGTTACAGAAATTAAAGGTAGAAAGAATGAAAAAGAATGCACTCAAGAGTGTGCTCACTAGAGAAGTTAGAAATTAGATATGGTAACTTTGGTTTTAGTTGTTTAAAGTTGGAGTAAGGTTTTTTAATTTTTGTAAAACAGCAAGAAAAGAGGGATGGTGTGTTTTGTATATTTTTGGTACTCATGTACACTATGGAAATACAATTAATATAATAAAAAATTGGGGTGGGATTTCAAAAAGTGATGGTTTGTGATTACTCCACATAAGCCAGTGAAAGTAGAGAAGAAATGAGATATATACATAGAGGTCATAGAGAAGGGCAACTAGAAAGACAGTGGTATTTAACAAGACAACTTAAATGGGAGGGAGGGAGGGAGGGAAAAGGGAAAAATTTGACAGAACAGAGAGCTGTGGTCTCTTTTTTTGTTTTAATAGAACAGAATGCAAACAGAATGCAAGCAAAACACAAGATAAAGAAACAAAACAAACATATAAAAATAAAATAAAGAAAAGGCAATACAGAAAAACAAAAGCAAACCTAACCTCTCCTTCATAAGGCAAGTGTAGCAGAGTCTGGCCTGAGGTTCTCTGGTAAAATGTGAAATGTTTTAGTTTACTCCTTAAATAGAAATTTTAGTTCCTAGCTCCACCCCCTCTGTTAACAAGTGATTAACCTTAAGTGACCTCTTCTGTCTTATGAATGAGTCCTTAATTAATCAGTTCTTATTTTATTCTGAGGCCAATCTTCATTTCAGTGTCTTGTAAATGAGGGTGGTCCTCCTTGTACTGCAGGCTTTCCAGGATGTTCTCCCCAAGGCTATAATCTCAGTCTTGACAGACAATTTGTTGGTCATTTGGTATCCGAATAAACAAGTGGGAACCTGGTCATACCCTCTTTGCCAAGAGGCCATGAGGGTCTTACAGCGGGTGATTTTGTCTCAGCGATTTCTGATAGCAAAAAAGCAGATCCCAGGGAAGTCCACCGTTGTGGCAGACAGTTTAAGTAGGAACATTTTCCTTCCTAATGAGTAGTCCCTTTATCTGAAAGTTGCTGCTTGGAATTTTCAGTGCTGGTGCTCTCTGTGTTGCAACTTGTTTGTATCCCTGTCCAACACCAAATGCAGCAGCTATTATGCCTTAGTCCCTCTTCTAGGACCAGTCACCCAGGGTTGCTCTCATGTATACTTGGCCCTTGGGTCTCTTGTATACATACCCTCTGACCCTGTTAATAATAAAATTTCTTTAGAAGGCAACCCACTGCAGGGCAACTGTAATCCTCATCACCCCCTTTTGGCTTCATCAGGTTTGTTTCCCCTTTCCTTGACCTTTTCTGAGGTACCCTCCTTCATTACTTATATCCCCTACTAGAATCTCATTTCTCACCCAGTCGATCTAGACCTGCCTAACCACCAGAGTGTCTAGTTAACTGCATAGTGTCTCCAATTCCCTCGAATACCGGAAATGCCAAGCTTTCTAGCAGTGTGGTGCATATCTTGTCCTCCTTCCAGAAGATATCTACCCGAAAACGTCATGCTAGCAAGTGGAAGTGTTTTGCTATTTGGGCTAGCTCTCTGGGTTTATATCCTTTCTCAGCCCCTTTGGAGGTGGTTCAAGACTTTCTTGCAGATTTGTTTAACTCTAGTTCCAGTTATTTTACCATTAAAGTGCAGTTGGCAACCATTTACAACTTCCGCATCAGTAGGGATAATGTGATTCTGGCTGTCTTGAAGATTTCAAAAGCCTTCCTTAAGGGTACTTTTTTGCTGCACCCTCCTTGTTGTGATCCTGCCCCACCATGGGACTTGCCCTTTGTGTTGTAGGTGCTTGTGGGCTATCCATGCTACCACTGATTCAAAGCTTTTATCTTGGAAATGTTTTTTTTTTTTTTTATGGCTGTCACCTGTTCCAGGCATGCCTGAGTAGCAGGCCCTCTCTTCAGTCCCACTGTGTTTGGTTTTCCGTAAGGCTAGGGTGTCCCTCTCCACGGTCCCTTCCTTTCTTTCCATGGTTCTACAGAAAATAATTTGAATCAAGCTCTGGCTTGAGCTGACTAATGGTATGTGTAGATCAGGGCACATGTGATGTGTGCTGTGTCTTTAAGAAGCATGTTAAAGACTGTACGTGCATGTATAAATTCCAGACACGTCCAATCCCTAGTGCCATTTTGAAAGAGCAGCCAGAGAGTGAACATGCGTGATTGCAGTTGTTTGTATACAAGTTACTTAAGTTAGTCAGTAAACATATATAGTGATGTGTTTGTGTAAAACAAAGCTGCTTGAACAGAACCCACGCAGACTCTTCTATTGTGTCTAAAGTAGCAGAGTGATGTGGTGTCATAACTAGGATGGCAGAGAATAATAATCGGAGCCATGAGGTGCAGAGACGACAGTGAAGGTAAAACTAAAAGAAACAAGCATGAAAAGAGCCAGAAAAGAATCAAAGGTAACGAGAGGTAGCAGGAACTGTTTATTTGGTAAAAAAGATAAAACTGGGCATTACAAGGGCACAAACTGCATTATTAAGCAAGCAGAAGGCACAAGAGGTTTACTAACTAAGGCAAATATTTTGAAACAAAGGTATTTGATGATGCGACAGTAAAGCAAAATTAGTGTGTTTAAGGCAAAACGAGCATGTTTAGAGCAAAACGAGTGTGTTTTTGGCAAAACAGGCATGTTTAGAGTAAAACGAGCACAAGAAAAGTACAATGGGTATGAAAAGGGCTTAAACAAGCAAAACAAATATAATAAGGGTAGAAAGGGTACATTAAGTAAAAAAATAAAGCAAGGCGACTGCATGTGTTTTGGCAAAGTGCTTTGTTTTGGCATATCTATGACTTTGTATTGTATCAAGGGCATAACTAAAGTTATTTGAAGTATTTCAAATAACTACGACTTTGTATTGTATCAAAGGCATAACTAAAGTTATTCGAAGTATCTCAAAGTATGTAAAAGTGCTTACAGTGTGTGCTTATTACCGTGTATGTGTTTAAAGAGTATAATGTGAGAGTGTTCAATCTCGCCGTTTGTTCTTACACCTGGGTTCGGAGCCGATCCTCGGCTCCATGTCGGCCGCTTGGCAAGCTCTGCATCGAGAAGAAGCTCGAGACCAACCTAACTCCCACAATCCCCCTCTGCCTTTACCTCAGATCTAGTTTGCCACTGCAACGTTCGCATCAGAATTGATGAGCTCGAGCCACCTCAAGCTAAGATTAATAATTTTCTTATATTTCTTCTAATTTTTTTCTAAAAAAATTGTCTTTAAGTGACTGTGTGTGTGTGTTAGTAGTGTTTCGAGGGTTTCTCGGTTCCGTATAAAGTTCTTTTATATACTTTATTAGAGTTTTCCCTCGGGGCCTACCCCACCCTTTAACTTGGATTGACTACTGGATTGACTTTTTTACAGGATTTGACAAAAGTTTTCTGGATTAGACAAATTTACTGGACTAGACATAATATTGACTATTTACTGTTTGCTGTACCTAAATTTGTGACATGTCTGAGAAAGCTAAGTCTGGCTTTAAACGCTGCCAATGTGGGCAGAAGATGTCGGTGACTGATAATCATAGTTCCTGCGTCTACTGTCTTGGCCCTCTCCATCTGCAAGAAGACTGCTCAATCTGTCATTCTTTCAGTGGAAGGGTCATGACAGATAGGCGCAGGAAACTTATGGATAGGGGGCTTTTGAAGCCTGCTTTTCAAGAGGCTCTGGATGCATCAGACCAGACATCCAAATCCTCGAAGGAATCGAAGATGTCGGAGCCCAGGTCATCGGCTCCGAGCTCTTCAGTCAAGGTTCTATCACCGGTTCCACAGACTTCGGGGCCGAGTGTTGAACTGTTGTCAGTTTCCGAGCCTCGAGTCTTGGAACCGGTGACGGAGCTCCCTCCCCCGGCACTGTTGAGGTCGGCTCCGTCTTCGATTCCTTCGACGCGCTCTTCCAGGCCCGTCTCCAACACCGATGTAGACCGCGTGGTGCAGAAATTAATGGAGAATACGGCCTTATCCAAACTCATCTCTGTCTCCTCCCAGTTGGTGTCGAGACTCGAAGGCCTTCCCTTATCTCCACCTGTTCCTCCTCCGAGACCTATCCAGTCTTCGGAGCCGGGAGAGGCTGATCTGGTGATTGTGGAGCCCTCGGTGCCAGAACCGTCCTTTTCTCGGTCGGCTCCATTCACCTCGACTCCAGAACCGGTACCGAGTCTCGGAGCGAAGATCCATCCTTGGATCCGGGACTGAGAGTCGGACCGATGTTTGTTCCGACGCTCCTCTCGGGGCCTCGGCTCGGATCGACTCGGCTCCGTCCTCGGGGTCGATGCCTTCGGTGCCTGTCTCGGGAATTCTTCCGATTTCCTCGGAACCGGGAGATACCTCGACTCGGGACCCGGGGGCCTTCGACCTCATGAGGAAGGTGTTGTCTACTCAGACAACCACGTCAGCAGAAACAGCTTCTCCTTCCCATAAAGGACCGTTATCCTCCTCTGCACCCACGGCTACATCTAAGCGTCGAGCACCAGTGTCTCAGCCACCCCTGGAGGGTGCCCCCTCTTCCTCGGAGGCTTCTTCGGATGCCCCCCCCCGAGGAAGTTCCGAGGAAAAGATTGTGTAAGAGGAGACACTTAGATTCTCCACAAGAATCATTGACATCGGACACTGACTTGGATGAGTCAGAAGGGTCCCCAAAGTCACCCTCAGAGGATGTCTCTTTTTCTGACATCCTGGAGATCCTAAAGCAGAGAGGTGATTGGCAATCCCTTCCCCCTTCTGAGGATGAGTCAGTCTTGCTGAAGGCATTCGGTGCTCGCCCTTCCTCCTCCTGGGTCACTCCGCCCTTCGATGAGTTGATGGAGCTGATTGCTCGAAGGGCGTGGGAGACACCTGACACGGTGGAGCCAGTCCCTAGAAAGCCTAACAAATATATTACTGCCTCCCAGGATAAGGCTTATCTGACAAAGGGAGTGCCAGTGGACGCTATGGTGGTGGCAGCGGCCACGAAAAAGGAGATGTCTGAATCTTCCTCATCTGTCCATCCGCCTAACAGAGATTCTAGGACTATGGACAGGTATGGGAAGCGCATTTTTAGTTCAGCGGCTTTTTCTATGCGATCCCTGAACTATTTGACCCACTTCACACGGCTACAGAGGGATCTAATCAAAGAGTTGGGAGATACCCTCCAGGGTACTACAGATGCTGCTGTCTCAGAGAAGGTTACAGCACATCTCAATACCCTTACATCTATTGCAAACTCGTCCATGAGGCTGATCTCATACACAGCCGAAGGATCGAGTAGGGCAGCAGCTTCAGCGATTGCTCTTCGTAGACAATCCTGGATGCGCTTATGTTCATTTTTGGAGGCCTTCAAGTCTTCCTTTACTAACGCCCCATTTGATGGTGCCACTCTCTTTGGCCCCAAAGTAAAGGAGACCCTTACCCGGTGTGAGCAAGAGGGAAAGACTCTGTCTGCTGTCGGAGTCCGTTTTTCCACCCCATCCAGACCATACCCCAAAGGGCAACGTGGTGGAAAAATGTGGTTTCGAAAACCCCAAGGCTCTTTCCCAGGCACACAGGGTGATGCCCCCTCTAGAGGCAGAGGAGGGGGCAGAGGTGGAAGACGCCGCCCTGGCGGCAGAGGGGGTCGGCAAAACCAAGGTGACAGGGATACACCCCCTGGGAAACCTTTCCAGCACTCCTGAGAGGAGGCCCGACTGTCCTGCTCTGGAGGCAGTCGGGGGTCGCTTAGCTTTATACCCTCAGGCCTGGCAAAGTCTTACATCAGACAATTGGGTAAAAAGCGTTGTTACCAGAGGCTACAGAATACCCTTCCTATTGCCCCAATTCCATGAAAAGACTCCCAGATGTGCCGCCCCATCTGCGAGGCCCTGCAGCTATAGAAATTTCAAAGCTGCTAGAAAAAGAGTCATCCAACCAGTCCCAGCGGACCAAAGAGGATTCGGAACTTACTCAAGGTTCTTTTTAGTTCCAAAAAAGACAGGGGACTGGAGGCCAATTCTGGACCTGAGCAAACTCAATACCTTCGTCAAGAAAGAAAAGTTCCGGATGGTCACGCTTCAATCGATCCTTCCATTTTACAGAAGGACGACTGGATGTGCTCAATAGATCTGAAGGACGCATACTACCACATCAAAATGGCCAGGGCGTCCAGGGATCACTTGCGCTTCTGGCTGGGAGCCAGTCACTTTCAGTTTCGAGCCCTGCCCTTTGGTCTGACCTCAGCCCCCAGGGTTTTCACCAAATGCATGGCAGTGGTAGCGTCTCACTTGAGACGCCTGGGATTCCAGGTGTTTCCGTATCTGGACGACTGGCTCCTTTCTGCCACCACCCAGCATCAACTGATTCAGGCCAGGGATTACACGCTACAGCTTTGTGTTCAACTCGGAATTTCCGTAAATTTCGAAAAATCTTTACTACAGCCATCGCAGCATATCTTATTCATAGGAGCAGAATTGGATACGCGTTGTTTAATTCTAAGACTTCCTCCGGAAAGGATAGCCTCACTACAAAGCCACATATCTCTTCTTCTGTCATCCAGAAAATCCCCAGTAAAGCTGGTTCTGAAGGTTTTGGGTCTCATGGCAGCTTCTCTCATTGCGATACCCTTGGGAAGACTGCACATGAGAGTTCTACAATGGCTACTGTTTGCACAATGGTCGTTCCAACAGCTACCTCTGACACACGAAATTCTAATCACAAACACATGCAAATCACACCTAGCCTGGTGGCTCCGGACTTGCAATCTTTCCAGCGGAAGACCATTTGTGCTACCCACGCCGACAGCTACGGTGACCACGGACGCTTCCCTGATAGGGTGGGGGGGCATCTTTCAGGGACAGACAGTCCAAGGCGAATGGACCAGTTTAGAGTACAATCTGCACATCAATGTTCTAGAGTTGAGGGCAGTGTTTCTAGCGTTGCAACACTTTGCTTCCCTTCTTCCTCTAGGGACTATTGCAGTTCAGACGGACAACATGTCCGTAGTCTGGTACATAAACAAACAAGGGGGAACCAAGTCTTATCAGCTATGCAGAGAGGCCATGAGAATCTGGCAATGGGCGGAGTCCACGGTCGCTTTCTGATAGCAACGCACATCCCGGGTCATCCAACGTCATAGCCGACAGGTTGAGCAGAGCAATCCTGTTGCCTCACGAGTGGTCCCTCAAACAGTCAGTTGCGAAGGAGATTTTTCGCAAATGTGGCCAGCCTTCCTGCGATCTTTTTGCGTCTCCAATGAACGCCAAATGCAGGAGCTATTTTGCCCTATTACCCCCTCCAGGGGAAGTCCCCAGGGACGCTCTGGTTCACGATTGGCCCCCGGGTCTCCTTTACGCTTTTCCTCCCTTTCCCCTGATTGCAAAGTTTCTGCAGAAAGCCAACAACCTGCAAAGGACGATTATCCTCATTGCCCCATTCTGGCCTCGTCAAATCTGGTTTCCCTTTCTTCTGGCACACCGCATTCGGGAACCCTGGATCCTGGACCCGGAGCCGGATCTACTGACCCACTCGTCAGGGGCTCCCCACCCCTCGCTGCTTTCACTCAGACTAGCAGCTTGGCTGCTCCGCTTCCCTACTTAGCCAGGTCTGATCTTCTTTCACCTGCAGTTCAGAATATACTAGTGGCTTCTCATAAAGCTTCCACTACAAAGACCTACACTAGTAAATGGAAGCGTTTTGTTTACTGGGCAAATACACAGCAATTGGACCCTGTTATAGCTCCTTTAAATAAGATCTTGGAGTTTTTAACCAAATTGTTCCACCAAGGAGCTTCTCCTGCCACTTTGAGAGTGCAATTGGCTGCCATTTCCAACTTTCATGTGGAAGAATGTGGGGCTCCTATTATGGCTCACAGACTTTGTAAGGCCTTTCTGAAAGGATCTTTCCATATTAGACTACCAGTTAGAACTCCTACATCACCTTGGAACTTGAACCTTTTATTATCTAAATTGATGCTACCACCATTTGAACCAGCCTCTTCTTGTCCATTGAAATATTTGTCGTGGAAGACCCTCTTTTTGGTAGCCATTACATCCGCTAGGCGAGTGTCTGAGCTTCAGGCTCTTTCCATTAAACACCCTTATCTGATCTTTCACTCTGACAGAGTATCTCTTCGAACTAATCCATCCTTTCTCCCCAAAGTTTGCTCTATTAATAACATTAATCAATCCATTGAGCTCCCAACCTTTTTCAAAAACCACTCCAATAAATTGGAGTATATGTTACACACGTTGGATGTCCATAGACAACTTAGATTTTACCCGGATAGAACAAAGGATCACAGGAAAACAGATCAACTTTTTGTAGCCTTTGCAGACAGCAGGAAAGGTATAGCAGTTACTAAACGAACCCTTTCCAAATGGCTAACTGATTGCATTATATTTGTTTATGCTACTTCGGAACAAACTTTACCTGTCAAACCCAAGGGGCACTCTACAAGATCGGTATCTACATCCCTGGCTCATGCAGCTCGCCTACCATTAGACACTATTTGTGCAGCTGCCACTTGGTCTAAACCACATACATTAATTTCTCATTACAAGGTAGACAGGGTTTCTAGGGACAGGGCAACCTTTGGTTCCACTGTGCTCAAGAACGTTCTCCCGTGAGTTCCTCAGGAACATGGAGCTAGGGACGCTACCCAGGTGTAAGAACAAACGGCGAGATTGAACACTCTCACATTTAGAAGTTATGTCCTTACCGTAACGTTCCATGTGGAGTGTGGAGTGTTCATCTCGCCTTTGTTCTTACATTCCCACCCTCCCACCCTCAGGAAGAACGTCCAATTTGGTGTCTGGTTTGGTTTCTCCTGCTTCTGCCTTACGCAGTTGTTGTGTATATATGTATATATATATATATGTATATGTTTCTTTCAGTTATGATGTTCTTGGCATGAATGTGTTATTCTCTCTGTTGACTTCTGGTTTGCTTGCAAACTAGATCTGAGGTAAAGGCAGAGGGGGATTGTGGGAGTTAGGTTGGTCTCGAGCTTCTTCTCGATGCAGAGCTTGCCAGCGGACACGGAGCCGAGGATCGGCTCCGAACCCAGGTGTAAGAACAAAGGCGAGATGAACACTCCACATGGAACGTTATGGTAAGGACATAACTTCTAATTGTGTGCAAGGGACAACTATTTTGTGAAATACAAAGTATAGCCATTTCATATTCATATATATATATATATATATATATATATATATATATATATATATAATGTGTGTGTGTGTATGTTCTTCGTGTTTCACTGTTGCAGTCATTACATTTGGGTAATCTGCTGGCAGGTTGCCCTCAGTCGGCCTGAATTCCAAAGTCTTGGGTCAACGCCATTTTCCCCAGTCTTTCTTGCTGCGTGGTGCCCGAAGCAGAAGCAGTTCGCAAGTGCCGGTCGGCCGACTCCTGAATTTTTTGAATTCGAGTTTCAGAACCGAAGTCTTCACTAAAGCTAAGTACCCCATTTGGGAAACTTTTTCTTGCTCCATACCGATGTCAGTAAAAGTTAATAATTGCATTACTTGTGGGAAGTAAATACCTCATAAGGATTTCCATTTATACTGTATTCCTTGCCTAGGCCCTGATCATAACATGCCTAGCTGTCGGTTTCAGAATATTTTGGAAACGGATTTAACTATCCTGAAATGTCGTCGGACAGCAATCCGACTACCAGAGTTCACAAAAAGCGCAAAGGAAAGGGCAGAGACAGGCCGGCGAGGTCCAAAACCGACGAAGCTTCTCCTATGCAAGTCGCCGGTTCGCCGGTACTCAGTGAGGAGCTTTTGCAGCCCCTGATACCCGCTACTTTTAAGTCACAGACCTCTACTGAGACCCATGTGGAGTCCGGCACGCTACGAGATTCTCAAAGTATTGTACCCGTGGATGTCTCTCCCTGGGATGGGTACGGAGCTGCTGAGCAGGCACTGGCTTCTGAGGGTGTCTTCAGGCCACAGCATTTCTATATAAAACCGACACCAACTTCAAAATCAAAGACAAAAGCAGCTTCTAAAGCTAAAAAACTGACGCATGAGCCACGTGCACAGGCCTCTATGCCCAGAAAGCTGATGATCAAAATGCCTGAAGACCTAATTACCTTGATCAGGGGTTCCCAACCCCCTCCTGATAAGAGGCCTAGGCAAGACACTGATTATGAATTTTCAGATCAGGTTTCTATTTCTTCTGATTCCTCTTCTCATCAGGAATTTTCTATACCACCCTATGAGGATTCTGATGCAGAGGAATCTATCCCATCTGCATCTCCTCCTGAAGATTATTCCTTTGGAGAAACCTTGCATACTTGGAGGGAGCATTTTCACTGGGAGAGTCAAGATTTCTTAGAATCAAAAAAGAGGCTTAGGGATTTCCTTCTTCTCCCACAGCATAAGCCTTTAGCCATACCTCCTGTTTTAGACGTTGTGGATGATGTGTTTTTGGAGTCAAGCTTGACTCCAGACTCCTTACCTCTGGCTCCTAGCATGCCAGACAGGTATTACAGGGTTTCCTGACTCTCACAAATTTTTATTTAAAAACCCTGCTGCTGACCCTGAATCTATTTCACAGGGTCCAAAAGGTGTTAAGGCCTCAACAGCAAAAAATCCTACCCCCTCTGGCAGATATTCCAGGACACTGGATAGATGAGGAAAGAAGGTTTACACATCTATAACCTTGGCAATTAGGGCCTTAAACTGCAAGGTTCATATGCTCAAATATCAGCAACATGTCATGGGAAATGATGTTGATTTCTGAATGTGCAGAAAATAAAGAATTGCAGGAATTATTGCATGCAGCAGAATAAGTTGGAAAGCGTACTTTGCAATGTGGTTTTGATTCCTTAGAGGCCTCCTGCAGGGCCGCAGTTACTGGATCTGTGATTAGGAGGCATGCCTGGCTAAAAGAGCAAAATTTGCCTGATCATGTTAAAGCTAAATTGCTGGATGCACCTTTACAGCATCTGTTTGGTCTTAAGGCAAAAGAGGTTTTAAAGAAAATGGAAGACAAAGCTAAGTCTATGCAAACTGTAAATGATTTCTTACAAGTGCAGCCACCAAGATTCAGTAGACACTGGCCTTCAAAAAACTGGTCCTTTCCTGTGTCCGACAGAGCTCCACAGGGCAAATCCGGGTGCCCTAAAGGTTCTAGATACCAGTCACATGATTCTTATAGGTCAAAGCAATGGGGTGCTTCTCCCTCCAAATCTGGAGGAAATAAAGTGCAACCCTACAGTAAACAGTCTCAATGACTTTCCTCTGCCATCACCAAGCATTTATCTTTTGGCAGCACCCTTAGGGGGAAAATTAGCACTTTATGCTCAAAATTGGCAATTAATAACCCAGGCCAAGCGGGTGTTAAACATAGTATCTCAGGGATACAGATTCCACTTCCACACTCTGCTAATTGGAAACGGTTGGCCAGATCTGCCAAAAAATCAATGGACAGAGGCACAGAAACAAGTTATGTCCCTCATGGATATGGGGACTATTCAGCCAGTGCCAGAACAAGAAAAAGGACAAGGCTTTTATTCAAGACTGTTCTTGGTACCCAGAAAAGACGAGGCCTGGCGCCCAATACTGGACTTATCAATTTTGAACACATTCCTGGACATTCCAAAATTCAAAGTGCTAACTTTGCAGCAGCTTCTGCCCATGCTGGACAAGAACGCTTGGCTGGTGACATTAGACTTAAAAGAGGCATACCTGCATATCCCAATAAGGGAATCGTGCAGAAGATACCTACGTTTCAAGGCTGGCTTTATGCATTACCAATTTTCTGCACTGCTGTTTGGCTTATCTACTGCGTCCAGTTGCTTTACAAAGTGCCTGACACCAGTAATTGCATTTTGCAGACAAAGAGGTATACAAATCTGTCCTTACTTGGACGACTGTCTCATTCAAGCAGAGAACAAGGACATTCTTCTTCAGCATCTGGCGTTTGTGAAAAGGCTTCTAACATGCCTAGGGTACACAAATGAAAAGAAATCACAACTGGTACCCTCTCAAAAGATAACATTCCTGGGTGCAAGCTTGAATACAACTGCCCAGATGGCTTTCCTCACACCAGACAAACAAAGGCAACTGACTATTTACTTCAAACAGATGGCAACAAAAATCCAGTTATCCACAAGACAAACTCTGCAGGCTTTGGGGTTCGTGGCATCCTGCATTCTACTGATTCCATATGCAAGACTGAACTACAGTTATCACCAACAGGATTTTCTGCTATTCCCAAGCTACAACAGGAAACATTGGTGGGCAACCAGCCTACCCCAAAACCTTCCCTCAACACCTTCCCGCCTCCCCATCACCCAACCCAGACTACCCTTTTAACACTATGCATTCAGGACTATGATGCTGGGCCCATCTGGGCAAGATCTGGCACAAACCAAAACAAATGCAAACAAATATCAACCAAAAAAAAAGAGATGTTAGCTGTTAGAAATGCCCTTCTTTCAAGATTTCAGACAGGACAAGACAACTACTGATAAAGACGGACAACACCACAGTTATGTGGTACATAAACAAGCAGGTACTAGAGGCGCACACCGCGCCCCGTTTGCAGAATCATGGCACACACAGCCTCACCTTTACCTACCACATCATCATCATTCTCAATTCTCTGCAAGGAAAGTAAAACAAAGAGATGAGATGACTTAAAACCTGATATGGACCCCCTTGGAGTGGGAAACTGATCCACAACTCTCAGCATGATAACAAAGAAAATGGGGAGCCTGGACATAGACCTGTTTGCCCTCTCCTCGAATCAACTGGACAAATGGATGCACAAGGACTTATATCACAGACAAGCATGGAAAGTGGATGTATCCTCCAATTGGAAAAAACCTATCAGTGTACGCCTTTCCTCCTCTGCCTCTTCTTCCCAAGGTCCTACTAAAGGTCAGACAAGAAAAAACAAAGATGATACTAATTGCCCTGGACTGGTCCCGTCAACACTGGTATCCAATCCTAAGGAATATGTCTCAGTTCCCAGCTTAGTACTTGCCTCAAATACCTCACTTACTGGAACCAAGCACAAGGAACTGACACAACAGAGGCAAATATTCCTCAGATTTTACAATACTTGACTCAGATGCTTGACAAAGACCTATCTGTTTCATCAATAAAAATCCATGCCTCTGCCATCTCGGCTCATTACAACACAGAGCCACCAATCTTTTCTCATCCTTTGCTAAAGCAGTATCTTAAAGGGGCCAAAAATTTAAGGCCTCCCAGAAGATCTCCAATTCCTGCATGGGACCAGAATTTTGTGTTGGAAAAGCTCACCCTGCCTCCATTTGAACCAGCTGCTACTGCAGATCTAAAGTTCTTATCATGGAAAACAGCTTTGCTCCTGGAAATTATTTCAGCAAGAAGGGTTTCAGAGCTACAGGCCCTCATGGCTGTGGAGCTTTCTATCATATTTTATCCAGACAGGGTGTCCCTAAGGACCAGTCCTTCCTTTATGCCTAAGGTGGTTTCCATTGTGGCTCTTAACCAAACTGTTCATCTGCCAACTTTTTATCCAAATCTGCAGAACAAGGGGGAGCGTATTCTGCATTCCTTGGACGTACACAGACAACTAAGATTCTACTTGAGCAGGACTAACGCCCTAAGAAAAACTGAGCAGCTACTGGTGGCATTCGCTGCAGGATCAGAGGGAAAGGTTATTTCAAAGCAGACTATTTCAAAGTGGATAAGCCACTGCATTCGTTTCTGCTACTTACATCATGGTAAACTGGTGCCTAAGGGCATTAGGTCTCATTCCACCAGGGCTGAAGCTACATCAGCAGCTTTTCTCAGAGGGGTACCAACCAAAGACATTATAGAAGCTGCTTGGAATTCTGTTCACACTTTTACAAAGCATTATCATTTGCCTCTCTTCTCTAAGTCCAGGGCAGGCTTCGCCACTGCAGTTCTGCAGGGCCTTATAGCCACCCCTAATGCAGTTTATCTCCAGCCTCCCATCCATAGCTTTGGGATTCTGCCCAAATGTAATGACTGCAACAGTGAAACATGAAGAACATAGTACAGCTGTGTACACTTACCATAAATGTAGATGTTCGAGTGTATTCACTGTTGCAGTCCAGGTTACCTGCCTGCCATCCCCCTTTATTCTGGAGTTTCTCTTTCCTTCACTATTTTCTACAGCCTTTGTGATGTATTTGCTTGTAGATGAAGGTAAAGTTTGTATTGTTGCATGTATATATAGCTTATATATATATTTTTGCTACCCATTTGGGGGGCACCTGACATCTGGGGCAAGAAAAACTAAAGAAAATGGTATCGGCTACCTGTTTTATACCCCTGACGTCATGGAAGAGGAGACAGCAACTGACGCAGGACCCAAGACTTTGGAATTCGGGCCGACTGAGGGCAACCTGCCAGCAGATTACCCAAATGTAATGACTGCGACAGTGAATACACTCGAACATCTACATTTATGGTAAGTGTACACAACTGTACTTTATGGGTCTACTGCTTTTGGTCGAATTACATTTGGTTGAAAATTATTTCAGGCAGTCCACTTCACCGAAAATGCATTTCACTGAAAACCTGTTTGGTCGAAAATGGAATACAGCCCCTGCCCCACTGCAGTGCGACCCTGGAGTGACAATATAAAGTTAGGGGGGGGGTGTGGGGGGTGTAGCCCAGGTCGAAATGTTAAAATACCGACAACGAAATACCCGACACTAAAAGGACGAAAACGCATATTCCCGAAAGTTTACAAGCTCAGCTTGCTATAACATTGACAGTACAGGAAACCTGTATATAATCCCATGTCCAACTCACTACAACAGCAAACGAGCACTCCTGAAGTTTGCACGCACATCAAACAGTAGTTAGGAGATCCCTGAAACCAATCACTAAAATTAGTAACAGATATTACACCTAAAGCATTAAAATTAAACGTCAGCAGCTCACTAGTGTGCTATGCACCGAAGGAAACATGGCTGACTTGCAAGAAATTGCTCCGGGAGTACTAGGAAATGCATATCACGCAGTCAAATCACAAAAGGGTAAGGAAATGTTGATAATAAACTGTTACCTCTACCATTTAGAAAGGACACGACACAGCAAGAGGTACTGGGGCTGTAAATATAAAACTACGGAAAGTTGTAAAGGAAGAGCTGTAACTATTGTAATGCTGAATGGTGATAACTTGGAAAAATCTGTTGCTCACAACCATGCTGCAGATCCGGGTGAGCTACAGAAGTACGTAGTCTGTAGTGATTTAAAGACCAGAGCTGCTTTAAGAAGGGACACTCAATGCCTAATAGTAGAAGATGCACTAGGTTCAACTTCACTAGACACAGTACATTTTGACCCCCATAGAAGAGCCCTGTTGCAGCAGGTGAACAGTATTAGACGGCAAAAGTGTAGAATTATAGTTACACAGAGGAGTTAACACTATGCAATATAGACTTCTCGAAGTTCCCAGTCAAATCCAGTAGTTTTGTTAGTAAAGTCATGTCATATGCTGCCACAGACACAACTGTTGTGGTATTTACAACAGAAAATAATTTGTATGACCTGAGCTGTGCCAGTATCTGGCTCATGGCTGGTACGTTCTTTGCTAAAGGTGTAATTATTCGGCAATTATATAGCATTCACGCATTAGTGAAATACGGAACACACAGTAAAGCTATACCCCTATTGTATGCACTGATGTCTAAAAAGTCACTAAAGGCATACAATTATCTTTGGCATAGCATATTTTTCTTGCTGAAACATCACAGATTCGAGGTCCAACTCAAATTCGTACTGTGTGATTTTGAAATAGCTGCCCTGAAAAGTATTAGATTGAATATTCTTGGTGTACAATCGAAGGGATGTTTATTCCACTTTGGCCAGAATATCTGGCATAAAGTGCAGTCATTAGGTTTGGCATCTTTATATAACACTTCCCAGGAATTTCATCTTGCTGTGAAATGTCTTGTTGCATTAACTTTCTTGAAAGGAGATGAAGTGCAACTAACATTTAATGAATTGCGGGCACACTTCCCCACAGAAGGCAAGGATGTCATCAAGTATTTCTCTGACTGGTACATCTATGGCAAGAGGAGACACTTTCACACTAGAACAACATCTACAGTGAGGTTTCCTCCACTATTTCCAATATCTTCTTGGAATGTCAGTGATTTAAATCAGCTATTCTTACCTTGGACCTAAAACATGGTGGAGGCGTGGCATAGGAGGCTGAAATGTCTCCTAGGTGATAGGGGAACTAACCTCAGATACCTATTACACACGTTAGTACGTGAGCAGAATTGTATGGATGAGCTTAGAATCAGGATGTCCACAGGGTGCGTACCTTCTCCAAAGAAGAGGAAATTAATTGTTAGACACCAGGAATTTCAGAGTGTATTACTCAGTAGGGAACAGTATACAAGCATGGAATTTGTTAGGGCTATTGCAAAGCTCATCAAAATGTACTGCACATAGGTTTGGATTTGAACGTAAAGTCATGCTTTTATGCATCTGCTCTTACAAGTTCGGTCCGTATAAGTACGCTGTGTAGTTGTTTTGCATTGAGCTACGTTGGTGCTGGCATCACGGGTGTTACTGGTTAATGGGTCTTGCTTTGCTTTTGGATTTACACTGCTCTGAGGATTTGCATGACGTGCAGCTGATGGTAACACTTCTGTCTTCAGAACTCCACTTGTGAATTGCTAAGGGAACATTTTGAAAACCATACTGACTGTTTAGTTGCAGACAATGACATTCCTACCGTAGGCTGCATTGCTTTGGTGGTATTTTGCATTTCGTTGTTTTCAGTGTCAGTTTTTTCAGCTGTCGGCTATGTGATCTGTCAGACTTCTGGTGTCGTTGTTATGGTTGTCGATCATATGGTTGTCTGCCTTATCAGGTAGACCCATATATATATATATATATATATATATATATATATATATATATATACCGGATCGGTCGAGGCCTGGGTTAACAACGACCGCCACCAGTACTGTTAGCCAACAGGGTGCTGGTGGAAATTGGGCTACTGTTGGCCGAAGGAGAAGAGGAGGGGGAAGGCATGCCTGAAGGCAGGAAGAGAGGAGGAAGGTTAGGAGTGTAGTAGTGAGGGTAGGAACTTTGAATGTTGGCAGTATGTCTGGTATAAGGAGAGAGCTAGCTGATATGATGGAGAGAAGGAAGGTTGATATATTGTGCGAGCAAGAGACCAGATGGAAGGGAAGTAAGGCCAGGTGTATAGGAGGCGGGTTCAAATTGTTCTATTATAGTGTGGATGGCAGGAGAAATGGGGTAGGGGTTATCCTAAAGGAACAATATGCCAAGAGTGTTTTGGAGGTGAAGAGAGTGTCTGATAGAGTGATGTTTATGAAGCTTGACATTGATGGTGTAATGATGAATGTTGTTAGTGCATATGCTCTACATGTTGGGTGTGCAATGGATGAGAAAGAAAATTTTGGAGTGAGTTGGATGAAGTGGTGGTGAATGTACCCAAGGGTGAGAGACTAGTGATTGGAGAGGACTTCAATGGGCATGTTGGTGAAGTGAACAGAGGGGATGAGGAAGTGATGGGTAGGTGTGGTGTTAAGGAGAGGAATGCAGAAGGTCAGATTGTGGATTTTGTGAAAAAGATGGATATGGCTGTGGTGAATACGTATTTTAAGAAGAGGGAGGAGCATAGGGTGACATACAAGAGTGGAGGAAGATGCACACAGTTGGATTATATCCTATGTAGGAGGGCCAGTCTGAAGGAGGTTGGAGACTGTAAAGTGGTGACAGGGGAAAGTGTAGTTAAGCAGCATGGAATGGTGGTCTGTAGGATGACGTTGGTGATCAAGAGGAGGAGGAGGAGTGTGAAAGCAGTGCCAATGATTAGATGGTGGAAGTTAAAAAAGGGTGATTGTGAGGTGGAGTTCAGGGAAGAGTTAAGACAGGCACTGGGAGGCAGTGAAGAGTTACTGAATAGCTGGGTAACTACAGCAGAGCTAGTAAGGAAGACTGCTAGAATGGTGCTTGGTGTGACATCTAGACAGAGGAAGGAGGACAAGGAGACCTGGTGGTGGAATGAGGAAGTACAAGAGAGTATACAGAGGAAAAGGCTGGCGAAGAAGAAGTGGGATTGTCAAAGAGATGAAGAAAGTAGACATGAGTATAAGGAGATGAGGCGCATGGCGAAGAGAGAGGTGGCGAAGGCTAAGGATAAGGCATATGGAGAGTTGTATGAGAGATTGGACACTAAAGAGGGAGAAAAGGACCTGTACCAATTGGCTAGACAGAGGGACAGAACTGGGAAAGATGTGCAGCAGGTAAGGGTGATAAAGGACAGTGAGGGAAACATACTCACAAGTGAGGAGAGTATGTTGAGTAGATGGAAAGAGTACTTTGAAGGGCTGATGAATGAAGAGAATGAGAGAGAGAGAGAAGGTTGGATGATGTGGGGATAGTGAATCAGGAAATGAAACAGATTAGCAAGGAGGAAGTAAGGACAGCTATGAAGAGGATGAAGAATGGAAAGGCTGTTGGCCCAGATGACATACCAGTGGAAGCATGGAGGTGCTTAGGAGAAATGGCAGTGTAATTTTTAACTTGATTGCTTAATGAAATTTTGGAAAGTCAGAGAATGCCTGAGGAGTGGAGAAAGTGTTTTGGTACCTATCTTTAAGAATAAGGGTGATGTGCAGAGCTGCAGTAACTACAGAGGGATAAAATTGATCAATCACAGCTTGAAGTTATGGGAAAGAGTAATGGAAGCTAGTTTAAGAAGGGAGGTGATGATTAGTGATCAGCAGTATGGTTTCATGCCAGGAAAGAGCACTACAGATGCAATATTTGCTCTGAGAGTGTTGTTGGAGAAATACAGAGAAGGTCAGAAGGAGTTGCATTGTGTCTTTGTGGACTTAGAAAAAGCATATGACAGGGTGCCTAGAGAGGAATTGTGGTATTGCATGAGGAAGTCAGGAGTGGCAGAGAAGTATGTAAGAGTGGTACAAGATATGTACGAGGGTAGTGTGACATTGGTGAGGAATGCGGTGGGAGTGACAGGTGGAGGTGGGATTACATCAAGGATCAGCTCTGAGCTCTTTCTTATTTGCAGTGGTGATGGACAGGTTGACAGGGGAGATCAGACAGGAGGCCCCATGGACTATGATGTTTGCAGATGACACTGTGATATGTAGTGAGAGTAGGGACCAGGTTGAGGAGACCCTGGAGAGGTGGAGATATGCTGCAGAGAGGAATGAAGGTCAGCAGGGCTAAAACAGAATATATGTGTGTAAATGAGAGGGAGGGTAGAGGAATGGTGAGGATGCAGGGAGTAGAGCTGGTAAAGGTGGATGAGTTTAAGTACTTGGGATCAACAGTTCAGAGTAATGGTGAGTGTGGAAGAGAGATGAAGAAGAGAGTACAGGCAGGGTGGAATGGGTGGAGAAGTGTGTCAGGAGTGATTTGTGACAGACTGGTACCAGTAAGAGTGAAAGGGAAGGTCTACAAGAGGGTAGTGAGACCAGCTATGTTATATGGGTTGGAGACGGTGGTGTTGACTAAAAGGCAGGAGTCAGAGCTGGATGTGGCAGAGTTAAAGATGTTAAGATTTGCACTGGGTGTGACTAGGATGGACAGGATTAGGAATCAGTATATTAGAGGGGCAGCTCAGGTTGGACAGTTTGGAGCCAAAGCAAGAATGGCGAGATTGCGTTGGTTTGGACATGTGCTGAGGAGGAATGCTGGGTATATTGGGAAAAGGATGGTAAGGATGGAGCTGCCAGGTAAGAGGAAAAGAGGAAGGCCTAAGATAAGGTTTATGGATGTGGTGAGAGAGGTCATGCAGGCGGTTGGTGTGAAAGAGCATGATGCAGAGGACAGGAAGAAATGGAAACAGATGATCCACTGTGGCGACCCCTAACGAGAACAGCCGAATGAAGATGATGATGATATACACACACACATATATATATATATATATATATATATATATATATATATATATACACATATATATATATATATATATATATATATATATATATATATATATATATATATATATATATATAGATAGATAGATAAAATTTAACTTAAATGTTAAATAAAATATTAAAAAAAAATTTTTCGAAAAGTTTGTTGTGCTGGGTGTGTCTCTTCACAAAGTGCCGCCATTACAGTGTGTTTCTTGCACTGTAAAGAGTTGCCTAGCAAAGTACCGCCATTTTGGGGAAATTTCAGTGTCCTGTGTACAATTTATTTACATTTGCATTGTGACGTTATTTGAGATGTTTCTTAAAATGATGATAAATGACTTTAGCAATGCAATCATTTCAAAGAAGCCGTTCATTTGCATTGTGCAGTTATTTGATATGTTTCTTGCACTGATAAGAGGTGATTTCTTGCAAAATGATATTACAAGAGTATTACAGTGCCCGAGAGTTTTATTTCGCAAAGTCCAATTATTCAAAGGTACTATAAGTTTGTCTGATAGCATAATTTAAGGAAGCCCAAAAAGCATAATTTTAGAGGTACAAAGGCATTGAACAAAGTTACAAATACTGGCACAAGTTTCTGGTATATGTGCATGTGTGTATGTTCGTGCTTATTTGCAAAACCCCTTCACTGGTATGTGTTAATATGGCAGACGGATTTTGAAAGCTCCTACCACTTGTATTTGATCAGGATATTGCAGAAAATTGGAGAGTATTTGAGCAGGAGTATGATATTTTTATACAAGCAGCTTATCAGATATAGATGCATGCACCAGGGCATTCATTTTGCTAAACCTAGCTGGGTCAAAAGTCATAGAAAGAGTGTTCATTTGTGTATACGCCAGCAGTATATGAAGAAGGTGAAAACAGTCATACTGCTGTACAGGCTGAATCAAGGGAAGACCCTGAGTGTTTGAAGTGCAAGTTCAGAGAAATGTTTAACCCCCAGACAAATATTGCATTAGAGAGGCATTTGTTTTACACAAGAGATCAGAAACCAGGGGAAACAAAGCTAAAGCGTGTTGGTTTGGTGACTTTAAGGATAACCTGTAAAAGGACAGGCTTGTGTGTGGTATTAATAATGCTGCTGTGAGAAAGATTTTGCTTCGTGACAGTGATTTAATCTTGAGCAAAGCCATATAGATTTGTCAAATCCATGAGGTGACAGAGAAATACACAAGTATGCTTGTGAGTGACAAGAGCACTGTTTTCAGTAAGCTCCAGAGCAAATGTAGATAGCTTGCAACACATGGCAAACAGAAGCAGGCCCACGCACATGGCAGCTACAACCCATGCTGGTTCATCCGGGAAATCACATAGCTTTCCAGCAAGTTCTAAGAAAAGAGCAAACTCAGTGCAGTACAAGCATGAATCAGCAAAACCCAAATCTAGCTTTATTAACTGTCGCAATTGTGGTGCAAATCATGAGTCTAAAAGAGAGAAGTGCTTAGCATTTGGTTAGTAATGTCACAAGTGTAAAAAATGGAACCATTTCCAAATGTTTTGCAAATCAAGTCAGCCTCACACAGTTGTAAAGAAATGTCACACAAAGAAGCAAGTTGATCAAGTAGAGTCAAAGCAGTCAGCTTTCTATGTAGATGATCTATCAGTGCTTGGTGAAAGAGTTGATGCAGTGAATTTATTAGCAAGAAATGAAGTGTTTTGTACTGTCTGGATTAATGGAAAATCCACAAAGCTTAAAGTAGACACTGGTTCAAAGTGTAATGCTGTATCAGCAGACGCATTTGCTAAAGTGAGAACTAATGAGCGACTCAATGTGGCCAGTAGTAGGAAACTTGTTGCTTATGGAGATGAAGAAATTCAAACTGAAGGCTCAGTGATGCTTTCACGTTATTTGGCCAAGAGCTGTTACAACTTGTTATTCTATGTAGTCCGAAGACCAGTACAGTCTTTATTGGGTCTCAAAGATAGTTTGAGAATGAATCTGTTTTCTTTTGCTAAAGAGGATCAATCACATAAGTGCATTTTTGAGTTCTAATTTTTCTGAATCCATTTTCTCAGACTATGCTGATGTTTTCAGTGACAAGTTGGGCAAACTTCCAGTTGTGTATTCCATGAAGTTAGACCCAGAGATCACTCCAGCTGTCAGACCAGCGAGATGAGTTCCGATAGCTATGCAGGATAAAGTTGATCAGTTGGATAAAATGGTGCAACAAGGTGTGATTTATCCAGTTACAGAATCAACTAAATGGGCGTCGTCCATGGTGTCAACTCAGAAAAGACTCAGACGAAATCAGAATATGTATTGACCCAAGAAATTTGAACAAAGCATTGAAGAGACGGTGTCATCCAATGTGCACAGTCGAAGAGGTCGCAGCTCTAATACCGAATGCCACTGTTTTTACTGTTTTGGATGCGAAGAGTTCGTTTTGGCAAGTGATGCTCGATCGTAAATCCTCATGTCTAACCACTTTTGGTACTCCGTTTGGCAGCTACAGATTCCTAGGGATGCCATTTGGAATAAATTCTGTAAGAGAAGTCTTTCAGCGTGCAGTGGAGCAAATTTTTCTGGGTTATCCTTGTGCCATAATAGTAGATGATTTATTGGTTGGAAGCATTGGTGAAGCAGAGCATGACAGAAACCTAAAGAAAGTTCTAGACAGAGCACGTAAAGTAAACTTGAAGCTTAATCCTCTGAAGTGCAAATTCAGACTTCCAGAAGTTACATATGTAGGTCATTTATTTACCAGTACTGACTTGAGACCAGACCCGACTAAGCAAGCAGCTATTCTTGAGATGTCAGCAGCAAACCAGCATTTCCTAGGCATGGTCAACTATTTAGGCAAGTTTATACCAGACTTCAGTTAGTTGACAGCACTTTTAAGAGAGCTAACATGGAAAAATGTTGCATGGTCATGGTTGGAACAGCACCAGAAGGCATTTGAAGACTTTAAGCAGAAAATTGCCACCCCACCTACATTAAGATTCTATTATGTGAATAAGCCAATCACTCTTTCCTGTGATGCTTCAAAATTTGGTCTTGGCACAGTTATACTTCAAGAGGCCACACTAGTATGTAGCCTATGCATTTAGAATACTTACCCAAACTGAGATGCACTATGCTCAAATTGAGAAGGAGCTTTTGGCAATGGTATTTGCATGTTCCAGGTTTCATGATTATATTTATGGTCAAGCTATTCTGATTGAAACTGACCACCAACCTCTAGTTACTATTCTAAAGAAGCCTATGCATTCTGCTCCGGAAAGATTACAAAGAATGATGCTCAAATTGCAAAAGTACAACTTCAAAATGATCTATATGAAAGGCAAATTGCTCGGCCTCGCTGATACCTTATTCAAATCGGCCAGAAATATGACGGAATGCTTTGATGCTGAGAAGTTTGACTTTGCCATGGTGGCAGTGCGTAATTTAGCCAAAGCTCAGTCACTACATTCATGCTGAATGCCCGTCAAAGCAATCTAGTGTACCACCTGAAGTGCAAACCTATTTTCCTTACCGAGATGAATTGTTGATGGAAGATGGCATTATTTTCAAAGGTCCTAAAATTGCTGTT